>NC_139623.1:127312410-127817410 GCF_964638095.1 Poromitra crassiceps
AGCGCTCGGTTTTGTTTCTTCTCCGCGGGATCGGCGCAGTTTAATGAAGCTTTGAACTCCGCCACCAAGTCCGAGTTCTTCACTTTGCCGCCCTCTGCGATCAAGAAGCTCAGGAGCGATTCCTGTGTCACCTCCATTATAGCCTAACTAACTGTTAGGCCTATAAGATAAGAAATCAACGTTGACGCCCAACGGCCGCTGTCGGTGTCCCGTTTCTTCTGCCTCACCTGGTTTGTTTGCTGGGCACTCCTCAGTATGTCTTCCCCTCTCTACCTGCGGTTTCCGGGGAAAGTGCAGACGTAATCATTTGAATAATGTATGCAGACGTTCCTGCATGAAGAAGACACACAGATGTGCGCTTACTGCAGCCTGCAGTAGGCTACTTACCTGACTGAATTTCAAAACACTCTTCAGAGGAGGCATAATAGCCTATTTAAACAAAACGTGCCATTTAGCCTATAATACATAATTATCATGTAGTAGGCTATAGCCTATAATTTATAATTTAATTGTTTGTGTACCCCTGTGGCTATATTTGATTGAAGATGTTTGTAAACTGTTCCCACCATACTTCATAATTAAATCTTTGCTCCTAATATCCAAGAAGCTCCTTTTTTCGGTAACACTTTACAATAACGTAGGCTACACAAATAATGTAGTAGTTACTAGTAAACTAATCATTAACTAATAGTTAATGAGTCATAGCTAATGAATACTCTGGCATTAGTCAATCACTAGTTAATTAATGAGTAGGTAGTCATTAGTTCTGAACTAATGACTACCTACTCATTAATTACTACTATTAATAACTAATAGTTCATGATTAGTATCTTAAGTTCCTGAGTAGAGTAGTTAATCATTACTAAATGTCAGCTTGTGAATATATTAGTTCATCAATAGTTAAGGTCACATTGTGAGTATAGTAGTTAATCATTAGTTCACGATTAGTTGTTAGTTCCTTAGTAGAGTAATTACTCATTAGTTAATGGTTAGTCAATGGTCAGTTTGTGAGTATATAGTTAATTGTTAGTTACTCATTACCTCTCCATTAGTTACTCTTTTTGTGTAGCCTACCCTATTGTAAAGTGGTGCTCAGTAGTTTATGAATACTGAATCATTACTGTTAGAAAGGTTTTGTCCAATAGGTTTTGTCCAATAGGTTCAGGAATGAACACCACTACGGTCAGGTTATAAGAAGAGGGAGTTCCAGACAATCTGGTCAGGTTGAAATATATTTATTGTGACTGTTGCATTGTTTTCCTGCAATCTGTAGATCCAGAGATTAAGTATTATGTTCTATCCACATACTACTTTCTGTTCAAGTACTTATAGTTTTGAAGATATATTCCACCCAAATACTACCTTCTCTCCAAATACTTATAGTTTTAAAGGTATATTCCATCCAAATACTACTTAATGTCCAAGTACTTAGGTATGTTTCAGCCAAATACTACTTATGTCAAAGTACTTGTGTTTTAAAGCACAGAATATACCTTCAAAACTAGAAGTACTTGGACAGAAAGTAGTATTTGGGTGGAATATACCTTCAAAACTATAATACTTGGTCTCTGGATCTACAGATCCATAGTATGGCTCTACCAACTAACAGGCTGGTTAGCGCAGATGGTAGAGAACCGGACTTACAATTTAACAATCTTGGGGCTGAGGGTTCAAATCTCACCTGGAGCAATTGTTTATTTGATAAGGATATCTTTCACTTTATATTAGGGTACACAAAAAGAGTAACAAATGGACAGGTAATGATTCAGTACTCATAAACTACTGAGGATGATGCATCACTTTACAATAGGGTACACAAAAAGAGTAACTAATGGACAGGTAATTAAGTAATGAGTAACTAACAATTAACTATATACTCACAAACTGACCATTGACTAACCATTAAATGATGGCTTTTCCGGTGTGAATATGAAGATCTAGTAAATGTAACGCACCTATGGAGTTGGAATCCATTGACAAAATCCACTCTGTGGGGTGGGGTGGGGTGGTTTGTGGGAGGGGAGGAGCGGGTGCAAAGGGGCAGAAATACTCCACTTCCCACAATGCACTGGGCTTGTGGCCTTCTAAGTCCACGCCCAGCCCGCAGGCTTGGTCGGTGATTTTACGGGGCTGTCGTAATAAAAACAACAACATTCTTCACGCAATCTTGCTACTACTCAACTTTACTTCGTTTGTTCATCAAACGATAATGGCAAGGGTTAAATGTGTAGTTAGCTTGTGCATGGCGAAGAAGAGGAGAGAAGCAGAGGAAACGGGCAAAGCGCTTATTTCGCATTGTTTCCCAAAAGATCCAGAGCGCTGTAAAACACCACTACGCCTACCCTAGATAGCTAGCATTAGCATAGGCAGGGGCGGACTGGTATCCTAATAGATACCAAGCAGGCCAGGCCAATATGGGCCGACGCCCCCCCAAAAATTTGGGCCGTTTGAAGCCCAATTTGGGCCGTGTGAAGCCCGATTTGGGCCGTTTGAAGTCCGATTTGGGTTGTTTGAAGCCCGATTTGGGTCGTTTGAAGCCCGATTTGGGCCGTTTGAAGCCCAATTTTGGCTGTTTGCAGGCCAATTTGGGTCGTTTGAAGCCAGATTTGGGTCGTTTGAAGCCAGATTTAGTGAATATAATGCTAACGCGATGATGTTACCTATTTGTTCATTAATAGAAACATCAACATTGCCTAGATAACTGCAAGTATAATATGAAGTAAAACCAAAAACATGCCTCTGTACAAACGCTTCACAGCAAACTTTATTTAAGGAAGAGTGATCAGATCGTGCATACTGCGTTATTCTCCACAGGCTTAAGAACTACACGTCATAACAATAACAATAATAATAAACATTGACATAATTTCTCAGTTTCATTAAACATCTTCCTGTTTAAGCAAGCCCCTAGACATGGTAGTGTGTTCTGCTCAAGCCCCAACCTTTGTTTCTGAAAAATTAGGCCAACAATGGTTTTAGTCTCTATAGCCTATAGCCAAGTGTTGAGCAATGCAAAACTCAAGGCTCCAACACAAGAGTCCAGAAATGAATGAGTGACATCACGGTGGCTCTGTCCATATTTTCATGGTTCCGAGCTTCTGAGTCCAATTTTACAATGAGATGCACCCACTTTAACCCTGAAGTGTAATTATTACTTCAGACTAACTAATAAAGTAATAAAACCACTAGTAAACCAGTAGGCGGCGCCTGGCCTGCTGTTCAGTGAGTGGCAGGCCAGGCCAGGCCAGGCCACCGGGCATTTCAAGATTCAAGATTCAAGATTCATTTATTGTCATTTTTGTCATACTTGCATACAACAAAGATGAAAATTGTACCTCGCTAGAATAAGCAGTGCCAACTTAGTTAGACAGACGAGACTAAAGAAAATACAAGGAACTTTAGGTGAGAAAAACACATTCTATGTAAAAGGCTAGTAGGGGAGGTCCGGGACGAATTAAGCAGGGGGACGGAATGAGCTTGTCCTCATATACTATCTTTGACGAAATTCAGGAAGACGATTTTTTCCCCCCATGTTTCACTTCCTGGTAGCTCACTTCCTGTGAAATTTCAGCTCGGCCAGTCAATGGATGGCGGAGATATCCGCAAAAACGTTGCCTTTTCGTCTTATTTTCAAACGGGAGTAAAATATTGCAAACTGTGTATTTTTCTATTAGCGTGTTGGAATTTATTTATTTAATGCTGCTAACGCTATTCATCTGTTAGACCTATCGGTAGACTACAGCTCAATGATTGTTTTGTGTGTAATGTTAGCATATCCTTTGTGTTAGCTTAGCTTTCATCCAGGGAAACGCACGGGGGACAAATAAAGCACTTTGCTCCAATTGCCTTGACTAGGCTATGCATTTATCTGTGCTTGCAGGACAATGCCTCGCATAAGGAAGAGGACCACGGATAGAGGGCAAAAAAATGCACACATTCAAATATTTCTTTGGATAAGCCATTTAAGGGAGGTCAAATATTGATCACATCAGCAAAATATATAGATAGAAGTTATAATTATATTAATTTGCAACATATAACATACTAAAATGTATTTCATAATACTTAGTTTCTTAGATGACCAAAAGATGAAGGAATTGTATGTTAATGCCAGAAAAAAATTGTTACCTGGCTGTTTTTGTGCCTTTTTCACAACGGCTACATTAGTCCCCCGCCTGTGCTTTATTTGTCCCTCCACTGTGGGACAAATGAAGCATTGCGCAGCTTCTCGTTGCCGTCTGATGACGTCTGATGTATTGACCCATGGAACGAAACTACGGTTGGTATTGCCAGAGGACATGTGTAGTCTTAGACTGAATTTCAATCATGGAAGACCAAATAAGGCATTGATAGAGCACCCCATGCTGTCATACCCCTCAGCCCAAATGACGTCACTAAATGACGTCACCATCTCCGACGTCACCTTCTCTATGACGTCACCTTTGCAGTGTGACGTCAGTTGCCCAAATGACGTCAGTTATGACATCATAAATGCCCTTCTCCTGGTACTATATAAAGCCCCCATCACCACAGCTTAAATCACACTTGTGCAGTCATCACTCACCTTGTGTCAGCATCACGCATTCATCCAGCATCTCCAAAGCAAGAAGCTTCATCCCACCACCTCCCCAGATCACCACCAATGTCATGACTCCTGTTGGAAACAAATCCCCTTAGGGGGGATGTCCTATCTCATACAGCACTGACGCCCCTCTCTCATAAGCAAGAGGAGCATCACATCATGGAGTCATACGCCATACTCAAACTGTCTATTCTGATTCAATAAAGTTTGTTAAAATTGTATTACGAGTCTCTCATGATTGAAGTGTAGGTTGCTTACATAAAAATATTGTAACTCCAGCTGAAACAATCTTTACACAATGACAAAAAAAACAAAAAGTGCTTAATTCGTCCCGGACCTCCCCTACTTAGAGGGATAAAACGATTCTAGATTAACACAGCATTACACGAGGGCCATGGTAGAATAAAAATAAAAATCTGGGATAAAAAACGTATTTGCCCGACGTGCCCGATCATGCAGTCCGCGCCTGAGAATAGGGCTACATTACAGCTAGCTAGGACCTGCGAGTTTGCAGTCGTCATTTCAAAGAGGACTATGAACGTTCTTTTCTAGCCACGGAGACAGCTCAGAGTCGGAAAAGACTGAGGGAAGACTGCTTGCAATAAAAATCTACAGCTCTATGTCGATAGCTGCAATGTACATATTTTATTCATTTTGATTTCGTTTTAAAATGCTTGATTTTACCTGTCTTGTTTTCAAGGTTATGGATATACTTGAATTTTAACAAACTCGAAAAGGGCTTGATTTGCAAGATAATCTGGTGTAACCCTTACAAATATATTTCTGGCTAAATTCTCTGTATGTGACTACGTAGGATTTGCAGGGGTGCAAATAGTCCCCTTTAGTTGACCGTCACCTTTTTCATCCCAAAATGTGAGGATTTCTGAGTGGTTTTATGAATGCCCTTACCTTTTCACTAGCCAGCCTGAGCCTCGGCCTCCCCTCCCTATACATTTTCACTTTCCAGGACATGACATATATCATGTTCATGGCACCAGAATTTCAATTTGTTTATTATAAAGTTATATATATATTTTTTTTTTACATCACTTACCACAGCAAGTCAAGGATTTGAAATCATTCAAATATGTTTTCATTCAGATGTGAATTCCATCCATAAGTAACACAATGACAGAATGTAGGACTATTTTGGTCATGGGTTTCATACACTTTCTGTAATAAAATATCTAAAGCAAAAATATTATCAGATGGGGGCTCTGGGACATAATCTTATCAAATGGGGGTCAGTGGTCTAATTTGGGTCAGTGTAGGGGTCCTTGACATGAAACGTTTGAGAATCACTGTCTTAGAAAATGAAGTATTTTGGGGATTGTAACATGCAGTAGGATTTCTATTACAAATTGATGTGTGATTTCTACTGGCATAAATGAAGCCATTTTATAGGTTGGTGTGAAAATCAACAGCTCTGCATCCCATGTGTTATACTTTGTTTTTACAACAGTAAAACAATTGTGTTTCTTTGGGTAACACAGTAGTAAGTATTGATGCAGGTGTAGAATGAATAGATGCCAGAAATAACTGCTCAAAGACCTCTAATCTACAGCATCTAATGTAAATATCAACCTATTGGCTGCAGCTTTTACAACCCCATACCGGCATGACTGATTAAAGTGGCAAATAACCAAACTACAAGCAACATATACAAGCAAAAAGCATAGTTCAAAGTTCAAAGAGTTCTAATCGGCATTGTCCAAGATGTAGCCTACAAAAAATAAAAAATGAATGCCCTTCTATGTCTTGGATTGTTTGCTGGAAGGCATGGTATTGTCCAAGATGTAAAAAACAAGGAAATTGTCCGCACACTGATTAAGTCAAGTTTCAAGTCGTTTATTTATATAGCCCTAATTCACAAGCATGTCTCAGAGGGCTTCACAGAAAGTATGTCTAGCTGATTCTAGCTGACACAACAGTAACAAGAATATACAGAATAAAGATAACATTTGAACAATTGATAATATAGAAAATATAGAAATGAAGAGAGAGCAGAGGAGAGAGCAGGAGAAGGGGGAAGAGCAGGGGGAATGTGAGAGAGTGATGGGGTGGGGAGGGAATGGGAGATGTTGGAGGGTATAGGAGGTGGGGAAGGAGCAAGAGGAGAGATCAGGAGAGGGGAAGGGAGGGGGTGTGGGGGAGAAGAGAGCAGGGGGAGGGAGGAGGTGGGGAGAGAATGAGAAATATAGACGCACATCTTGCAAACGGACATATGTCAATTTCTAAGCAACCAAACTATGCCTAATTTAATTGGCTGCAAGCCTTTAGTAGTGAGTCCTTTTGCCAAATAAGCACATGTTCACATATAGAGCTTATGGGTGCCTTGCTTTAGGGAAGAGTGGGTGCCATGCTTTGAATAGTGGCGAAATACTAAGAGCATGGGTGCCATGCTTTAAATAAATAATAAATAAAATATGAAATGTGGAGGAGGAGAGAACAGAGGAGGAGAGATGAGGGTGCAGGGGAGGGAGAGCCAGGGTAGAGGTAGGGTCTAGGGTTGGGGGAGGGGAGGGAGTAGGATACGGGCCCGGATTAGGGCGAGGGTGGGGAGAAATGGGAAATGTGGAGGAGGAGAGAACAGAGAAGGAGAGGTGGGAGGGTGCAGGGGAGGGAGAGCAGGGGGAATGTGAGAGAGGGGAGAGGACAGAGAGGAGGAGAGAACAGAGAAGGAGAGGTGGGAGGGTACAGGGGAGGCAGAGCAGGGGGAATGTGAGAGGGAGGAGGTGGGGAGGAAATGGGAAATGTGGAGGAGGAGGGAACAGAGAAGGAGAGATGGGAGGGTGCAGGGGAGGGAGAGCCAGGGTAGAGGTAGGGTCTAGGGTTGGGGGAGGGGAGGGGGTAGGATACGGGCCCGGATTAGGGCGAGGGTGGGGAGAAAATGGGAAATGTGGAGGAGGAGAGAACAGAGAAGGAGAGGTGGGAGGGTGCAGGGGAAGGAGAGCAGGGGGAATGTGAGAGAGGGGAGAGGACAGAGAGGAGGAGAGAACAGAGGAGAGGTGGGAGGGTGCAGGGGAAGGAGAGCAGGGGGAATGTAAGAGAGGGGAGAGGACAGAGAGGAGGAGAGAACAGAGAAGGAGAGGTGGGAGGGTGCAGGGGAGGGAGAGCAGGGGAAATGTGAGAGGGAGGAGGTGGGGAGAAAATGGGAAATGTGGAGGAGGAGGGAACAGAGAAGGAGAGGTGGGAGGGTGCAGGGGAGGGAGAGCCAGGGTAGAGGTAGGGTCTAGGGTTGGGGGAGGGAGTAGGATACGGGCCCGGATTAGGGCGAGGGTGGGGAGAAAATGGGAAATGTGGAGGAGGAGAGAACAGAGAAGGAGAGGTGGGAGGGTGCAGGGGAAGGAGAGCAGGGGGAATGTGAGAGAGGGGAGAGGACAGAGAGGAGGAGAGAGGCAGAGAAGGAGAGGTGGGAGGGTGCAGGGGAAGGAGAGCAGGGGGAATGTGAGAGAGGGGAGAGGACAGAGAGGAGGAGAGAACAGAGAAGGAGAGGTGGGAGGGTGCAGGGGGAATGTGAGAGAGGGGAGAGCAGGAAGTGGCAGGGATTCAGGAAAATAGGGGAGAAGAGGAGAAGGAGCAGAGGGGGGGAGAAGGAGGAGAGAGCAGGAGAAGGGAGGGGGGGCGGTGGGATGTGGGGGAGGAAAGAGCATGGAAAGAGAGGAGGTGGGGGGGGGAGTGGGAAATGTGGGAGAGGGGAGAACAGGAAGGGGGAAGAAGGGAAGAAGCGGGGGAAGGGGGAAAGAGAAAGAGAGGGGGGGGAGAAGATCAGACAACTGACTACTCTAAGCATTAACCAGAGCTAACTGGGACATAGTATATAGCTAATCTACAGCCTAATCTGGCCTATCCTACTCTGCTCTAGTCTGATCTTTGCCTGAACACTATAACAGGTCAGCCTTAGGCTGTAGCTAATCTATCGCCTACCTAAACTGTTCTAAACCAACCGGCAGATTAGAAGCTCCCGCTTTTATTTGCGCTCAAGGAAGGCAAGCTTTCGACCCTATCGGGTCTTCATCAGGCAAATGAATGACAGCAGTTACAAGAGAAAATAAAGAAAATAAATAGTTCCTACTTTAATTGTCCAAGATGTAGCCTACAAAAAATGAAAAATGAATGCCCTTCTATCACATGTCATGGATTGTTTGCTGGAAGGCATGGTATTGTCCAAGATGTAGCCTACAGAAAATGAAAAATGTATGCCTAATTCTAAGAGTTCAAATAGTTCTTCTATGTCATGGATTGTTTGCTGGAAGCCACGGTATTGTCCATCAGGTGAAGGGTACATGGATCGCCTGCACAACACACGCTGGCAAAACAATATGACGATGCCTCCCTCTCTCGCCGTGTAGAACCCACTCGAGGAAATGTCGATAGGCTATCAGGCGACACTGTCAACAAAAAAATAAAAACAAACAAAGAAAAAACATTAGAACGAACGGCAAGCCTATTTTCAGTGTAACGTTTGACGTTGCATACAAATGTTCTGCTAAATAGTAGTATGCAAAAAACGATTGGTTATCATCATAATCTACTGCAAGCTATCAGGACTAACGTTACACAGACACCAAAACAGTAAACACGCTGCACTTTGTAGCACACACACACGCACGATTACACATTCACAAGTACATACGCACACACAACATATATGGGTAACACTTCATAATACTGTAACACAAAAAATGGGTAGTTACTGAGGAACGAGTAAGGAACGAACCATTAGTTCATGAATAGTTAATGATTAGTTAATGAGTAGTTGATAGGAAGTTCCTTAATGGTAGTTACTTAAGAACTGACCATTAGTTACCATGTTAACGAACCAGTAAGTAATGATTACTTCCCTAAAAAAAATGTTTTTTCATTTGTTTTCATTCACTAGTTCATTAATAGTTAATCGGTAGTTCCTTAAAGATCTTTAATGGTAGTTACTTAAGAACTGACCATTAGTTCCCATGGTAGTTACTTAAGAACTGACCATTAGTTACCATGTTAACGAACCAGTAAGTAATGATTACTTCCTTATTTTTTTTTTAATATTTCACTAGTTCATGAACAGGTAGTTCCTTAAGAACTGACTATTAGTTACCATGTTCGTGAGCATGACTCCACCAAATACTTACCAGTTGTTCATGAGTACTCATCGTTACTTCATGATTACCTTACCATTACTTACCATGTTAGTGCATCATTACTTCCTGCTTACTTTACCATTAGTTCCCATGTTTGTGCCCCCTCAAGTAAAGCAGTACATCTTACTGAGTAGTTACTAAGGAATACACCATTACTTCCTGCTTACTTTACCATTACTTAACATCACACACATGTTAAGTAATGGTAAAGTAAGCAATCCTCAGGGACTTCTACAGAGGCACCATTGAAAGCCTGCTGACTGGCGGCTTCACCACCTGAACTGTACCACCATGGACCGCAGGGCGCTACGGAGAGTGAGACGCGCGGCACAGCACTTAACAGAATGTGAGTTGCCAGATCTGCATGAACTGTATAAACAGCGGTGCCTCAGGAGGTCCCTGAAGATCATCAAAGACACAAACCATCCCCACAACAGCCTGTTCTCCCTGCTACCCTCAGGGAGAAGATACAGGGTTCCGAAAGCACGCACAAATCGCTTGAGGAACAGTTTCTTCCCGCAGGCCACGAGACTCCTTAACATACACAAATAGTGTAGTAGCCGCACTGTACCGTACTGTAGCTGCTACCATTACGTATGTCTAACGTTTAATTGTATGTTTAATAAGGAATATGCTATTTGCACCTGTATGTCAAATACGCCCAATTTAAAATGCAGAGTTTAATTGTATGTTTAATAAGGAATATGTTATTTGCACCTGTATGTCAAATACGCAGAATTTAAAATGTTTAAGCACGTCTAAAGTATGCACACGACATGTGCACCTATGTGCAGTGAATATGCCACTGTCTCTGACTTGTCTTATCACTATACTGCCTTATTGCTTGTTGTGTCTCTTGTTGTTTTTGCAGCCATATGCCCTGTTATATTTGTACTATGTTGTAAACGGAGTCCACAGCACAAGAATTTCACACGTGATACTTGTACCATGGAGTGACAATAAAAATCTTGAATCTTGAATCTTGAACATTTCATTTGGTTCTCCGTCACGGTCTGGCCCCGATGCCAGTGGGGGGGTTTAGCAGAAGCTGCAGAGCGGAAGAGCCAATCAGCGCTGTGATTCACAGCGCAAGTTGGCCAATCAGGAACGCCACTAGCACTGCACTAACAAAACAGTAATGGCCGCCTCCTTGCCTGATGATCGTCTCGAGGAGTCATGTCAGCGTTTGTCTAGTTTAAACAGCCATAAAGTGCAGTTATTGCAGAAATACACTCAATAACAACAATTAAACAAGTACAGGAGTATCGCCGCAACCGCAGAGTTTCTCGGCGGAAAATATGTTTTTGCCATTCTCCCGAGTGGATTTTGGTTTGATTGGATCCGACGCTGATTGGCTGAAGGAGTTGTCTGTCAAGTCAACTACGCCCACCCATGCTCCCGCCCCTGCTAAAATCCCCCCATGGCGTCATGACATTACACTGTTTGGATCTCACCTGCAATTACCACCCACCGACCGCCATTAGGTGTCACCCAAGAGAACAAAATAGAAATCTTAGAGATTATCACTTTAAACTCAAAACTAAAAAAAGGGGGAAAAAGTCGCAAGGGACCCTAATCATCTTCGGTATTATTAAATTGTGTGTGGTGTAAAAAAAAAGAAAAAGAAAAGAAATGTCAGGCGACCCTATTTGAATTCCAGGCGACCCCACTTAGGGTCGCGACCCTAAGGTTGGGAACCACTGGACTAAGGGAAAATGTGGGTCGTGAGGCTAGACCAGTTGAGAACCACTGCTCTAGGATACGTTAACCTCGCTATATCTATCCTAGCTGTCAGAGAGATGTGACGTTAGTTTTACCTGACACCTCTGACATCCACATGGGAAAATGTGCAAATCCTATCCTACAATAAGAATGAGAAGTTTCTGTGAGTGTGTGAGTGAGTGGGTGAGCACTGAGCAGAATTCTGTTTGGCCACAGCTATGCTGTTTTACGTGCGATCGGGCTGAAACTTTCAGGAAGTGTAAATGCACACCTGCGGGTGACCTGACGTAGACGGATTTTTAATGACATAATAAGGGCCGATGAATTGCCCTAATCATCAGTGATGATGTCATCAGTGATGTCATAATCTTCTTCTTCTAATGGCTTTCCGGCAGACTGGATGCCTTGCGGTGCATTGCTGCCTCTCACAATTGGATGGTCTCACTCTAGACCTGGTTCTTCTTCCGGTGTTTCTCACACCTCCACAATCTTGGCTGTTGCGCCTCGTCTCATGTTCCTCCGCTCCTCATCCCTCCTGAGCACACCTTCCTGGCTGAGGCTTATAAGTTCAGTGATGATGTCATCTTCTTCTTCTTGGCATGTGCAGCGCACAATTGCTCAACTTCGCATCACTGATGACATCACTCACTGATGACATCCCAATTGCTCGAGTGACCATCACTGATCACATCATGGAGTGCTCGAGTGACATCACTCAGGGCACAATTGCTCAACTCGCATCACTGATGATGTCAGTGAGTGATCAGTGAGAAAAAGGTAGTGATGATGCCACAATGGCTACGTTTACATGATGACTTTTAATTCAGAATTAAAACTTCCGAATGAAATCATTCAGAAGTAAAGTTTTTTCCTGCGAGTTTACATGTAAAATCTTAATTCCGAAAAGGTGGTTACATGAAAGAAACTTTAATCTGATGTTTTTGAGTCATCGTAAGGTTTGGGGCTGGGAAGGCTTCTGATTGGATAAACGTAAACAGGATGTTAACGTCATTACGTTTACCAGAAGTAAACACTCAGCAGAGTTCTCAGCGCTGCGTGACTTCTAACCCCACATAGGATAAGCAATAACCATGCCCTGTGGCGCCGGGATTGGCCAGGAGCAACACTGGAGGACACGCAGCCCAGCGATTTCATGAACCAACTGAATAGCTCTTCTTGAGAACGGACAGCGATTTACCGGTGCGAGCGACGAGCTAGAAACAGCAACAACATGGAAGAAAACGTTATCACCGCACTTTTCTGTTTCATTTTGATCGTTTGTGTTAAGCAGCAGCACGACAGTAATATGCTACTGCTTATTCTGCGTCTGCTGAGGAGGAGAAGGGAGGCAGTAGAAAACCGCTGTACCTCAGTCCATTGCCTTTTCCCACTCGCAAGGCCAGACAGCAGTGGATGAAAAAGGGAGCGAGCATGCGCAGAAAGACCGGAATGAACTTAATTCCTAAAAAGTGTGTACATGAACGGAAAATGGTTTCATTCGGAATAAAAAACGGAATCAACTGGCCACTTACATCGGATTGAATTTTCATTCGGATTGGCCATTTTCATTCGGATTTAAGTTTTTTCAGATGTTTACATGATAACTTTTAATAGGATTGAACATTAATTCCGAATGAAAAGGGGAATAAATGGTCCATGTAAACGTAGCCATTGACTAAGGTCGCTTTCACATATAAGCTGGTGGACTCGGTGCGATTTGGGGGGATGAAGTTGCAACATTGTTGCGATTTTCATTTGGTTCGGTTCGCTTTCACACAGCAATTTGTCACAAACGCACCAAACCTTCTGAACAATGTCGAAACAGTCACTCGTCTATTGGACAGAATAGATAAGGGAAATCTCTCCTCTCCAGCAGACTTCTTGCCTGGCTGTGGCTGGGGCTGACTGAACACTGAGTGCGTTTACATGCAGACAATAAACGGATAACTGAGAATAATCAGTTTATGGCAATAATCTGATTTCTGCGTTTACATGCACTTTAATAATCCGACAATAGGAAAAATCCGGGTTTACATGATTCAGTCAATTAGTCGGATTTCCCTCCAGAAGGCAGCGGTAATTCCGCAATAAAACAACTAAAGAAGTTGCAAAATGCAAAATCACATTTTCATTACTTCTTTGTCCGGCTCGGAGGATGGTTTAGGTGAAAATTAGTTTGTATCTCGTTGTCGGGAGGCGTCGCTTTGGAAGTGTGAATCTGTCATATATTTCCAACTTTACCAAGCATAGCGCACAGAGACAGGCAGGCGACTGAAGCACGTCAAATAACATGAACGATACAGATCTTGACCCAACTGAATTTAAATAGCTGTCAGAAAACGGAGAGAATTAAGGTATTTAGTGGCGGATAACTTGTGTTTTGAACAGCTGAGTAGGCTACGTTTTGTTCGTATAAATCTTTTTAATCCGTCATCTGAAAAAACCCGTCACACACAGATCACGGCTTGCACACTGAGTCCAATGCGTTTTATTAATGCGTCGTTCTATTCGCAATTCGAGACAAATATTCGTCATCTCTTGTATCCACATTACAACATAGCAGTGCAGCAACGGGGAGGCAGCAGGTCGGGAAATGCCTGTTGCAGGAGCTCCGTGCTGCTCGCCTTCATCTCATCAAGCCGGCTGTGGTGCGCCATGGCCGGGGAGAAGAAGCAGAAAGGGGCCAGTGAGTGAGTGAGTGAGCAGCGCGCGTCTCCAGCTGCCTCTCTCTCCCGCAACGTGTACATGCGCAGATCTATAAACCCGAAAGAAAGCTGGTTATGCTGTATACATGCAGAGAGAAGACCGATTATTGCCCAGAAACCTAGGTGTGTTTATCGGTTTATTCATAACCCGTTTATGACCATAAACGGATAAAGCTTATCGGTTTATGCTGTTTACATGACCACTTGAATAATCAGGTAACTCAGAAATCCGCTAATAAACAGTTTATTGGTGTGCATGTAAACGCACTCAATGTCTATGACATCTTCAATGACATCACAATTGCTCGAGTGACCATCACTGATGATAGTATGGGGCAACCTATTGTGCATTTTATGACTAAAGCATGAAAATTTCAGCATATCTACATACCCCAAGTTTCAATTTCAGATGTTGAAGCATTTTGTAGGCCCTAGCATTTCTGACCTTTGGTGACCTTGAGAGGTCATTGACCTGAGCATTGCATTTGTCCAGTTTTTGCCCCATCACTCTGCAAATCGTGTATAATTTTTGTTATAATAAAGATGATTATTTGCTACCAGCTGTCTCAGCCATGAACACAGTGGTTCTCAAAGTAGGGCCCGGTGACCCGTCCTTGAGGGGGTTCCAGGGAGTCCCCAGCAAAAAAGGAGAATAATGTATTCTCACTATAACTAATACAAAGCTTCTTTATTAGATCAAAAATGCCCTTTTGGCAGAGGTATACATAATTTATAATGCAGAGTGATGGGGCAAAAACTGGAAAAATGCAATGCTGAGGTCAATACCTTTCAAGGTCACCATGGGTCAGATACAAAGTGACTCCACCGACACATCTGAAATTGAAATTTGGGTATGTAGATAGCCTATATTATGCTGAAATTTTCATGCTTTAGTCATAAAATGCACCAGTGACGTGCGGTGAGGCCAGTGGCTGGGTAGGCAGGCCCCCCCTTGGTGGCGAGCAAAGCTCGCCGCTGACACAATTTTTTTTTCGTCTTTTGAAGACAGATTGAGAGGAATATCTTGTTTTAATTTAGCATTAGGATTACACTGTTGTGATGTCATTATTCAGTTTTAACCATCAATAATTGTTCCTTTTCTCATTAGAGTAAAATAATACTTTATATTTATTTAGAGATTTTTGGCAATTATTTATGCTGTTATGGTTATTATTAGATTAGTCATTCCCTTCTACACAGCTTACACTGCTCCCAATTTTCTTGAAAAATAGCTTTAAAACATGCCCGTAAACGGTGCCATTTTACAATGAGGTTATCAGGAGAAAATCAAATAAAGTGCCTGGTTCACAATTAGTCAAGCGAGGTACTCAACTACACGTTTTATCATTTATGATGCCCATTCAGTGTCATTCAAAGCTGCGCAGCTACATGATACATCACTGTTAAATATCAGCTTTCCAACAATCCATAAAGAGAAGAGAAGATATTGTAGCGTATCGCTAATACGCCAAGGAACGGAGAGTTGTAGTTGGTACAGGTTCTTTATTCACAGGCTCCTTTAGCTCCTAGCAGCTAGCTTCACCCCGCTAGCTCTACACCCAACAACCGGTCTCGCCCACTCGCATAGCTTGACTGACATCCGGCCCCCGGCCGCTGGTCCTATATACCCCCTTCCCCCTAGGAACACACCCACACACATTAGTTCCTAGGTGCAACCTAGACACTCCTATTGCACATCACATTACAGGTAATACCTGGATTACCTGGAACGCTACATACTCCCCGCCCAACAATAATGTCGCTTCCACGCGACATGCACAACCCACACACATATCCCCCTGTACCAAAACACAACACCCCACAACATTTTTCCATCACCACATAGTCTCTTATTTTTCAGCACACTTCTTTTCGCATTCCACCACCACCGTTTGCATTCCTTTTCATTCCTTCCTCTTTCCCCATTCCTCTAAATTCAACCCACATTTCAATTCTCTTTTTACACACATTTCAATTTAACTCAACCCCATTTACGTTTTCCCTATTTCTTTACACTCATTTTCAATTCAACCCACATATCATTTCAGTTCAACATTTGACCCCAACATTTACCTTATTTCTCTTTTCTTCTTT
This sequence comes from Poromitra crassiceps, assembly GCF_964638095.1. Classification (NCBI taxonomy): domain Eukaryota; kingdom Metazoa; phylum Chordata; class Actinopteri; order Beryciformes; family Melamphaidae; genus Poromitra; species Poromitra crassiceps. The sequence goes on from NC_139623.1 coordinate 127,328,646, forward strand.
ACACATTCATTTAAACCACCATTTCCATCTCCCCCTTTCACAGCTTCTGTCCCACCTGAAGCACGCTAGTCCTTCTCCACCCCCAGTGGGGTTAGTCCTTCGCAAGGTGACTCTTTTCGGTCCCTTTTCTGTGCTCTACAGTCCTCACACGCACTGCAGTATCTCCGCACGTCCTCCTTTTGTTTGCCCCAGTAGTAAACTCTACGGATGTGGCTGAGTGTCTCTTCAGTCCCAAAATGACTGGATCCTGTGCCCACGTGCGCCACCCTCAGTGCCAATTCTCGCAGGCAACTAGGTACAACCCACTGGGTCCCGCTTTTCCCGTGCCCCTTTCTCACCAAAACCCCATCTCCCCTCAGATGCAGGTCCGAAAACATGTTCCACAGTCCCTTCGTGGCACCAGAACACAGGTGAATCTCCTCCACAGGGGGCCGGCGTCCGGCCACTACCCACGCGAACACCGGACCGATATCCGCGTCCTCCTTCTGTCTGCGTATCCACTCACCCACGTCGACATCCCAGATGACCCTGTCGTCGTCGTCCAGCTCTTGCACTCGCTCGTCCTCCCGTCCCGCTCCCCCAGGGGGCGGCGTGTTGAGGACAGCAGGGCGAACACCATCGGCGTCGATCTCCACCTCGGCTTTCTGCAGTGCAGCCGTGGGGGGTGTGTAGCGGCTTGGTTGGGCCGTCTCCTCCGGCCTTGACCCCTCTCGCTCCCCCGGGGACACGAGCGCCGCTCCCCCGACTGTAACAGCATTGCAGGTGATGTCTCTCCCTTCCTTCTGGCTGTTCAACACAATCCCCATTATCCTGATTGTCTCGTCACTGATGGTGATCTCCGCCACTACTGGCTGGTATGCAGAGCAGCTAGCCTGGGCCGGCTCAACCGTCACTCTCCTGCCCAGAACAATCGGCTCTGTACTGCCCCGTTGCTCCGCTGCTTGTAGCTCAGGCTGCTCCACTGCTCCGCTACTCCGCTGCTCCTCTGCCTGTTGCTCCGGCTGCTCCCCCGGCTGTGTGTCTCTTCCAGCGCCCACACCCTTAGTGCAGTCTCTGGCTAAATGTTCAGGCGACTGGCAAGTCCAACAAAGCCTCACCTGTCCGCCGCCTGCACGTCTCTCCTCTCTCGCTGTATTCCAGTCCCCGACAGCTTCTCGACACTCTCTAGCTAGATGTCCGATCGCTCCGCATGCCCAGCAGGCTCCCTGCTGTCCATGTTGTTGTCCCGCATACCCGGTCCGTCTCCCGGGACCGCCTCGGCACCACCTCGCCACGTGGCCCGGTTCTCCACAGGTCCAACACAGTCTATTTTGTGGCTCCTCCGGCTGTTCTCCACACTGCATTACCTCCGCGCTCATCAAATCCACCCGCTGCATGACTTCCCGCAGCGCCCGCATCACCTCTACTGCCCAGGCAGGAGTCTCTTCCACCAGCCGTCTGACTTCTTTCAACACACGGGCTTCCATGCCCGCCAGCATCGAGCTGATCTCCGTCGTCAGCTCCTCTTTTCTCCCGTTCACCGATGTCCATTCTTCACCGTGCACCATCACACGTGGCGCCCGTTGCAGCTAGCACACGCAGCTAGCTTGCTACCGCTAGGTCGCTCGAGCCTTTGATCTCCAACTTTTCCTCCGCCGTTCCTCCTCACTCTCTCCCCTCTCGACCGAATCAGAGGCGCTACCGCTTCACTTGCTGACACCAATGTAGCGTATCGCTAATACGCCAAGGAACGGAGAGTTGTAGTTGGTACAGGTTCTTTATTCACAGGCTCCTTTAGCTCCTAGCAGCTAGCTTCACCCCGCTAGCTCTACACCCAACAACCGGTCTCGCCCACTCGCATAGCTTGACTGACATCCGGCCCCCGGCCGCTGGTCCTATATACCCCCTTCCCCCTAGGAACACACCCACACACATTAGTTCCTAGGTGCAATCTAGACACTCCTATTGCACATCACATTACAGGTAATACCTGGATTACCTGGAACGCTACAATATGATAGGATAGGTACGAACATTTGCTTCATGAGAGGAGAAACTATTTTCCCAAATTCCCATGCATTCATACACACGCACACACCCCCGCATAGTTGCATCTGCATAGAGAAAACAAATCAATCCTGCCCAAGTCCCGCACAAATAAATTGATGATGCTGTGTCGGCTTTAAGCCGCGGTCACCACTCCAACTTTAAAGACGGAAAATAATAGCCTACTTACTACTACTAAGTACTACTACTATTACTACTCAAAATGATTACTACTCAAAATTAACTCTCACACCCTAAACATAAAGAAAGAGAACGAAAAACCCACTTATGCATTCAAACGTGATCAAATATTGATCGAAAGACTATAGCCTATTCAACATTTCATATAGGCCTAACGAGAAACACCAAGTCACAAATGCAACCCCAAAGATAGCAATAAACAAATTCCTATTCAACTTGATTTGAATGTCAAAATATGTTCACAATAGGCCTACAAAGCAAAGCTAAACCTAACGGCTGTGACATACCATCAGCGGCCTCCGGCCTGTAGCCTAGTATGAGCTGAGCCCATAAACACACAGTCACACACACACACACACACACACACACACACACACACACACACACACACACACACACACACGCACGTCAGCGCGGATAACAGCATAGCATAACTTGTCAGCAAGGCTCGTCATCACACATGAAGATGTTTGATCCAGCATCCACAACAGCAATCAGATAAACAGCAGGAGAGGAAGAGAGAGAGCACGTGTGTGTGTGTGTGTGTCTCACGATTTTCCTGTACCTTGGCGTTGTGCACGGAGATTTTGTTGTTTACGTGCTTCATTTAGAGCCAGATCAATCCGTGTGGAATTCCCGAATGTCTTGAGTGCAATTTGCTGTTGAATATGATTTGTAGATTTTTCATGCTTGGCGAGTGCACCTGGAAGATTGTGGAGGTCTGCGTAGCCGGCTCGTACCCACACGTTGTCGCGGTCCTTGGAGAAGAGCAAGCAGGGGAAACAGTAGAGCCTACTACTAGTAGCTGAACCACACAGCCATTCCTTTCTCTGATACCACTCTCGCTGGAAAGACCTCTTTACATTCTGTGCCTTCCGTCCTTTCACGCGTTGAAACTGATACAGTTCGAGTAGAGCTGGTGTTGGGCTGCCATTTTTAATATCACATTTGTGTTGGAAATCCAACTTACTAAACCCCTGCAGGTGTTCAATCGACATCATTTTGTACCGCTAGCTTCCGCGTTCAAACTTGGCCGGCAGCAGTGACTGACACATCATTTTGACCCGCCCACACACAGATAAACCAATGCCAGTCAGCCCACACAGAAATCAACCAATGCCAGGCAGGGTCGGCAGAGAGCCGCCGTGCAGACCCTGTGCCATATGGCTCTGCCTGGTGCCATCTGAAATACACAAGGAAGGCAATACGCATCCGCAGACTTGTATAAAGGCCTCGTTGGAGGGTAGGTGAGAAGCCCCTGACTGCAGTACGCAGATCGGGGAGTGGCTCAACGTGGGCGGAGTCAAACGTTTGACTCCGCCCACTCAAAGTAAAACTCAGCTCTTTCTTCTTCTATCAGATTTTCGCAGTGTGCACGCTTCTAGACCTATTACTGCCCTCCGCAGGATAAAGTTCATAGTGACTCTTTTTACAGTGATTATCATGTACCCACAATACTCTTTCAAAATACAACTTCAGTTTAAACGTCAGGACATTTCATAATCTACTTCTAATCTCTGCAGCACATTGTACATGTGATTGAGTATATGGCAATATATATATATTAGTAATACATGTATATATAATGTACATGTTATAAAGCCACTTTGTTTATTAATTATTATTAACCAGTTCATTAATAAACAAGATTATTTGTGTTACCCAAATCATGTTTTCCCTACCAGACTGCATTTAATTAGTTAAATGGTTGCAAGTGGAAATCACAGAGAAGAATCGGTCCATCAGGAAACTCACATCCACACTGCAGTCATTTAATTTAATCCCAAACTCCGAGGTTGACAGTTTGGGCATCGGAGATGACACCACTGTCCCGTTGCTTAGAGAATCCCTCCACACCAGCAATGTTTCTTATGGGGAGGATCCGTGGAGTAGGCTTGGTGCCAAACCCAAGCTGCCAGTCTGCTCGACCCCCTTCACTGCAGCTGCTGCCCGGATCTCAGCTACCCGCTGCTGCGATAGACCCCGAGGATCTCGTAGCCTCCAGCCCCCCTCATGGTCTCTTGAGCTTGAGAACAGATTTAAACTCCTGGAGGATGAGACCGATAACCAGCCTGGTCCCCTGTACTCCTCAGTACTTCCTCCGCCGGCCGCGCCTCCCAGCCTGGGAGCACCATTCAACCTACGGAGCAGCGCCCAGTTTCCACCGCTGTCCAGGCCTTCGTCTCCTTCGTCTCCACCGATGTCCGTCGGCGGGTCTGCAGTACCTGCTCGTCCTGCTCGGACCCGGTTCGGCACCCGGCTCCGGCTGCTGAAGGAGGCCGTTTCCAATCGCCCTGAGCAGACCAACGGGAGTATTCCAGCTGGCCCCCTCTCTTCTCCCGCTGTGGGTCCTGGTGCTGGTTCTCTCTCTCCGCCCGGCCCTGGTTCCCCCGGTCCTTCGGGGGTGTCACCGAACTCGCCATGTTCGAGGGAAGTGGCCGCTAACGTTAGTTTGGTCACTAACGTTAGGTTGGTCGCTAATTCCTTGAAGCCCAATCAGTCTACAGGTCCCGACCACCGTTCCTCACCCCCGCCTCCGCTTTTCCCTCCAACAGTAGCAATTATCGGCGACTCTATTATTAAAAATCTTCGTTATATTAACGCCATCACGTTTTGCTTCTCCGGGGCCACGACAGTTGAAATCATAGATAAACTCCCCGCCATCCTCGCCTCACTCCCATCATCTGTCAAAAAACTAATTCTTCATGTGGGCTGCAACGACACTGCCCGTCAGCATTCCGAACAAACAAAACAAAACTTCATCCGCCTTTTCGATTTGCTCACAGCTAGTGGAAAATCCACATATCTGTCTGGCCCAATCCCAACTCTCCGTCATGGTGACGTGCGATTTAGTCGTCTGTTAGCGCTCCATTACTGGCTCCAATCGTCCTGCATCTCCCACGGCATTACTTTCATTCATAATTTCAATTTATTTTGGGAACGCTCCTCCCTGTACGCTGCAGATGGCCTCCACCCGAGCTCTCTAGGCGTCCAAATGCTCAGTGCAAATCTCCGTCACGCTGTTGCTGTCCACTCGGCCATACCTGCTTGACTGTCTGCCCCTGCTGCTCACGTTCACCTCTGCCCTCCCTCTCCCCCTCCCTCTCCTCCCCACCTGGACACTGGTCAACATCCCACACACTCCTCCGTTGCAAATCCTCTCACCAGCTCCCCCTGGCGGGGAGGAGGACGTATCACCTCCACACCATCCTCTGAAACATTTTGTCCTCTCTCTATGTTTAGCTGTCGAATTCCAGTTCACACAAGCATCAAACGGAACCTGTGGAATTTACCATACATGATGAACTATACTAACTTTGATAATCTGATAACCATTCCATTACTTGACAATGTGTATGTGTCAAAATTGGACATTGTGCTATTGCCCTGCCAAATCACTGTATGCATATCAAATGCTCGCACTGCCACTGTAAACTCCCATGCTCGTTCAGCTAACAATTCCAATCTTATCACTATTACCTCTGAGAGCCCCCACTCACTCACACCTGCCATATTCACCCACTCCCCCTTCACCTTTGGCTTATGGAACTGTCAGTCAGCTGCAAATAAAACTGAGTTCATACAATCCCTCATTAGCCTATCAGACCTCCAAATACTCGCCCTCACCGAAACATGGATCCGCCCCGAAAATTCAGTCACTCCTGCTGCTCTCTCCACCGACTCCACCTTCTCTCACACACCTCGCCCCACGGGCCGTGGGGGAGGTATCGGAATCCTTATTTCAAAAAACTGGAAATTCACTCAACTCTCTCCGTTGAACAATATCTCATCATTTGAATATCACGCAGTCCTAGTCTCTTTTCCCACTAACATTTACATCATAGTCATATACCGCCCACCTGGAAGCAATTTGAAGGACTTTATTACTGATCTTGACCTCTTACTCTCATCCATCCCAGATAACGACACCCCTCTGCTGGTCATGGGTGACTTGAATATCCACACAGACAAACCCCAGGCAACTGATTTCATCTCTCTCATATCCTCCTTTGGCCTCACACTGATCCCCACTCCTCCCACACACAAAGCAGGCAACATCCTCGACCTCATCATGACCCGTAACTGCCCGACATCAGATCCATCTGTCACTCCTCTGCACCTATCTGATCACTTTTTTCTTCAATTCACCGTTTCCCTCCAAAATCACCGCCAACCCCCCCCACAGCTCGTTTCCTTCCGCCGTGGTATCCGAACTGTCACTCCATCTCAACTCTCCACTGCAGTCATGCTCACCATGCCCTCACATCTTGAATTCTGTAGACTCCCAGCCAATGAGGCCACAGACACTCTCTGCTCTGCACTCTCCACTGCTATTAATAACCTCTGCCCCATAACCACCAAACCTGCCCGGAAAACCCCCCCTAGTCCATGGCTCACTGACATTATCAGAACACAAAGATCAACCCTCAGATCAGCGGAGAGGAAATGGACCAAATCCCAAAATCCCTCAGACCTCACTAATTACCATTCCCTTCTCTCATCATTCTCCTCCTGCCTTATAACAGCAAAAACCTCCTTCTATCAGAACAAAATATCCAATGCCACTGATGCCCGACAAATGTTCATGGCCTTCAACTCATTATTGAACCCACCTCCCCCACCGCCCTCTACCCTGATCACCTCAGACATGTTCGCCACTTACTTCACTGACAAGATCGCCGCCATCAGCAACCAGTTTTCATGCCCCACCCATACTCATTCTCCACGCCCTATCAACAGCCCTGCTCTCTCCTCATTTTCCCCCTTAACAGAGGAGGAAGTCTCCAAACTCTTAATGGACTCTCGCCCCACTACCTGCACTCTGGACCCAATCCCATCCAACCTCCTTCAGTCCATCTCCTCCACAATCATTCCTGCTGTAACGCAAATCATCAACTCCTCACTCACATCTGGTACCTTCCCCTCTGCATTCAAGCAAGCACGTGTCACCCCGCTACTTAAGAAAGCATCACTTAATCCCACCCTGGTTGAAAATTACAGACCTGTCTCTCTCCTGCCCTTTTTATCAAAAGTCCTTGAACGAGCTGTCTCCACCCAGCTCTCCAAATTCCTCTCCGACAATAACTTACACGACCCAAACCAGTCGGGATTTAAACAAGGGCACTCCACAGAAACCGCACTACTAACAGTCACAGAATCATTACGCCTGGCTAGAGCTGCCGGGCAGTCCTCAGCACTACTGCTGCTTGACCTGTCGGCAGCATTTGACACGGTCAACCACCAACTCCTCATCTCCACACTGACAGAGCTTGGCATCTCAGGAGCGGCTCTCTCCTGGTTTGAGTCATATCTCTCCGGGAGATCCTTTAGAGTCTCCTGGAGGGGAGACATGTCCAAACTCCATGACCTATACACAGGGGTACCTCAAGGCTCAGTCCTCGGCCCTCCTCTGTTTGCAGTTTACACTATCTTCCTCAGCTCCATCATCCATTCCCATGGTTTCCATTACCACTCCTATGCTGACGACACCCAGCTCTTCCTATCCTTTCCACCCAATGACCCCACAGCCTCATCACGTATCTCTGATTGCCTTGCTGACATCTCCGCTTGGATGAGTAAACGCCATCTCCAACTCAACCTTGCTAAGACAGAACTCATCATCATCCCAGCCAATCACTCCATACATCAGCACCTCAACATCAACCTCGGACCAACTCAACTTGTACCTGTACACTCTGCCAGAAACCTAGGTGTCATAATCGATAACCAACTCTCCCATAAAACTCATGTCGCCTCAATCGCTCGGTCATGCAGATTCACCCTCTACAATATCAGGAAAATTAGACCTTATCTATCTACTCACACCTGTCAACTTCTGGTTCAGGCACTGTTTTTTTCTCGGATTGACTACTGTAACGCCCTTCTGGCTGGCCTCCCCGCAAGTACATTCAAACCCCTTCAGTTGATCCAAAATACGGCAGCTCGAACTGTTTTCAACCAACCCAAAAGAGCACACATCACACCCCTGCTCATTTCCCTCCACTGGCTCCCCGTAGCTGCCCGCATCAAATTTAAAGCCTTGTCACTCGTCTACAAAATTGCAACAAATACAGCACCTGCCTACCTGAGCTCACTCATCCATCTCTACACCCCATCCCGCTCACTTCGCTCCGCTAATGAAAGACTCCTGGTACTACCCCCTCCAACTAGTCCCATGTCACGGAGCGGTCTGTTCTCCTCTGTGGTCCCCCGGTGGTGGAACGATTTGCCCCACTCCATCCGTTCCGCAGAATCGTTCCCCATCTTCAAAAAAAGACTCAAGACCCATCTCTTTTATGTTCACTATCAAATTGATTAAGAAGGATGTGAATGGAAATTATATTAGTTTTGGTTGAATGTTATTGCTGTATGATGTGGAATGAATGGCTTGATGCTGACTTTTATACATTGTTATTGTTTGGATGTTGCTGAATGTGCGGCTTGATAGTTGAATTTTAATGCAGTTTGCACACCGTGTTTTGTATACTGTTATGCACTTTTATATTGACTATGTTCTTTTATTCTATGTTCTTATCATGTTCTGTACGTCGCTTTGGATAAAAGCGTCTGCTAAATACAATAAAGTAAAGTAAAGTAAAGTAGTTGACACTACTTGTTTTTACGACACATTAGTTATTACAACACATTATTTATTTATTTTTAATACTTTATTTTTCATGATTTTATACAGGTGAGACATTGAACAAAAAAGAAATAATAATATGTGCACATCAAAACAAAACATAACATAGACGATTGTATCATTTTTAAATCAGTTTCCCTTCATTCGTTTAACTATCAGACAAGTTGTCATCTCTTTGTGTCAAGTTACAATATGCATCCCACTTTGCCCAAAGAGCATCACCTTTGTCTTTTTGCAGCCTTAGACTGAAGGTCATGCGTTCCATACATTGAATGTTTTTAATTATGTCCATCCATTGATTGATGGTAGGAGGTTCCCGACAGAGCCACCACCTCGTTATGGCCTATTTACTCGCCTCCATAAAGATTTTCAGCAGATATCTGTCACCGTCCTGTGGGTATTCCTGAGTCCATGTTCCCCAAGTAGAAAGACAGGCATGTGAATTCAATATCATAACACAAGACTTCTTTGATGCTGCTGCTGTGTACATCCTCCCAGAAAGGTTTAAGAACAGGACATCCCCAAAATATATGTGTGTGGCCCGCCGTACTGTCCTCACACTCTCTCCAACACTTGGCTTGTAATCCGGTCTGTCTGGACTTTTGTTTTGGTGTAATAAAAAATCTGACAGTTTTTCCAGGAGAAGTCCCTCCACTGTTGAGAGGCTGTAGTGGTGATTTGTTTAGTTAGTTAGTTAGTTAGTTAGTTTTTATTTCCGTGTCATGCCATTTCTGGCCCATCCCACATGGGATTACAAGACACTATCACACCAAAATATATATAAACATAACATCCGGTTGTACCTCAATATACAAACAAAATAAACTAAGTATATAATATATACACATACGCATGTACATATACATACACATATACACACTTACTGTACATACATACATTTTTTTTCTTTTTCTTTTTTTCTTACATTGCCTTTTCCTGATAAAGAGCTTTTTTTCTCATGTCCCTGGCTTTTTCCAAATAACAAGCCAGTCAGTGAGTAATAATTTTCAGTACCAAAATCATGTTTAATCATACGAAACATACGCAGCTTTGGTTTAGTCCATATATCCTCAGCCCATCGCACCTTATACTGAGTAAACACAGATTCTCTAAGTATAGCAATGTTGATTTTGCTGTTATTGAAAAATGCCTCACCAAACCCAAAGCTAAAAAATAAATGCATGCACATCTCTTGGGCTTTATTGTGTTTTTATCCTCTGTGATTGTCTGTACTCTGTATCTTTGTTGACATTTCACCAAATAAATCAATCAATCAATCAAAAAGACCAACAACCATTATTATTAATTTGTTTATCCCACGTAAAAATCATTCTTGCTAGCCTGTTTCCCTCCATATCAAGCAACCTATTCCACAACTGAGCCATACATATTTTCCAGCGAGCCTCACCTGGTTCCCACCCCATGTCCCCTGCTATAGCTAACTTTGGAGCATATTTGTGTGCACCTAAAAAATATCTCATTGCACTGTTTTGGACTGAGTCACATATAAATAATGTGTATAAATAATGTGTATATACATATCTCTATAAATAATGTCCAACCATTCATCAGGTGTAATAACATTTCCCAGTTCTTCTTCCCACTTTATCCTTACATAATCTGTTGTGTGACCTCTTAGCTCATGTATATACCCGTATAGCTCACCAATAATCCCTCTTGACAATTTTGAATTATAAACCCTGATAAACTTTTGAGTGATGTTTGATGTATTTTCTATAGACCCCTTAACACACTTATCAAAGTAGTGTCTGACTTGAAGATATCTGTAAAAATCATGTTGAACAAGATCGTATTTTTATGACATTGTCTGGAAATCTGTAAATTCCTGCTTATCAAACTGAACCAACAAACATAGTGCTGTGATTCCTTTCTCTGCCATTGAATAAATCTATTATCACTTGCAGCTGGCTTAAAGTCTGGGTCAAAGCTCAGCCACCTCAATATTCTTATTTCTTTCTGAATTTTAAGTTGTTTCACTAGACGAGACCAGGTATCTATAGAAAACCTAACCCATCGACATGTTTAGCAGCTAGTGGGGATCCTAGCAGACTTTGTAAAGGTTTATCCATCAGTGACTACAACACATTATTATTGTAATGTTCTGTGTAGGTGTTAGGATATTTTTTACCTAATATTCGATATTCTTGTCTCATCTTGTGAATAAAATAATGGGAACACGTTTACATTTTCATGAGCCCTCAAAACTTCACCACAACTTCTTACTGAAGTTCAGCTCCCACTGAACTTGAAACCTGTGTAACTAGGGCCAGCTGAATTGGAACAGTGAAGTGAAATCAATGCATTTGATAGACTTAGACATTCCTTTTTTTTTAACTTGTTAAATGTTTTCTTTTTACTGTAAGTCCATTATTTTATCCATGCTGCCTATATTTAAAAAAATATATACCATAGCATTTCCACAAGTGACACATGTTAAATTTGTGTACACTCAATTATATCAGCTACATTAAGGAGATCAAAGACTGAAGTGATGTCTGTGCCATTGACACTTGAACACGCTTTAGTCCTGTCAGTGTCAAAAACAGTAAGTGTTCTGTACACTCTATTCCTTTATTCCAAAAGCAGCAGACACCCGCATTCGCCTTGTGTCTATAATTTCTACACAAAATTCTTCGTAATCTTCCTGCAAACTGAAATGGAACATGAACAGTTCCCTTAGCTCAGTCTCCTCTTCATCCAGGCCATCAGACGTCTGTCGCAGTAATTTTCTCATCGTCATTAAGGTTTTCATCATCCCCATCATTAGGCATTTTGGGGCTCTGCATTTTTTCAAATTCTGTGTTTAAGACTGAATTTGACCTCCGGGTGTGTGGGCCAATCCAGGGCGCCCAGTGATGGGATAATATGTGAAATAACAGGTTATCAAGGTTATAACGTTATCAAGCACAACACAAACATACGTCATTTATGCATATGGTTGTTTTCTTGGGTCTCGCACTAAAAATATTCCGCAGCAGCAGGCAAGGAGTGTCATGTTGAGGCTAATATGAATGGCATCTTTTTAAATCTGCTTAAATCACAGCATTTCTCTGTATTGCTCTGGTAATAACTATCACAAAAATGTAACATATAATATAATATAATATTGCAAAGTAGCACGTTAAAAGCACGTTACAAAGTAGCACGTTGCAAAGTAAGTGCAAGCACGTTGCAAAGTAGCACGTTAAAACACCTTGCGTGGGTGGAGTCAAACGTTGAGGTTGAGTCAAACGTTGTGCCCACGTTGAGCCACTCCCCGATCTGCATACTGCAGTCAGGGCTACTTGCGGTAGGTAGCCTACTACAAGGTAGTGCCTACCCTCAGTACCTCTGTGAGGCTGGAGAGGTCGTTAGAGCCGGGAACATGAGTGTTTGACTGCTTTGAAATGCACAGCAATAAAAGGTAAGGTACACAATAGATTTGAACAGATTTTAATTTAGTTTTAGACATTTTGAGCAAAAATAACACCAGGACCATAAAAAAACATGGAATATTTAGGAAAAAGTATAAGAAAATAAAAAATAATACAATACACGAGTACACGAGTTTATCTGCTCCACTAAATAATCCATAAACGTTATTTATTTACAGCGCATTTTCAAGGATATTGCAGTGGAAGAACAAAATGTAATTTAAACGCTAATAGGGCTACTATCTCTATTCACTGTGACTATTAGGCAGGCTATTACATTTGCTCGGAGATGTCTTTTGCAACATCGCCGACAGTTGCGCTCCTCTCCTGCTCGCGACTCGCTCCTCCTGTCCTGGCTTGCAGTGCTGTGCAGCATGACATTCCTAAACTGAATGGGAGTTCCCAGGAAGTGGCCAATGATCGTTGGTCTGTATGTCCACAAAAAGCAGCTCATTTAAACAAGACACTCCATGAATGAAAAAAAAACAAAAAAAAAACGTAATGATTAATATTTACTAGGCGTCTCCCTACCACGCATGCGCGAGACACGAGTACCTACTGAACACAATTCATAACAGATAGGCTATGTAAATTAAATGTAAATACGTGTATAGATCTCACAACGCCATCGCTAGCTTACTACTACAATATCTTTACATATTAGCTTCTCCACTCTCACCGACTCCCAGCCAAAGAAGAAACGAAGCAAAGGTCGAAGCTCTACCGGGATTTAAGCGAACACGGAAATAAGCAGGAGTGATGCCTCTCGCTTTTGGCCTGGTCACTTTGTGGCCTGCCCAGTCTGCCTCCTCTCTCTTCCTCTCTGTCAGCTCTGCACAGTAGTTGGCTACACAGAGAGACGAGGGCTGCTCCCTTTCGCCTCTGCTCGGCTCAACCAACGCACAAACACCATCCATTCCGCACCATGGCTGCCACGGACGTTGACATATTCTCGGTAAGTGAAAACACGACGCTGTTTTTTTGGGGGGTGGTCGAGAAATTGCAAATGCGACCCGTAGAAGACTCGGTGGTAGTGGTTGTTGGTGAAACTGTGGGAATCTGTGTGTTGTACGTTATATGGGAGAATGGTGGAAGTGATTTCTGTGACGGATTGTGATTAGACTCGTTTTTAAGACAGCGCGTCGTCGTATTTACACTTTTAGCCTTAATCACTGATAGTCGATGACGCCGTGTATTGTTGCCTATTTTTGCATGAATGCTGCTTCACCCATGTGCAGTGGATGCGTTGTTTGGTGCATATGGTTGCAGCGTATGGCACCTAAAACTGTTTACAATTAACGCCAGCTTAATTTAAAAGAACCATAGTTACCCGTGTCTAGTATCCTAGGCAGCTATATGAACAGTGTCTGAAGGAATTCATAACATGACATGTTATAAAGCGCCACATACACTATTCTCTACAATGATATTACTTTTCGTATAGGGTGCAATTCAGCATTCAGGTTTGTTAAACTGCAATATTGTGATAAATTAGCAGGTAACAACAATGCTATGGGTAACAGTAATGAGCTTCAGTCCAAACTGTGCAATGACATGTAGTTTTGTTGACTTCTTTTCAGAGGTGCCAAATTAAGCCTCTACTTGTTTCTTGACTCATAGTGGAATATTTACAGCTAAAACTGTCACTTCTGTAGAATAAATGCACTTGACCATCTAGTGTTGCTAGTCAATTTTTGCTTTATTGTTGGTACCCTAGTTTCTGGCCTTGCCTGTGCAGATCACAATAAAAGGCCATAGCATTAGACCTGAGAGTGGAATGCATGGAATATTATTTTCATAGTGGAAAGCCCTGCCATCAATCATATGAAACCCTGTGGGGATGATGATGCAATATGAGACCACAGGAAATAATATAATAATAACATAAGGTAGTCCATCTTTTATGTCAGATTTTAATGTAAATAATCTACAGACCGTAATTTACCACAGTCTGTGTGTACAGTCAGAATGGAAAACCAGTATTCCACTGATGATGCATGCACACGGGATTTAAAGATGAGGTGGGGTGATTAACTTTTAGGCAGATCCTTGAGGAGATCCTTGAGTTGTTGAATTGGACAGTGAGCAGCGCTGAGTTGCAGGGATAAAGAGATTAAGAAGAGCACACTCCTGGCCACTCCTCCCACTTACTGGTACAACAACACTGGGGGGGGGGGGGTCCAAAAAAGAGGGTGCAGGAGGAGATATTGCACACTGGACATTTATTAAATTAGGAAAGTATCCAAGCGAGCGGGCAGATCGCAGAAGATATTGCAAACTGGCGGTTTTTGGAAATGTCTCTTTTGGAATACAAAATTAGGGAATTGATTGGTGGGAAGAATGCTGAGAATGCAGTGAAACAGGCTAGAGGAAGGACCCTATTGGCAGCAGGATAGTCAATGCCTGCCCCGACTGTCCAACTTCCTGCCTACATTTCAGAACTAAGTGAGACCATATTGAACAAGCTGATTTGTTCCCCTGGCAGTTTAGCTTTAAGGGCACTCTGTTAATTATGTGTAGGCCTATTTATCGACAGGGATGTATGCTTGGCTTGGTAGTTAGCCCACATCAATCCGATTCAATTGTGACTTTAGTTGGGCTAGCTTGCTGATGACTTTTTAGGCCAGAGTGAGAGATCAATAGGCAACTGCCCAACAACTTTAATTGTTTTCACCCATTGATTTCATCGTAGTGTGTATTCCGGAGAGAGGGGGGCGCTGTTTATCTCAGGGGTTATATAAGCAAATGGCTTGTGTATATAGCACATAAAATGCTTACTGACCCCAAAGAACATTGGCTGAGGAACTACATGCATGAAATTAAATTAGCTTTCAGAAATGCTAAATGAGGGCTTACGGGGCTCAAGTCTTGAAAGCTGCTTTCTTTGTACTTACAGAATGTGAAAATTACTTCTTTGAGAAGAGACTATTTGCTGAGTTAAAACTGAGTTTTACTGTCTGGCTACTTGGCTATAGAGCTGAGACACTTTCCTTCACATGTCAGTGCCTTTCCATGTTGTTCAGTTGTGCGTTGTCAGGGCAGATTGCAGGTAGTACTCTGACTGTGGTGCCATCTGTCTTGTTATCTGTATACAGAAACATACAGGCAGAAACTGCAGCGAGGCGACCTTGTCAAATCCAATACTGTAGAAGAAGGATGAGGTCCGAGCTACAGTCAGTATGTTGATGAGTCAATATTCATCTATAGACCATTTCAACTTGACAACATAAACATTCTAAATTGGCCCTAGCCCTACTTCCTGTTGCAGTGCTTGCTAATACAATAACTGACATGAAATAAATTTGAGTCCAAACTGTTCCCTAGCAACAGAATTCCAGTGAAACTGTCTATAGACGGTTTTAACTTGACAACAAAAACATTCTAAATTTAACCCCAGCTCACTGCCTGTTGCAGTGTTTGCTATGGACAGAAAAGAAAAAACATTATTAAGGTGGAGGAGACCATTCAGTGAAAACCGTCTATAACAGTGGTTCCCAACCCTTTCCAACTCATGGCCCACTTGAAAATCTCAAAAATGTTGGTGGCCCACCTCCGACCGTAAACAGTACCGAGCAATGGCGTAGCTACGGGTGACCGGTAGCTTGGGGACCGCTGCCTGCTGAACTATGTACGCTAGGCCACGGCCAGCTAGCTAATAGGGCTGTGGCGATTCACTTATCTCCCGATTCGATACTATCACGATACTTGGGTGCCGATTCCATATATATTGCGATTCTTAAGTATTGCGATTCTACGATTATTGCGATTCGATATTACGATTTATTGCAATTTTTGTTTCTTTTTTCTTTTCTTTTTTCAGTTTGTTTGCTTTTTTATACTAGATTAGAACATGGGAAAAGTTGAATCATACACTAGAGACTGTATATTATATCATGAGTAGGGCTGGGCGATATAGTTAAAAACAGGGGCGGACTGGGATCATAATTCAGGCCGGGCATTAGATACCAAGCAGGCCAGGCCGATATGGGCCGACGCGCGTGAAATTTGGGCCATTTGAAGCCCAGTTTGAGCCGTTTGAAGCCAGATTTGGGCCGTTTGAAGTCCAATTTTACAATGAGATGCACCCACTTTAACCCTGAAGTGTAATTATTACTTCAGACTAACTAATAAAGTAATAAAACTACTAGTAAACCAGTAGGCGGCGCCTGGCCTGCTGTTCAGTGAGTGGCCTGACTGCGGGCACCCATTTTTTTTTTTTTTTTTTTTTGCGATTATCGATTCTGGAATAAAAGATCGATTCAAAAAATCGTGACATAAAAAATCGCGATACTTAGGTGAATCGATTTTTCCCCCCACCCCTACTAGCTAACATTAGCCACAACAGCTAACGTTAACGTCATTGACTGTATGTTAACGCTAAACAAATCCGCTGCCTCCTCCCCACGTTTGGTTTAACGTAACACCAGCTCAGACTTTCCCCTAATCTCAGAAACCTTGCGGGACATGTATTGCAACATTTATGTTGGGCTGGTGTCCATGGCTAGGCTACAGACTGGCTACTACTGGGAGACATGGCAGCTCCCCGTGTTTGGTGCCTCCGCTAAATAGTCCGTGCGGAAACGAAGCGAGAGATACAGGTTCCTCTCCTTCCAGCGCTGTCTGCGCCGCACGGGAGTTTTAAACTGACGAACTGTTGTGAAACAAAACACTCGGTGTAGCGGAGCCTCTGCGGTTATATAACCGTGACGTTTTAAATCGCGGTTAATAGTCAAACCGGTTAACCCCTGCATCCCTATTTTGTACTTTTTGAGAAATCGCAGTTTAAGTTGTATACTTTTTTCATCCTTTATAATGGGAGCGTATGGAGCCAGCCTTGAGTGTGTGATGACATCATTCACTCTAGCTGACTTTAAAGAATGCACTTTTCACTAAATTCACACATTTTAAAACTGTGACAGTTCACATAACTTTAACACTGCATACATTTATGTTATCCATCACACCCTTTAGCAACTTCTGCTCTCACTCACTATGTCAAAATATAAGCAATGTGATGTCTAGTTTTTGAGATACAGTATTAACGTTTATTTGACACTAGTGTCCCACTCTATTTACAATTGCGTAGCAATGGAGGGCATCAAATTGGGACTCAAGATGGCCGCCACAGCAAAAACATTTTGTGACATGACATCAGCTGCAAGGCATCTATATAAGGTGCATTAAAACGGCTGCAAATTTTTTGTAGCCCAAAACATGACCTGACTAGCACAGACTGAATGATCTGTTGCGTGTGTGCCTGCGGATTCACATGTGTTTAATGTGAAAGAGAACATTGATGGGTTAGCTAATAAACATCGATCCAGACGAGCTTTTATCTCTCTCATTCATTATCCAAATCCAGACTCGTTTTCACTTGCAATCATAGTGTAACATAATCCATAAAGAAACGCACAAAGATTTGGCTGATAACATAAACAATTAGGACTATAACAGGGCTTCACATCAAGCACTAAAACATAGTTGTTATGATGTAATAATAAATGTACAACAAATACTTTCTAGGATCTGACTCTGTCTCAGTGATAATAGGGAATGGTCTCTTTTTGATAGGCGTGTAAAGATGGCTATGCTGTATGATCTGACTCTGTCTCAGTGATAATAGGGAATGGTCTCTTTTTGATAGGCGTGTAAAGATGGCTGTGCTGTATGATCTGACTCTGTCTCAGTGATAATAGGGAATGGTCTCTTTTTGATAGGCGTGTAAAGATGGCTGTGCTGTATGATCTGACTCTGTCTCAGTGATAATAGGGAATGGTCTCTTTTTGATAGGCGTGTAAAGATGGCTGTGCTGTATGATCTGACTCTGTCTCAGTGATAATAGGGAATGGTCTCTTTTTGATAGGCGTGTAAAGATGGCTATGCTGTATGATCTGACTCTGTCTCAGTGATAATAGGGAATGGTCTCTTTTTGATAGGCGTGTAAAGATGGCTGTGCTGTATGATCTGACTCTGTCTCAGTGATAATAGGGAATGGTCTCTTTTTGATAGGCGTGTAAAGATGGCTATGCTGTATGATCTGACTCTGTCTCAGTGATAATAGGGAATGGTCTCTTTTTGATAGGCGTGTAAAGATGGCTATGCTGTATGATCTGACTCTGTCTCAGTGATAATAGGGAATGGTCTCTTTTTGATAGGCGTGTAAAGATGGCTATGCTGTATGATCTGACTCTGTCTCAGTGATAATAGGGAATGGTCTCTTTTTGATAGGCGTGTAAAGATGGCTATGCTGTATGATCTGACTCTGTCTCAGTGATAATAGGGAATGGTCTCTTTTTGATAGGCGTGTAAAGATGGCTATGCTGTTTGCCATCTGTCTCCTCTCCGCTCCACTCCTTTCCTGTTGGCCATAGATGAGTGACGAGGCTGAGCAGTAATGTGGCCATATGACGTGTGTGTGTGTGTGTGTTTACATGTGTGTGTTTGTGTGTGTGTTTGTGTGTGTGTGTGTGTGTGTGTGTGTGTTTACATGTGTGTGTGTGTGTGTGTGTGTGTGTGTGTGTGTTTACATGTGTGTGTGTGTGTGTGTGTGTGTGTGTTTACATGTGTGTGTTTGTGTGTGTGTTTGTGTGTGTGTGTGTGTGTGTGTTTACATGTGTGTGTTTACATGTGTGTGTTTGTGTGTGTGAGAGAAGCCTGACTACATTCGTAGGCTGAGCAGTAATGTGACCATGACGTGTGTGTGTGTGTGTGTGTGTGTGTGTGTGTGTGTTTACATGTGTGTGTTTGTGTGTGTGTGTGTGTGTGTGTTTACATGTGTGTGTTTGTGTGTGTGTGTGTGTGTGTGTTTACATGTGTGTGTTTACATGTGTGTGTTTGTGTGTGTGTGTTTACATGTGTGTGTTTGTGTGTGTGTGTTTACATGTGTGTGTGTGTGTGTTTACATGTGTGTGTTTGTGTGTGTGAGAGAAGCCTGACTACATTCGTAGGCTGAGCAGTAATGTGACCATGACGTGTGTGTGTGTGTGTGTGTGTTTGTTTGTTTGTGTGTGTTTACATGCGTGTGTTTGTGTGTGTGAGAGAAGCCTGACTACATTCATAAGATAATAAACAGACTAGTTTTTATCTCTCTTCCTACGGAGGACTGATGCTACACGGCACGCACGCATGGCCACATCTCAGCCATCTGCGTTTCTTTTAACCACTGAGTGTTGAAGGCAGCAGTACAATATTACCATCAGCGCAAGTAGCAGCAGCCCAAAATATCACATTCCAGTATTTATTCTCTATTTGATGATATAACATTTGCCAGTAGTATACAGGATGAGATGAGATGTAAAAATCCCACAGAAGCAGATTCATTTCAGATTTAATGACCATACAGGACATCAGGCTTATAAATCAGTGCCATCAGGATGGCAACAACATTGACTTAATCATCTGTCTGTTAATCTGTTAATCATCTATCCACTTTCAGACATGAACTCCGGGTCAGGTCAGGGTTGCTTGCCCTGAGCCTGACCCGGAGGATACGTGAAGTGTACCCTTTCAGACATGAGGCATGTTGCTTACATGTGGAGCACCTCCGGGTGTAAAGTAGAGAGGGGGCGGGGGTGGGGGGAATTTGGGCATGACCACACAATGGGGAGTTGTGAAAACTGACCACACAGCTGTACTTCACTGTCTGAGCATAGCCTTAAGTGAATCGCATTGACATTCAACAAACTATCACAACATGCAGAGTCTGAAAACTAGTTGTTAAAAATACATAATGGGCGATTACTGCCTAACGTTCACGGCATATAATCGTTTGCGCATAACGTTAGTAATTAATTAAACAACCCTACAACTCACGCCCAGATGCATCGATTTCCTCGAGTCTCGATTTTAGTAATCGATTTTGAATCGTAATCGAATTAATTAGTTAGGACGATGTTAGGACGATGCTCTCCCTCCGACGAGTTCCCTCCTGCTTCAAAGCAGCGACAATCATCCCCATTCCCAAGCAGCAGAAAGTGACTCAATGACTGGCGCCCAATAGCCCTCATGCCAATAGCCAGCAAGTGCTTTGAGAAGCTGGTCATATCAAAGATCCGCCCCACACTCCCCCCGGACCACGACCCGCTACAATTTGCATACCGCCCCAACAGGAGCACAGCGGATGCAGTAGCACACGTGCTCCACACCGCCCTGTCCCACCTGGAGGGGAAGGCCACCTATGTAAGAATGCTGTTCGTGGACTACAGCTCAGCATTCAGCACCATAGTACCCTCCAGGCTGGTACACAAACTCAAGGATCTGGGACTAAACGCAGCAATGTGCGACTGGATCCTGGATTTCCTGACAGACCGCCGCCAGGTGGTGAGGGTGGGCAACCTCACCTCCTCCCCACTGACCATCAGCATAGGAGCGCCCCAGGGGTGCGTCTCCAGCCCCTTCTGGTACGACCTCTACACCCACGACTGCGTGGCGACTCAAACTTCGAACACCATCGTGAAGTTTGCAGACGACACAGCAGTCGTGCGGCTGATCTCGGGGGGGCAACGAGACGGCCTACAGAGAGGAGGTGGGGGCCCTGGAACAATGGTGCCAGGACAACCACCTCTCTCTGAACGTCTCCAAGACCAAGGAGATCATTGTAGACTACAGGAGGGGGGGGGAGCACACACCCCCCAATCACCATCAATGGCACAGTGGTGGAAAGGGTGGACAGCTTCAAGTACCTGGGAGTCAACATCCACCAGGACTTGGGCCGGCCACACCGCCACTGTTGTCAAAAAGGCCCAACAGCGAATCAGTGTTTAATACTCACTGATGCAACAGAACGCTATTCTTGTCCAAACTGATGAGATGACTCCACTTCATGCATGGAAGACAATAGTTGAGCATTGACTAGCCTATCAATATAGCCTTAATGGCACAAAGTGAATCCCTTATATTCAACAAACTATCATGACATCAGCGTTTGTTAACGAGTTGCTAAAAATACATAATGGGCGATAACTGCCCGCTTGGATATAACGTTAACACTAATTAATTGAACATCTAACGCTAGCGTTGCAGATCAGTGTTTAATGCTCACTGCTGCAACAGAACGTCATTCTTGTCAAAACTGACGAGACAGCTCCACTTCATGCTAGCTAGCTGCTGCTGCTGCTGTATTTCTCTCTCAACTCGCTCCAGTCTCCTCAACTCTCTCTCTCATTAGGTTCAAAAGCCCACGCGAATCTAACGTTATATCCGCCAGTAATTCTGTCAGTTTTCTGCCAGCTAGTTAAATTCACACACACACACACACACACACACACACACACACACACACACACACACACACACACACACACACACATTGTTGGTCAGGATATGTAACGTTAACGTTAGCCTATTTGTTTTGCGCCGTTCAATATTGCTAGTGCTGTATCAACTTTCACTTTGGAACCAGGCGAGTTAAATTCACAGTTGAAGACTTGTACTCGCTTTGGGTTGAAAACAGGAAAGAACGTGAAGTTTCTTCTTTGTCTTAAAAAGTTTTCACAACAACACAGCCGACACGCGCGGGGGACGCCCCGGCGACATTAAACAAGCGCCCCCTGTTCAGAGAAGCAGTAGAGAGGAGGAGGGGGAGTGGAGGCTTTCCTGAACTGAACTGGGCCCGCTTGTTTAATGCCGCCGGCGCGTCATGGTAAGAGGACTTGGCCTCTTTTATTATTAAATCGGCACACATTTATTTCGAACAGATAATTAATCACGATGATCCGATGTATGAATGAATGAATGAATTTATTTGGTGATCAAATAAAATAACACAACAGCACATATAGTAATGAAAGAACAGACAATATATCAATCACCGAGGATAAAAACACAAAAAAGTCCGAGGGCTTATTTCCATTGTGGTCCTCACATAAAACATAAGACGAGGCATAAAAAACATAAAACACTTAAAACAATTTTAAAGAAACATAAAACAGAGGAGAGCGGTTACATTAACTCATTGAGTGCCAGCCACTTTTTGCTCCCAGTGCCAGAGTTTCAGAGCGTTTTCAGTGATTTCTCGAGGCCCACAGAATATTGTGTGATATTACTATGTAAACACCGAACACGCACAAAGAACGAGCTGACTCTTATTGTATCATCAGCAAAAAAAAGTTTATTGATACCATTTTCCGTTCTTTAGTTATGAGCCGGAGAAGATAGGTTGTTTTGAGCAAAACATGCGTTTCAAATTAGAAGCTGAGTTATTCCGCCTTTTGTGAAATTAAGCATTTCAAGCACATTCACTGACTCTGAAGATAATATTTTCTGATGTAGTGACGTGGTGTAGTTGTGTGGTGCCCTGCGTGCCCCACCCCCCTCTCCCCCCCTCAGCTGCAAACTCCTCCCCACACTAACACACAGCCTCACGCACCCAGTCTATTTTCGTAGTGCTCCGTTTTTGTGCGCCGGCTCCCAGCGCGACGCGGAAAAGCCAAACCGGACTGCTGAGAATGGTTTGGCCCTTCGGCGTCGGGTGCTGCTTTTCTGGCGGCTAATCGTGTGGAGAAACTATGCAGACAGACAGACAGAGGCAGAGGGGCTCAGTTGTGGGCGCGGATTGACTGCTATTCACAGCCAACGTCAGCTCCAGACAGAGCAATCTACTGTATATGGCTCTGGCTGCAGCATGAGCGGTTTCTCTTTCATCACGGGGCTTTTTCCTGCTGTTTTCCGGACCTTTCTCTAATCTGGAGAGCACTGTCGCCACCTAATGAGTCCGTAAAATAGGTTATACACCTTCAATAGCTACAATATTTGTACAGGAGATGCCTGAGGCTTTGATCCACGTCCCACCGTCAAAAAACGCAATTGACGAACATACTCGTCCTTGGCACTCTACGTTAGTATCTGAATTAACGAACATACTCGTCCTTGGCACTCAATGAGTTAAAGGAACTCAAGATAAAATAAATAGCAGCAGATCAAGCAAATAGCAGCAGGGCAATGTATCACTTATAAAAGACTAAAAGAAATAAAAAGGCTATAAATGTAGAAGGCTCAGAGGTCGATGGGGGGTCGGCCAATCACGATGGTCGATGCCATCGTCCATCGTGCCAACGCTAAAATATATATATATATATATACGTGGAAGACACATTTCCTGATGCCTCTACATTGATGTGTGTCTGTGACTAATAAAGACGGGGTTTGTCTGTCCTGTTGTATGTTGTATTGTTGATAGAAAAGGGGTTCACATGAGCCAGCTTCAAATGCATGACATTGAGACTGTATAGTATATTTTGTGCCTCAGTTCACTTGGAGCCACCAGAGGCCCGTCTGCGGAGCCATTTCCTGTGTTGCCGGTCATACGGCGGCCTGGGAACTATGCGCTTTCCTCAGCATGGGACAATTAGTGACAAAGCTATCATTCCTCTCATATTTTCTGCTCTTCTCTAAACTAGCATGGCTGGACAGACTAGCATGGCTGGACAGTTCACTTGGCAGTTTCCCCTCACAGCTCTAGCCTTCCTCGTTGTTCGCTCTGACTTAGCCATCACGTGCTGCTGGATGACCTTTTGATCTTCCAA
Organism: Poromitra crassiceps; assembly: GCF_964638095.1. Lineage (NCBI taxonomy): Eukaryota > Metazoa > Chordata > Actinopteri > Beryciformes > Melamphaidae > Poromitra > Poromitra crassiceps. Next base: position 127,352,471 of record NC_139623.1, read on the forward strand.
AATGTCACCCGTTTAGGAACTAAGCAACATATTTGAAGCTTGATGACAATGCATTTTTTATGTTATCCAATGGGGTTTGCAAAAGCCTTCATGAGTCAAAAAGGTCTCAACCCAGAGAGATGGATTGTAAATTCCTTCACCTTCATCACTCAGAACCTTCTCATTCGTGTATCTCCTTGCCGTTTAGGGGAAGTCATTTTATTAGCCTTTTATTTATCCAGGGAAGGTTTGCTGCGCATGCATGCTCTATTTTCATCAACGTCCTGTTTCATCTCCATAGGGCATCTCACCTGGCAGCTGCCCAGGCAGACCTTTGCCAACGAGCAATCAGGGGTAAAGTGCCTTGCTGAAGGGCACCGTGACAGTAGTTTGAACTCTTTGTGCTGGAAACCGTCAGCAGTATCTGGCTACACGGCTTCACACTCCAGACCAGCAACCTGGTGATTCGGTTCACCTGAGTGAAAAACCAAGTGGAAAGAAAAACATTTGCATGCTAAAATGTTGTCTTTTATTGAGAAGTGAACATGTCGCTGTCAAAAGGCAAAATAAATGTTGATGACGAGCACAGACAGTTTCAGGAGAAGTGGGAGAGTATTTTTTTGTCGAGTTCAAAGGGAATGCCGCCTGCCTCATTTGCAAAGAGAAAATCTCCGTACTAAAATAATATAACCTGAAGCGAATAAGAATAAGAACTAGAATGTCTACATTTCCTAACGAAAATGTAATTGTGCTTGCTGTCCTCGCCATGCACGGCCTGGCTTCCAAAGTCCCTGCCCATGGACCTAGGGGGACTAAGTAGTTATGGGGGTGCCTATGTGAGTAAAAGGACTTTGGAGTAGAAGTACTTGGTAGGTGGGGAAGTCAGACTGGTTGTAGCCTACTAGAGAGACACAAAAGGCTGGCCCAATCTCTGCAATCTAAAACTACATTACCTGCAAACTACAGCATCAATAATTACCATGTATTGTAAATGTCTCCAACTGTCTCAAGGAAAATAGGACATGATAACCTCCAGAGAAGTAGTATTCCTTGTAGTGTCATTCATGTTTATGGTTGCGACAACAACTGTTTACAAAACTAGCAGGCTTACCAGAGCTGCAAACACACAAGTGAAAAGCTATCAATGGCTGCATCTAATCAGCCAGTAACTAATGTAGGCTATGTTCCATTATGTTAGTGTAAGAAGTCAAATGTACTGATAATAGTCCCTGGTCACCAAAGTAATGTTACCCTTTTAGTTTTGTTACAGAGTTGCTGATCGGTTGTCATGTGTCCAGTCAGCCAGAGAAGCTGCTTGGGTAGCATGCTAACTAACGCCTAACGCAGTGGTTCTCAACTGGTGTAGCCTCAGGACCCACTATTTTCCTTGTCATGAAGTCGCGACCCAAATTTCAGATTTTTTTTTAAACCACTCAAATTTATTGCACAAAAAATAGCGCATTTATTTAATACACAATGCCTTCATGCACTGTCAAATGAACAAAAGAGTGCAACAGAAGTGCAACTAGGGCTAAAAACCAATTGAAATAAGGCAGACTTGAATTACAGGCCTATATGTTTTTAAATTTAAACAAGTCAAACTGGTCATGGTCAGAAAGTCTTATTTGAACTGTATGAAATATGTAATAAAAGGCAGACTTTTCTTGAATCACAGGCAGGCTATATGCTTTTTAGTTAAACTGGTCATAACTTTTAATTAAACTGGGGCCATGCTAATCCAGTTTCAATCATCTGAATTTAACTAAAATTAAATATGAAATGAAAAGGCAGACTTCTCTTGAATTACAGGCAGAGCATATGCTTCAGCTTGTTAAACAAGTAAAACTGGTCAGGCTAATCCAGTTTCAATAATCTGAATTTAACAAAAAAAAAAGAAAAAAAAAAAAAAAAAAGTCAATGTCCGCGATCCAATCACAACGGCCCCGCGACGCTACCCACCAGTTGAGAAATGCTGGCCTAACGCTAGCATTAGCTCAATTAGCTTGTTGCAACTAGTCCCAAACATTGATGAACAGTGTGTCCTAACGCCAGGGGGACAAGGTGTTTGTTTTGGCTGGCTGAGGTTAGCCTATAAGGCACAGTTGATGTTGTTAACAGCCTCCATTCACACTAGGCTATCTCTTCCATTATGTTTTCAAACCCAGCTGGCTGTATATAATGAACAATCACAAAGTGGTGACACTTACCCATGGGTTCAGTTCATTTTGTTCATTCATTGTTTTCTGGACATGTTTCCATGCTACATTAACACAGCAGCTAACAGAACAGACAGGCCTCCCATGGTTGTGTATATCATTCTCTCTACCCAAGATGCAACACTGCTCTACCCAACATGCAACGCTGCTGCTCAGAGTTGCTCTTTAGCTCTATTTATCTGGTCAAATCTCACCGGATTCCTGTTTCCAGTACACTTTTAGCATTTGGTTTTTAACAGAGAAGAGTTGGAGCTGCTGAAAACATACAGTATGCAAATGAGAGTGAGACCATGAGTGATATACCCACTGTGATACAAGCATAGGTGTGTCTGTTGTCTGTACAATAGCGTGCGTGCGACAAGTGACAAGTGTCATCCAAGAAGGAAGGCTGGCCATAATGAGAATGAATCCGCACTTCCTGCCGCCCTTCAAAATAAAACAATTGAGAAGGGACAGGCACTGAATGCTGCTATAGCGCCCCCTAAAGGCTAAATGACAAAATACTTCTCCTATAGGCTCAGAGTACATCCCTCCACACCTGTACCAAGTTTGGTTAGCATCGGACGATCTTTGTGAAATAGGCCCCACCCACAGAAAGTTGGAAGTGGATTATATCGCAACGGTGCGTTTTTTTCAAAAACCTCCAAATCAGTGTTGTGCAGGACAGTCCCCACATGATGTGTGCGTTGGTTTGGTGAAGATTGGACAAAATTTCAAGGAGAAATGGCAAAAAAACGGTTTTGGACAAAATGCAAAATGGCGGAAAATCTAGTCAGACGCAAATGGGCGTGGCCTAGTTGAGTAGATGCGGGAGGACCCAAGGAATCCAGGGAAAAAAGAATTTTGATGATAGACCCTACGGTTCAAAAGTTATGGACCAAAAGGTAAGGAGGGCTGTTATAGCGCCACCATATGGTCAATTGGTGCAATTTTTTCGGGGATAGTAAAAGACCCCTCAGTGCACCTCCCTACCAAGTTTCGTAGCTCTAGCTGTTATGGTTTCTGAATGACAGCTAATTTACTGCAAGATTTTGCAAGATTTTTCCAAACCCCATGCAAGTCAATGGGAAAAAAAATGGCGCTTAATGGCGAATTGCGGCCAAACCGCTTTCACAAACCCTTAGCAAAGTCATAGCACACCTGTCCTCAATAAGCCGGTCATTTTGAGGTCTGGCATGTCTATGTGGCGCAAAAATTGGGGGAGTTATTACGCGGCAAACTTTTTTGGCGGATGGAAGAATAAAAATATTAAGTATGTGGGACTTCAAGATTGTGCCTTGCTTGTCAGCAAGCACAATAATTACGCGGTGGTGGGGCATACACCGATTACATAACATGCCCACCCGTAACACCGTTCATTTTTATGGAGGAAGAAAGAAAGAAAAAACTCCACCCGCTTGTGCTAGTTTCAGCGTGCACCGGGGTAAATTACAAGCGCTCCCTCTGGGCTGCAGTGTGGCTGCACTGTGACAAACTATAGCTGGCTAAACAGAGCTGTGCTGCAGTGTTGAGATTTTGTTTGTTTTGTAAAGGCAGAAGAAGAGCTGGAGTTGCTGTAGCTAGTCTCATCATGGAGGGAGCGAATCGCAGCTGAAGCACATGGCTAATTAATATGGACGTTAACATCCATATTAATTAGCCATGTGCTTCAGCTGCGCTCACCCTGTACTTTGCTAACTTAGCATCGATGCTAGCGGGAGTTACCCAGCTATCGTCATTGCCTGCTTACTGCTGCTTGCTGGTAATGTTAATCCCATTTGTCGCTAACGTCAGTCTCTCTTCTGAGAAAGATTGTCTCCAGGAGGGTCTGAAAAGTTGTCTCGAGTTGGATGCAGCCAAGTATTGTGAGGCAGCCAGTGTTGTGACTGTGAGCGTCCAAGCTAACACAGCAGCGGAGAGGAGCTAACTGACTGGACCGTGAGGACAGCTGAGGATTATTATTATTTTTGTATATTCTTTTAATATTTTAATATTTTATATTATATTATATATATTTATACGATGTAACCGGTAACACCGGTGTTGTCATGTGTTTATTACCCGGTGTGAAAATGATGACACCGTGGCATCCCTAATAAGAATAAGCAGGGATGCAATGCAAACTAGTCACCTTTAGGTAACAGTGAGCCACCTTTTTTATCCCAATATAGGGCACTTAAGCGAATGATTTTGTGTCTGCCCTGGTATCTGTCATCTTTTTAACTATCCATGACTTTGCATCCCTGAATAAGAGTGTAATAATTACTATGTCTTTTGTCATTGTGTTTTATCTGGAGACTAAGCAGCCATAGGCTTTTGGTTGTATTAAAGCCATTATTTTTTGTATTGGGTGATACACTTCCTACTAAGGCCTTGGCCACACTGATCTGTCAGAAAATGGACAGAATTATTGAACGGACAGATGTCTGTCCGATGCATTGTTTTAACGGACAGATGTGTCGGAAAGCTACATGTCATGACATGAGTATGACTGGCAGACTAACGTAACGTCACGTGAGGGTCTGTGGGAGTGTCTCTCCTCTTTGTCTGACTGCAACCTGATCTCCCAAAAAATTGTAACATAGCAACTTTGGTCCACAAACGTTGCTATGTTACAATTTCGGCTCTGCTGTGTAAAATCAAGCGAGTACGTTATTAATTATAGCCTCCTTCACCGCCTCGGCCGCCATCTTCTTTGAAAAGTTGAAACAAATCTCGGAACGCCTCCTCCTCTCGAGACCTCGACTCTGATTGGCTAAACGGACAGTGACTATCCGACCATCCGACCATCCGATACGTCCATCCAGAAAAAGTTCATCCCTCTTCAACTTTCTGTCCATCAAAATGTATGCAAATTTTCTGGATACGTACGCTTCTGAGTGCTCCACGGACAGTCGGACAGCTGTCATTGAAAATGAATGGAAGTGAACAGAGAAATGAACGCACACGGACAGACACCACGGATCAGTGTGGCCAAGGCCTAAAACACTCATATCATATTATAATACCCCAGGTGTGCATAAACTACAGGTTAAGTAAAGACAAAAATGTGAAATTATTATTCAGTATCGTATCTGTTATCGGACAGGAGAAGCCGATATCGGCTGAAAAAATCCCCCCCAAAGTCTATAAATCCCCCTTATCTGAAGAACATAAGGGGGGAATTCCCCCCCAGTTTGCAAAGTGAATTTTAAGCCCTGTATGACGAAAAATGTTGGTCCACTATCTATTTTCACTGATAAAAACTAAAACTAGACCAAGGTCGCTTTTACATATAAGCTGTTTAGTCCGCTTTAACCGCGCCAGAGTTCGTTTCCTCCGATAGTGTGGTTCCGGTTCGCTTCCAAGTGAACCCTGGCGCGGTTCATTTGTTGTGTGAAAGCAAACCGGACTAAACACAAGAGCGCCAGTGCATCTGATGCACTCATGCAGTGCATCATGAGTAGAAGACGGTAGAAGGGAGCAAAACAAACTACGGCGTGGACTAGGGGTGCACCGATCACGTTTTTTGCCACCGATCACCGATTGCCGATCACCTATGAGAAATATCTGCCCAACCGATCATCGACCGATCACCGATTACCGATTACCGATCACCGATATATATATATATACGCCCTGGGGTGTCCGTAAAAACACGAGGCAGGAGACAGATGGGAGTTCAACCGTTTAGTTGTCAGTTCTCTTCAGTACAGTACAGCAGTATAGGCTCTTTACAGCATTATGACAGGAATAGTAGGATTGTGTGTGGTCTGGAAAAAGGAGGCAATAAAATATACAAACAGGTCAGTAACCAAGCTTGCTGTTATATAGGCCAATTATAGTGATAATTAACAACTAATAATATATAAATGATAATTAGGTAAACTGTAAGTCAGTTACTCTTAAACACCAGTCTTGAACCATGACTAAAGCCAAAGAGCTCCCACTCATAGAACCGGGGTTATGCACAATAACCGTCATACATTGGGATCCGCATCGAACGAACATCAAAACGACCCGCCCATCGAGGCCGAGTTACAGTGTTATAATTAGCAGCACTATGAGTGCGATCTACATAATGGTGACAGGGTTACATGACGGGAGAAACAACAGAATCACAAGCTACACACCAGCTAAACTCCATCTGAGTAGTGGCATTAATTAGCGCAACAGACAATCAAACGGCAAATGCACGCCTAAACAAACGTTATTGCAATGATTGCAGGTAGATCGATCTAAAACCAAAAGGGAATGCAATACAGGAATATTAACATAATAATGACTTACTGGTTGGTCATATACGCACACATGGAAGAAGGGGATTAGAACATGTTCAACTGATGTTAAAAGAAAGGAAGAAAGTCCGTCTGAACGGAGCGCACATCCACATACTCAGCCGCACACTTTCGCTTCCTTCAAAGTGCCCGCGGGAACATCAATGCTTGCGTGGAAATTGTCTGTGTGTGCGCGTGCACTACCCCGACTACCACAGTACCAGCGTGTCAATCTGGGACTTTAATACACACGGACTTAACAGCATGCAAATGCCTCGGTAGGCGGGAGGACTGGAGGTAACTTATCTCTGCTGAGGCTGCTCTAATCACCAGCTGATTTGTGTGATTCAAAGACGCAAGGGGTGTGTTGACAGTCTGGTGCGGTGTGTGCATGGAGGTGAGTACACTGACGAAAGCAAAGCGTGTGCTTTGCAACACAATGATATAAACGTTAGAGCACAATATGAAAGTTAAACGATAGACATTGAAGACATGAAAATGGGCTGCCTCATGTTTCTCACGTGCAGCATGATCGGCTATGCGATCGGCAACATTAAAGGAATATCGGAAACAGCAGATCACATATTTGAGGTCCAAATCGGCCGATACAGATTGCGTGTCGATCGATCGGTGCACCCCTAGCGTGGACACGTGTACAGTACCTGTGCGCTGCGTCGTGACATAGAGGCTACGTCGTCATAACAACAACACATCGTTTCTCAACAGCTGGCTTGCGGCTATCTCCTTCGGTACGTAGGCTACTCGTCTCATCTGCAGAATGAAATGTTCAACAGCTTTCTGCCTCATCTGCTGCTCATATTGGGCACATTCTTGTCAAATATTTATTTGATAGTATCACCAAAGTAAAACTGCAGGTGGTGTTGCGCCATGGTTTCTGTTTTGCGGATTCACTTGTGTTGTTCAGTCAGCCCTCAGCCAGGCAAGAAGCCTGCTGAAGAGGAGAGATTTCCCTTCTATATTCTGTCCAATAGACGAGTGACAGTTTCGACCATGTGACATTGTTTAGAAAGTTTGGTGCTTGTGACAAATTGCTGTGTGAAAGAGAACCAGACCAAATGAAAATCGCAACAATGTTGCAACTTCACCCCCCCAAATCGCACCGAGTCCACCAGCTTATATGTGAAACCGACCTAAAACTATGAAGGATACAAATGACTAAAATGTGACTAAAACTAACAAGCATTTTAGTCTAAAGACTAAGACTAAGGCCATGTCCACACAGAGACGGAAGCGATTTATTTTTTTTTCGTTTAAGAAAAGTTTTCCATAAACACGGAATCGTTTCAAGAAATGTGTGTATCCACATGAAACCACTGAATACCACTGAAACCGCTGTAATATATGCCAGGCCGGTAAGTGGCGCTGTAACGCTGCCACATCACAGTGCAACGTGTGGTTGTCAAACCTCTCACTTCCCTATTCACGTTGTATTTGCGAGGGATATATATAGAGCAGCCCGAGTATGTCCGTTACACTCGGACATACACAAAAATAAATATTATTTTTATCGAACACGTTTAGCCTGATTTTGTTTGTGTTATTGTAAAAACTTAGCCGCCACTAAGCCTTCTGGGAAATATCCGATGAAGGGAGGGGAGGGGTGGATGTGTGGAGCCCTGAGGATGTTGTACACGCTGTTCTCCTGTCCACTTGTTGCTGACGGTGGTAATAGAGGAGCATTATATTTTTGCTGCAAGAGCCCTAACAGGCTCAGTAGCTGCTGTAGCACGAACGCTAGTGCACTGTGCCATTGTTGCTGGCGGAGAGAGGTGGGGCTATGGCATCATCGGTTCAGGAAAGATGCGTATGGGTTGTAAACACGGAAATGCAAGGGTGGCGGCCAGATTTATTCACTCTGGGACCCGGTTTCAAAAATTAGCGTATACTCCCAGAACGTATACTCCCAGAACGCTGGTTCCGTCTGGACGAAACGTCTATATGACAAAAACCTTTAGCGGATACACCTAAACTCGTCTCCGTGTGGACATGGCCTAAAACTAAATCAAAATAGCTGCCAAAATTAACATTGATGGGAGAGTCTAGGCTCGAGCTATCAAACTGGTAAGGAATCCGGATATTACACAAGTAAAAGTGTTAAGAGTTAAATGTTGCTTTACGAATTTCTTTTTGTTTTTCTCAGATTTGTTTATTAGTTTTTCAACAACATACAGGTGTTCAAAGGGTAATTTGTCACTTTTTGATATTGTGTCACATATAGTATGCAGAAGAACAAGATCTTGCACAATCCAATGACAGAAACATAAAAAACAACACCAACACAAACAAACAACACAAAACGTACATATTGGTCACCAAGAAGAAAAGAAAAAAAAAATCTATACTAAATTTACATGATACAGAATGATACATTCCAAACCCACCATCTGTGCATGAAAGACTGTTACTCTGGAATGGCAGTAAACTCCAACTTTTTAACGTGTGTAAAAAAGGGGCCCCAGGTTTGATCAAATTTGGCAAGTGAGCCATTTACAGAGCACCTGATTTTTTCAACTTTAACAAAATAAAGAATGTCCCTGATCCATGCGGGATGAGAGGGGGGTGCAGTTGACTTCCACCTAAGCAAAATCAGACGTCTGCTTTACGAATTTCAACACTTGATACAACCTGTCAACCTTGATTCCAATTTCCAATGCCTGTATTGGCCTAATTGAATTAGTTTAAAGACAGAAAACATTTTGACTAGAAGTAATGACTAAAAGTTGACTAAGTAATGACTTTTCGTCAACTAAAACTGTACTAAAAGGTTTTACGTTGTCGTCGACTAAAACTAGACTAAAACTATCAAAGATAGAAATAACTAAAACTAATAAGCGTTTTCGTCCAAAGACAAAGACTAAGGGCCCTATCGTTGCATCGGCGTAGAAACTGCGTTTATGGCCTGGCGCAGCCCAGATTAGTGGGTGTGGACCAGCGCACTCGATATCTTGGTGTCTGCGCTACACGCGGCCTCAAGCATTATAACCACGCCTTTTAAGCGTAAAATTATGCACCTTCTGCTCATTGGAGAAGTGCAGTAAAGAGTCACACACTTGCCTTTTAAGCTCCAATTCCACTGAGAAATCCAGTAAAACCAGACAAGCCAAGCGCTCTGCTCCCCCCCCTCCCTTCATCCCGTCTGTCTGTCTCCATATAGGCTATTATTCCATATTATTATGCTTCTCAAACCAATCTAACTGCAGTTTAAATACTGCAAGCATGTAAATACACTACACTATAGCAAGATCAAAGTGAAAAGAATGTTCTAAACACATCAGCTAGAAAAATATAGCCTATCACTATATGATGAGATTAATTAGATTGGTGAAAGTTTGTCCAGAAAGATATCGTTTTCTCTCCCCTGCTGCAGGTAGGATGATGCACATAAATATAGCCTACATTATGTAAAGTCATTGCAGAAATGTGTTTTTATTGTAAAACTAAATGTGAAGTAGGGCCAAGTTATTGGAACAGACATCACAGTATAGCACATGACAGTAGAAGCGCATTACGCTGTCACTTATCTAAATCACGTTAAATCGACGAGGGATATATATAGGCCCAGGATGACATATATGTTTCACATAGGGTGGTGTTTTCATTTCGATGTTTTATTTGGTCCAATATTGAAATGTTCTACAATTGCAGGTTGTGTTACCATTACACATTATTTAGATCTACCTTTATATGTATTTCGGCTCATTTGGTTGCTATTTAGTAGCGAAATGGAGTAGCCCAATGCATGCTGGGACATTTCACATGCCAGGCAGTGAACTTACAACTTCTTTTTCCTATGGGACGTGTGTTGTGTCTGTCTGAGCGAGGGAGTCAGAGAGAAAGAGTCGTATTGTGCCTGTCAGACTGAGGAGAGAGAGGGAGTGACACAGAGAAGGGTGACAGAGGAGAGGCAGAGGAGCGCTCCGCGCAACTGGCGCACTGAATAGGCCTGGTTTTCAAAAGCGCAAAGCGCTAAATTTACACCAGGTGGGAAGATATCATTAGGCTGGTATTTAAGGCCGAAACGCCCATTCTCGCCCATTCAGGGAGTGCCCACGCCCATTCCGCCTAAAGCGCATTTGGCATCCTAAAGCCATGTTGATATCTTCCCGAGGCAGGCGCAAGGCAGGTTTTTTTTGCGTTTAAGGCCCGTTTTAGCGCCGAAGGCCTGTGGGAGAATTGGGGCCTAAGACTAAATCTAAAATAGCTGCCAAAATGTTTTCCTCATCCCCCTCCCATCTGGGAATTGAAACTTCTGGTCACAAGCCTGCTTCCCTAAGCTTTTAGGCCACCGCTGTGTCAACTCAAAAGATGGGCTGGGGCTTTATGGGAACCATGGCCAAAGTCAAAGGGCAGAAGGAGTCGTAGGAGTTGAACCATGGCCAAAGTCAAAGGGCAGAAGGAGTCGTATGAGTTGTTCGACCTCTTAAACCCTGTCTCTGTGGAAGCCGCTCCAAACAAACAGAAAAGGCAGAGATCCTAAGCCATGATGAGATCTTTCAGGGCTGACAATCCTTTTAACTCAACAGACAAGAGCTTGGCCTAACGTGCTCAACAGACCTGAGAAATTAAAGCAGGCTTGAGAGATGATGGGCTAATATACCATGCTGTGCAGTGCAGTGCACAGAAAGGTCCGATTAATGCGAAGTGTGTGTGTTTGAGAGTCTAATAGTGTGATAATAAAGAAGTAATCATTGTAATACCAATTAGTAATGACCAAAGTAATAACCAGGTAATTGGTTTTTGGTATTGATTATGTGTATGCGTGTGTGCACGCGGGTATGTTGCGTCAGGGCCAGAAAAGGGCATGCAGGCCAAACCTGCCTGACTGTGTTATCTTTACAGATCAGACAGAACTGCAGACGTGGACACAAACTCTCCAAGCCCAAATTCAACTAACTGACTGACTGACTGTGTGTGTGTGTGTGTGTGTGTGTGTGTGTGTGTGAGAGCAGAGCTGCAGACTATCTCTTGCTGTGTGAAAACCTTGCATCTTCAGTTATGTTGAATTCCATGTTTTCACACAAACATTACATGAGAATGAGAATGAAAATCACTTTTATTGCCACAGTAGGTACCGTAAATTCCGGACTATAAGCCGCAGCTTTTTCCCCGTTTTTTGGCCCTGCGGCTTATATAACGGTGCGGCTTATCTATGGATTTTTTCAGGAAAAAAAAAAAAAAAAAAAAATCTCTCTTCTTTAGCACTCTTTCTAACTATAAATCCACTTCTGTTTTAATTTCCTCTCTTGCCCTCTTTTCACCACACCGCGGACACTGTGTGCACTGTAAAAAAAAACAAAGGTGGTGTTGTGTTATGTTGTTTTGTTGAAATGTTAATACGGTAAATGGGAGCTTCCTCAAACAGCCATCTCTTTCCCGACAATCCCCTCTGTGCATGAACCCTTACATATGGTAATTACGGTAAGCAAACGGCCACTCGGTGACCTCCAAAATCACACAGCTTCATCTGCACATTTTATGTGCATTGCTTTGCTGCTTGTTTTTTCGATTATTTTTTTGTAAAGCACCTTGAATTGCCTTTGTGTATGAAAGGTGCTATATAAATAAAACTTGACTTGACTTGACATCATTTGGCGGAAATCAACCGGTTACTCCTAACGGTTCAAAGTTCATTACAGTAGCAGACCGGAATCGCAACAAAGAGCAGCAGCAGCAGCAAAGTCGCGTACTAACTCTCACTCACCATGGAGAAGAAACGCAGAAATGCACACGATGCAGCTTTCAAGTTGAAGGCAGTCAATCTCGCATTAAAAGACGGAAATCGAGCAGCAGCACGTAACCTTGGCATCAACGAGTCAATGGTGAGACGTTGGAAGGGGCAGCAGGAGGAACTGTCTCAATGCAAAAAGACGAAAACATCCTTCAGAGGTAATAAAAGCAGATGGCCCGAACTTGGAGATTCCCTTGAAGATTGGGTGTTGACACAGAGAGCAGACGGCCGAGGTGTTTCCACCGTTCAGATCCGACTGAAGGCCAAAACAGTCGCCACCGAAATGAAAATTGAACATTTCAGAGGTGGCCCATCTTGGTGCTTCCGATTCATGAGACGAAAGGGACTGTCCGTCAGGGCGAGGACTACTGCAGTGTGCCAGCAACTCCCTCCCGACTACCAGGAGAAAATCACAAACTTCGGCGAATTCACACAAAGGAAGATCACGGAATATTATAGGAGTGTGAAAACATCCACAATCACCAACGGGTTCCGAAAGGCTGGACTGCTGCGGGATGAAGAGGACGACGCCGCCACAGCTGGCGCTGAGGGCCATCAGAGGCTTCAGAGGCTGTTCGATGCCGACACCGACAGTGACGAAGAGGAGTTCGTTGGTTTTGAGAGTGACAATGAAGGAGAGAGGAGAGTGGTTGACGAAGCCACCCTGAACCTGTTCGTTTCCGACACTGAAGATGAGGACTTTGGTGGTTTCAGTACGCAGGAAGAAGAGGAAGACGAGGATTAGTGACTTGACTTCTCTGTTTACAGCCGTTTGCTGCACCTTCACCTAAAAGATGAAGACAAGGATTAATGACTTTTCTGGTAGGCTCACTACTGTTGACTGATTGTTTTATTATTGTTTTACAGTTATTTTGTTTACAGCCGTGACTGCACCTTATCCTGTGTGATATAGCCTATTGTTGTGTGATTTTGTCTGGGGATTAGTGACCTGACTTTTGTTTTGTTTTGTTGAAATGTTAATAAATGGGAGCTTCCCCAAACAGCCATCTCTTTCCCGACAATCCCCTCTGTGCACGAACCCTTACATATGGTAATTAAACATTAAAACACAAAAAAAAAAAAAAAAAAACATTAACACATTCACTGCCAGACGTTTTTTTTTTTTTTTACTGTAGTTAGCTTCTGCCAGAGGGGTTTTTTGAGGATTCTGGCTCATCTTTCAAGACCCGAGGATTCTTTTCTGCTAAGATTTTGTGAACACAGAATATCTCAAAAGAACTACCGTAAATTCCGGACTATAAGCCGCGGCTTTTTTCCCGTTTTTTGGCCTTTTTTGGCCCCTGCGGCTTATATAACGGTGCGGCTTATCTATGGATTTTTTCAAAAAAAAAAAAAAAAAAAAACTGAATTCTCTCTTCTTTAGCACTCTTTCTAACTATAAATCCACTTCTGTTTTAATTTCCTCTCTTGCCCTCTTTTCACCACACTGTATGACACTGTATGACACTGTGTGCACTGTAAAAAAGAAACACAGGTGGTGTTGTGTTATGTTGTTTTGTTGAAATGTTAATAAATGGGAGCTTCCTCAAACAGCCATCTCTTTCCCGACAATCCCCTCTGTGCATGAACCCTTACATATGGTAATTAAACATTAAAACACAATAAAAATAAAAAAAAAAAAACATTAAAACACCCGCGGCTTATAGTCCGGTGCGGCTTATATATGTAAAAAACAGTCAACTTTGCAGGTGCGGCTTATACACCGGTGCGGCTTATAGTCCGGAATTTACGGTAATAGAATGTGTGCTTTCTCTGTCTAAAAGAGTTAGTTTGTAGAGTTAGTAGTTATGTAAGCATTAGCAGTTGAATACAGCATGGTTTCAGCGTCAGAAAAATTATTCAGAGATAAACGGCTTTTTGTGAAATTCGATAGAACAGTCACTTTAACCATTCATTTTTGGCATCAGTAAGACGTCAGACATCTAAACAATAGTTTTGAACAGTAATTTCCTCCATAACAGCAGGAAACCCCCCTCTGCTTCCAACTCCTCCCTCCGTGGGCGTTCTTCTTGGCTGCAGCGGCCGTCACAAGCTTGTCACCAGTCTCACTGCTTTGCTGCTGCTGCTGCCTGTCTGCGCGGCCGCTGTTTGAGGAAGTCTGGATGGACTCGCTCGCTTCTTGGAGTTTTGGTAGAGAGCTTTGATGAAGCTTTTGCGATTCTGGTCATATTTATGCTGCGTGTTTCAAAGTGTGTTCCACCTGTAATCTATTATGCAAATTTGCAATCCCGCATCGCCAGCAATCAGCGCGAAAACGAAAGCGTTTTCCCCCATCCATTTTCATGAGAATGGCTGCTTTTTGCTTGCCTTCCTCTAGTCAGGAGAGCACTGTCGCCACTTAGTGGGTCCGTGGAATGGGTTGTAAACGTTCGGTGGCTCCAATAATTATATAAGAGATGTAAAAGGGTTAGATGCACATCCCACGGTCAAAAAAAAAAAATTCATTTTTTTGACGTATTAATACGTCATTGGCAGTCAACCGTTGGATTATTTTTGACGGATTAATACGTCATTGGCAGTGAACGTGTTAAAACACCCGCGGCTTATAGTCCGGTGCGGCTTATATATGTAACAAACTGGCAATTTTGCTGCTGCGGCTTATACTCCGGTGCGCCTTATAGTGCGGAATTTACGGTAATCAGATTTACATATGAGGAATTTGACTTTTATTGTAAGTGTAAGTATGCAGCATAGCGGTGACATCAATAGAGAGCCAAAGGCATGCCCACTTCCAGTTTAGGCATACACACCAAGAGAGAGTAGAGTAAATCTTTATTTATCCCCCCTGGGGCAATTCATATGCAGCATAACAAAAAATGTAATTTAAAAACATACAGACATGAAACAGTAAAAAGTAGGGATGACTTAAAACATAGTACATTTAGGAAACCATGGAAGTTAAAACAGAAAAAGGGGCATGAAGTAGGCTACTATTCGATTCAACAGTTCAGACAGCGAATAGCCTCAGGAACAAAAGAATGGCTGTATCTGTTCCTGCAACAGCGGGGCATCCTATACCTGCGCCCAGAAGGAAGGAGGGAAAACTCAGGGTAAAGAGGGTGCTGAGGGTCACGCAGGACACCCTGAGCCTTCTTAAGAACCCTCTTCTTATATAGAAGACAGAGGTCATTCAAGTTACAGCCGGTGATTTTGGAGAATGTCATCCCTCATTTATTTTCCCATTGACATTTTGTAAAATGCTTATAAAAATAGTTATACTTGGTGAAACCAAGTGATTCAGCCATATTTAGAATCAGGGGAAACCATAGAACATTTCACTCTCTGACCAAAGCGCAAAATAATAATAATAGCGGATTAAAAACATATTTTTTTCAAAATTGTATTTTATTTTGGTCCAAGTGAAATGTTATATAGTCTGTACTGATTATAAATATAGCTGAATCGCTTGGTTTGATGATCAAGTAAAACTCTTTTTATAAGCATTTTACAAAATGTCTACTATGGGAAAATAAATGGCAGATGAAATATCTTGGTGCGTATGCCTAACCCGGAAGTGGGCGTGACTTTGGCTTAGGGGTGTCAACAGTTACAACATTTTCTAAACGTCTACACTGGACCTTCTGGCAGCGTGTAACCGGTTAACCGGATGTGTGTGTGTTTTCTTTAATGACCCGATAAAGTTATCATCTGTAGCTTACAGGCAGCAGATTATTGTGTATGCGCCACATCAGTGGGACTGGCCCTTTAAGAGTGTTACGACAGTGCCGTAAGTGGGGGTGTTAGCCTGTCTGTTGTCATCAGAGTTGAGCCTGGTAGAGACGTAGCAGCATGAGAATTTAGCCTGTACAACTCACAGCCGTTAGTGACGTTAAACAGCACGTCGTGGTCCGCCAGTTCTTCAGACATAACATTGGCGACGAGGATGATGGGACTGACGTTCTCACCGCCAGGATGCAGATTGAAAATAACGTTAGCAGCGGTAGCTAGTAGGGGTGGGGGAAAAAATCGATTCACTTAAGTATTGCGATTTTTAATGTGACAATTTTTTGAATCGATCTTTTATTCCAGAATCGATAATTGCATTTTTTCTGTTTATGTATGAAATGTTACTACTTTCGTCCATCACATTATAGAGCGCTTCCCTCTGCTCCGTGGCTCATACAGCCAATCATGTACCTTGTTAGTACAAGTGACACGGAAACAGCCAATCATTTACAGACAAACTCCGAGTGCACCCGCCCCATGACTAGGGATGGGTACCGAACTCGGTACTTTTACAGGCACCGACCGAATTACGTCGGTACTGCCCCGTACCAGTTCACATAAAAACGAACGGTACCAAATTTCGGTACTTGAACGCATCTGAGTAATAGAAAGAGAGTGGTGAAAATAGAAATTCCGACGGAACCTTAAGGCAACACGCGAGAGCGCGTTACGTCAGTACGTCACTCTGGTTCTGAAAGCAAAACAGGACCAGCCGAAAGCTGTGGCTACACTTTACCAAGATAGACTCAGATAACACTGGTTGCAACATGTGTGATGTGAATTGCAAAGCTGGCCAGGGAAACACCTCAAACTTGAGGAAGCATGGTCAAACACAAGATATATTTAGCTAAATGCTGAAGACTGTAACGTCTTAGATAGGCTGAGGGTGAATGAAGCAGATAGCCTACCCCACCAGAGCTAACGTTAGCAGCACCTCCTCAGCTGTAACGTTGAGAGAAGCATCGACTTCTACAACATCAAGTAACGTTATTTAATTAGCTAGCGTTAGCTGGATAAGTTGTTTCACTGCCGTTGTGGTTGTTAGATAACGGGGCTTTTCACTGTCTTCACAACGACTGCAAACGTTACTACGTTAAACGTTAAACGCTAACGTTACTCTTGCTGCAGTAATTGTCAAGGGTTCAACAGAATGTATTTCCTCAGCCTGTATAGTAGCTATCAACATGAAATAAAAAGCATTTGAGAGCTTAAACCCGTGGGTTTTTATTTGGAAGGGTTACATTTGCCATAATCTTTATTAACATTTCTTAAAATGCATTAGAATATTTTAATTTTTAATTTTTGGGGTTAAAGATAATTTTTTTTTTATGAACATTAGGGCAAATATAATACGAAAAGCCAAAGGGTTAAGCTCTCAAATGCTTTTTATTTTATGTTTCTATGTGCTACAGAGCCTGAGATATGAAGGCTTTAGTGAATACTGACCGCTCTCTCTGAGAAGTTTGGATTATTATTTTTTTTACAACTGTAATTTTTTTTGTTATTAGAGCGTGTAAAGTACCGAAAATGGTACCGTTTTGGGTACCGTACCGAATTCCAGGTACCGGTATCGTACTGGTATCGGTTCAAATGTGAACGGTACCCATCCCTACCCATGACCCGCCCCCACTCACACACAGCTAATCAGAGCCGAGAGTCCTGGCTGACATCTCCTGTCCTGGATTAAGCAGCACTGTCAAGTTGCAGCAAAATAGACAGTTTGTGTTGTACTCTGAAAGGGTCCCCCCCCCTTGAATCAAATTGTACATTATCAGCTTTATTTTAGCATGCAAAAGTAGCGTGAGACCCATTCCTGGCTAATGAGTCTCGCATTTTGGTCCTCAGCTGACGCCACTCGTTTGATCTCACCCGGCGTTACAAATAATTCCATGTGGGTGATCGAGTTTCAAATCGTGTTAATGTAACGTGTTAACATGTGTTCTATCTATTAATAAGTGCCCGGGAAATTAACGTTAATGTTAACTCATTGAGTGCCAATGACGACTTTAGTCGTCAATTCGGATAGTAACGTAGAGTGCCAATGACGACTAAAGTCGTCAATTGCGTTTTTGACGGTGGGACATGGATCAAAGCCAGATCCATCTCCTGTGAAAGTATGGTGGATGTTGAATGTATAAAAGCTATTTTACGGACCCATTAGGTGGCGACTGTGCTCTCCAGATTAGAGAAAGGCGAGGAAAAAAGAGAGAAGAAGTCATGGGGAAACGGAAATCGCATCGGTATGCATCGATATGCATGAAGCATAACGTTAGCTGTGCCTGTGAACAGCAGTCAATCTGCTGCCACAATTGAGCCCCTCCTTCTCCGCTGCGATAGCCCCTCCATATGATTTAGTTGCCGACACCAGCGTCTTTCTGAAAAGTTACATTATTCTCAGCTGGGAGCCGGCGACACGCTGTGAAAAAGCGGGGTGCAGCGCACTTTTCAGTGCAGAGCAAACGCAGAGCAAACGCAGCAGAGCCACCAGAGACACTCCCACGGAGGAGGAGGAGGAGGGGGGTGGGGCACGCAGGGCAGCATACAACCATTGACAATAAACACAGACCCAGACAGCAGGCTCGATGGACAGAGACAGGCAAACAAGCTAGAATATCTGATGCCCACCAGCAGTAAATCAAGACCAGCAAGAAGGTGTAGGGTCTGCGCATGCAGGGGCCAGCGCTGCTGGTTGCAGCTAAAAAATATTATTTGGCCAAACAAAATTCCTTTGTTTTCACTCTTTTATTGAAGGAAATTATTTTTGAGGTGTCATTACATTACATCAGAAAATATTAGCTTCAGAGTCAGTGATGTGCTTGAAATGCTTCATTTCACAAAAGGCTCATTATCTAAGGGACTGTTCGTTATTTATGAGAGGGGGGGTATGGTGCAGAAAGGGGGAGGGATATCAAATATTTTTTTGAGTACTGGGGAGGGACTTGTGTTTTTTATTTTGGCTTTAGGGAGGGCTATACAACATTCATTTTTTGTATTTTGTATATATTTTAAATGCGTTTTTTCGTTCCAAAATTCGTGTTTACTCCCCTATTTATATCTATGGTTTACCTGTATGGTGACTGGACTTGGTATCTCCCATTCCTTCCTTTCACGTAAACCGCTGCTCCTATGCACTGTGTACAGGCCCTCACTCGGTCCTGCTGTTTGCTTGGTGCATTGACTGGAAACGCACGAACCGCCCGCCCTACTATGCCTCTGATTGGCCTACCCTGATATTCTTACCCTAACCCAACCAATCATCACTCCTCATGCCTAAACAAGCACTACTACTAGCCAATCAGAGGCAGAGGAGGGCGGGTCATCATGTCTTCTCCATCCCGCTTGAATGAGGAAAAGGGACACGGAGTAAATGAAATGACATAGCCTACAAGTAGACTAATTTACATCATTAACTTTGGGTTAAGGTAGCCTAGGCCATGTGCTCATATGTGTGTACCAGTATTAGTGTAATCAGTAAATAAGCGCGATATTTCTAACGTTGTTTCTGGGTTCCAAAACAATCTGTTTCCCTGTGCAGCGCGCAGTGCGCACTTTGCCTGCCCATTCATTGGAGAGACCAAAATTGCAAGATACAATATCTGAAGTTTCTCAAAGTTGAAACTACCTCTGCAGTAGTAGCCTACAATGAAACAAGACAGACTTAATGGACTGGCAACAATCTCCATATAAAATGAACTGGCAGAGAGAATCCTAATAGAGGATGATTGGATTTATTTAAAGACCTTTGCTGACGCAGCCCCCGCTGGTGTCCACTTCTGAAAGGTAAACAAGCTTTATTTGCCAACAGCTCGTAACAACAACTCGCCTTTGTTAAGTTGTGAATCTGCTGATGATATAGGCTATAGGCTAAATACATTGTGAGTCTTATATTACTGTGGTTGCGCCGCCGTGCGCACATTCCGTGTTTTATGCACATGAGAAAGTGGTAGATAGCGTTGTACAGTGGGTGGTACCAAATACAAGATAGCGGGAAAAAACAACACAGAAACTGAAAGTGAGGATTTATCCTTCAAGATGAAAAACGTACACCAGGATTTGGTACAGAAAACCTATACTTTCCCCCCAACTCCAGGGATTTCGTTGTCATGCGACCATCAAATGGTAAGTGTTATATGGCCGCCATGCCAATATTGTGGACGCTGCTCCTACAGTATGCACTGTGTACAGGCCTATTCAGTACATTTGGGAGAACGGTCATTAATATGCACGTGTCGGTATGTTTTGTGTGTGTGTGTGTGTGTGTGTGTGTGTGTGCAGAATAGGTTGTTTTGGTCCTGCAGTTTGCTTGCATTGACTGGAAACGTTTATCATCGCTTTAGCCTATATTGTTTCAGAGCTGGAATTGTTGACACATATGCAGTTGGCTAGGCTACTGTAGGCTTTATAACTAGGAGATGAGGCCATATTGGGCTGGGTACTATTAACGTTATATGCCCTCCGCCCCCTCTCCCCCCCGATGTCGGGCGCTATCAAACGTAGCGTTCTTCAGTAGGCTACTACCTTTGGTGTGAATATGATAAAGTGTGGTTATTTATGGTGGAGGGAGGGTGATGCATTTATCTCCAGTCACTCAGGGAGGGACATGGGAAAATATTTATAGATCTGGGGAGGGTGAAGGAACAAAACGAAAACAAAGTCGCCCCTGCACCATACCCCCCCCTCTCATAAATAACGAACAGTCCCTAAGCTTCTAAATTGAAACGTGTGTTTTTGCTGAAATCAACCTATCTTCTCCGGCTGATAACTAAAGAACGGAAAATGATATCAATAAACTTTTTTTTGCTGATGATAGAAGAGAGTCTCCTCGTTCTTTGTGCGTGTTCTGTGTTTACATAGTAATATCACACAATATTCTGTGGGCCTCGAGAAATCACTGAAAACGCTCTGAAACTCTGGCACTGGGAGCGTCCGTTCTCCAAAAGTGGCTGGCACTCAATGAGTTAAGACATCAATTTCACAAATACGGACGTCTGCAGCGTTCCTTTACGGAATGGCATCCACTGTGAGCAGAGACAAAGTTGAACTGTTAGAAAGGTTTTACTTGTACTTTGGGACAGGATTCACATGAATAACTCGTGTCATCTATTGAGCACACAGCTTATAACTTTATATCTTCTGCTTGGGCGGAGTTTTGATGGGTATATTGATATGGAGAAATGTAGCCTACCGCATTTTCAGCGAGGCAAGGCTTTTTCCTCGCCCAACCAGCGGCGCGCGGTCCCCAGTGCGGTCGCCCTCTAGCCCTACAGCCTATGACATATTTGTAGTTAAGCAAGTCAAAGCAAAACCCAGGCTTTTCCACACCTCTGATTCACCTAACGTTAACCCTACAACCCTGAAATACACGTTACCAAACGTTTTTTTAGAAGGCTGGCAACCCTAGGCTGTCATCAAAGTAAAACGTCACCATGTCTGTAAATTACTGCTTGCAGTTGCACTCAGAGCATGTATGTGTGTGTGACAAATTAGACCTACCGGTGTGCCTTGAAAATAAGGTGATTCAAAATGAAGTGGCTAAATGCAACATTTTTCTTCTCATGTTTTTTATTAATAAAAACGGGTAATTAAAATGAGCAATAATTATCAATATCGACTGATATGAAAGATGTTATATCGAAATACTTTTTAACTATATCGCCCAGTCTCTAGAAGTGTATGATTCAACTTTTCCCATGTTCTAGAGTAAAAAAGCAAACAAACTGAAAAAAATAAAATAAAAAAAGAAACAAAAATCGCAATAAATCGTAATATCGAATCGCAATAATCGTAGAATCGCAATACTTAAAGGCACATTCAGTAAGATTTCCAACTGCGCCCTCTGCGTGCATTAGTATCGATAACGATATCGCCGTTCAAAGTCAACAAAACACAGCGCCAGAAGCTCTATGTACATGTTGTGACATCGGGTACTCACCACGTGATGAAATAATAATCCATAGTTCCGTGAAACATCATTTTCGTAGCAAATCCGAATCGAGTTACTTCCTCGTTTTCATGAACACAGCGCTTACGCTGTACAGCGCATGCGCGCATGCTTTTCTTTTTTCTATGTTATTGACACGGGACGCTGACAGCAAACTGCTTAGTCCCAGTGCTGGCCAATGGAGGGCGGTGTGGGATAAATAAAGACGAGGGTCTCCCTATTAAAAGTCAATCTACCATGTCCTGTCACTAAATAGCTGTTATATTACAGTAAAAAATGTCAAAAATCTTACTGATTGGGGCTTTAAGAATCGCAATATAAATCGAATCGGCACCCAAGAATCGTGATAGTATCGAATCGGGAGATAAGTGAATCGCCACAGCCCTAGTAGCTAGCTTGATAGCTAACCGATAACGCACATACTGTGATAAAAAGCACAATACTCACCAGAAATATGAAGTGTCTAGCCAATCTGCTCCCACAATTGAGACTTTCTGTCTCTGTTGTGATAGTTTCTCCATTATTAGTTGCCTGAAAACGAGAGCCCGCACCAGCGCCTTTCTGAAGCCACTGTTAACGTTATTTTCAATCTCCACGCTGGGATCAACACCCCAGCGTACTGACAGGAACACGCACACACTTTATTTTTGATGAGAAATGAATGATTGCGACTTGAGAGTCCAGAACACAGTAAAATCATTGTCAAAACTTGATTTAAAAGGACACACAAAAAATACTTACTGATTTTTCTAAACGGATATGATTTAATATCCGTGTACCCGTGTAGTCGTGTACACGGTGACATCCCTACTTTGGCTCTCTATAGTCAAAAGACAAAACAAGACATAAAAAGAAATCCAGTCCATTATATACAAGAGAGTCACTGCACCGGTTTGCTTCCCCAAGGCCATGCCCCCCCCCCCCCCCCCCCCCCCCGGCCCTGCAGTTTGTCACATTGAGTTTCTGAATGCCCAACAGACTGAAACCCCTTCAGTCATTGACTACGTTTACATGCACACAAGACACAATATTATTCCGGTTGTTGCCCATATTCCGAAAAAGACAATATTCAGACTAAATGAATAATCCACTAATATTCCCGTTTACATGCAGCTGTAGCTCTCCCTCCCCAACGTGTACACATGTCAGGGAGGGGAAGAGAGAGAGTTTTTCTGTTGAGAATAAACAGAGCAGTCCTGACTCTATTCTCACCGGCATCATCTGGTCCATTTCAGGAGCTTGCTCAGGGAGTTCCCCAAGCCCCGGTGGCCAGTGATTTCTCCGTCTACTGGCCTCTGGCCTTACTTTATAGATGTCATTTTTAGTGAGTTTTGAGGCAGGCTGTATTAACACATTCACTGCCAGCCGTTTTTTCAATACTGTAGGTAGGTTCTGCCAAGGTTTTTTTTTGAGGATTCTGGCTCATCTTTCAAAAGCCGAGGATTCTTTTCTGCTAAGATTTTGTGAACACAAATGATCTCAAAAGAACTAATAGAATGTGTGCTTTCTCTGTCTAAAAGAGTTAGTTTGTAGAGTTAGTAGTTATGTAGGCATTAGCAGTAGAATACAGCATGGTTTCAGCGTCTGAAAATGTATTCTGAGATAAATGGCTTTTTGTGAAATTCGATAGAACAGTCACTTTAACCATTTATTTTTGGCGTAAGACGTCAGACATCTAAACAATAGTTTTGAACAGTAATTTCCTCCATAGCAGCAGGAAACCCCCCTCTCCTTCAAACTCCTCCCTCCATGGGTGTGTCTCTGGTGGCTTTGCAGCGTTTGTCACAAGCGAGGCTCTGCCTGTCTGTGCTGCCTGGCTGCTGGCGGCTGCTCTTTGGGCGAGTCTGCATGAGTCGTTTCGGTTGTGAGCTCAGCTGCAATGAAGCTGCGTGCGATTGTGGGCTTTCTGCCGTGTTTCAAAGTGTGTTGCACGCATAATCTATTATGCAAATTTGCAATCCCCCACCGCCAGCTCCCAGCGCGATAATGCGCGAAAGCGTTTTCGCCAATCCATTTTACAGTATGAGAATGGTTTCCTCGCGCGTTCCCCTGCAGTTTTGGCTCGGCTTTTTCTAGTCTGGAGAGCACTGTCGCCACTTAGTGGGTCGGTGGAATGGGTTGTACACGTTCGGTGGCTCCAATATTTTTATAGGAGACGTGGGGGGCGTTGATCCACGTCTCACCGTCAAATTTTTTTTTTTTTTTTTTTGACGAGTCAACTCGTCATTGGCAGTCAACCGTTGGATTTTTTTTGACGAGTCAACTCGTCATTGGCAGTGAACGTGTTAACTGCACAAATCTGCCGGACTCGGTCCTCGGAGACACACACACACACACACACACACACACACACACACACACACACACACACACACACACTGATCTATCATCACCAGTCTCACCTTTTATTGTGCAGTCAGTCAGTTGCGTTCATCTAGTGTGCATGTGGTGCCTGCCTCCAGCTCTCAGCTCAGTATAGCTGGGTTCTTTCAGCTGAGCTCTGCTCCCAGGCTGTCTGTGTCCAGTGACATCAGCCTCCAAGTATGCAGCCTCTGGTTGCCAGACATGCTAGGGTGGCCCCATTCATCTCAAGGTGCTGTCGGTTCCCCTTTCTCTCTTTACTGTAGTATCTCTCTCTCTCTCTCTCTCTCTCATTGACTGTCTTTCTCTCTTTACTGTAGTATCTCTCTCTCTCATTGACTGTCTTTCCCACAATTCAGATGGGGGATAGATAAGGGAGATCAAATGTGAAAACGTTTACAAGGCAATAATTTGTCCATAATAGTTGAGTGAAAAAGGTCATCTTTTTGCACTTGCGTTTCAGGATGCTGTCTTTCTACAACATTTGAAATAGGATATTCCCATGGAAGTTGTTCATGGGAAAGTGCTAATAAGTAACCTCACTCACCTTTGTAGTCGTTGCAGTGTGGCTAAGTATGCATAAGGCCCACACGCACAGGGAGCGAATCTTGGCGCGCGTCATTTGACACGCCTCAAGATCTGCCCCTATAGCGCACTGCAAGCATCGGATCTGAAATGTATACATCACAGAATGACAGAACCATCACTATTTGGGGGAAAATGCCACTAATTTATATGTAATCAGGCACAATTGACCGATTAAACAAAAAAGTTGTAGTTTTGAGCCCCTGTCATAAGCCTCTTCTAAACATGAACTGCGGATTATAACCGTAGAATCAGGTCCGACTATCCGCCGCAGTTACCCTGCTAGACATGACTCAATAAACCGCTTAATCACTTTCTAAACATGGGGAGAAGCTCCGGCGCGGTTTGGAGCACAGTGCTGCTGCCTACTGCAGAGGAAAGGTAGGCTACAAAATAGGCTACAATTCTCTCCTCTGGATCAATATGTTTCGAATGCATTTATTCCTCTAGTATTCTTCTCAGAGATCGACTTTGCAGCGGGAAATATAGCCTTTTGTTCAGCACGTCATTCTGGGCAAGCTTGGGATAGAGGCTGTTGGATCATCCTACCTGTCTGTCGGTCTGTCATGCAGAGGGAGAGAGAAAAAAGGCAGCGCTGCAGGGGGAAATTATGCAATTCTGTCCAAACTTATTCTAATCTCATCATGACATCCAGGGATAGGCTATGTTTTGCTAGCCGATGTGTTTAGAACCTTATTTTCACGTTGTAGTCTTGCTAGTGTAGCGTATTAATGCCTGCTGTATTTAAACTGCAGTGAGAGCACTTATCGAGACAGACGTGGATGGAAGTGGCAGAGAGGGAGGGGGGAGCTCAGAGGCTTTGGTCGTTGCTGGAACTTTGTTTGACGCTTGAAAATGGAAACAGGTTCGGAATACAGGCGTCAAGGCAGTTTGACGCACGTCAGAACGCTCTTGGTGCATGTTCGGCCATTTAAAACAATGGGTGTGCTTCCAACCGCTGGGATCTGACTCTCCCTGTGCGTTTGGGGCTATAGAGTCTGTTATACATCTTTTGAGCAATGGGGTTTAGTAGTGCATGTTGTACAGTAGCATTACATGTACTGTATGTATTGGTTGACATAGTGATAGTTATGATACAAGTGCTAATTCTAGCCCTTTTTTCTATACTATACTACTTTCCTTATATTAATGAGTGTATTTTGGGGAAGGTAAGCTAAAATATGTTTTTATTTATGCCTCCGGCGGAGGCATAAATCCAAAATGGATTTGGGGGTGTCCGTCCGTCCGTCCGATGTTCGTTAACGCGATATCTGATGAACGCCATGACGGAATTTCATCAAATTTGCCTTAAACGTCGACTTGGATGAACTGATTCGATTTTGGTGGTCAAAGGTCAAAGTTCAAGGTCACTGTGACCTCACGAACGCCATTCCCAAGTTCGTTAATGCGATATCTCAGGAACGCCTTGACGAAATTTCTTCGCTCAAACGTCGACTTGCTCCGACAGTTCGGAGTGGACAGAGACATAATGATTCTTTTCTATCGCTCATTTACAGAGAGTATCCTCAGTTTTTGCTTTATTTCTTGGTTTTCTCACTGTCAATTGCTAACAAATTAAATAAGGTTGTTAATAGGGATGCACACAATTAATCGAAGCTCGATTACTCGCTCGTTAAGGATTTACTCGAGCATGTGAAAATTTACTTGACTCGATCAAAACAAAACAAAAAGCAACGTGCATTCTGCCAGTAGAACACTGTTTTCAAATCATTTTTCAATGATCCTCCAGAGGGCGCAATGATATCACTGTAACAGACTGTTCAGTGTGTATGCAAGGCTCTGTGGATGTCCCCTCAGAGTTACCGTAGAACAGGAAGTGCGGGGACTTATGATGTTGTTGATGAGAGCCGGTGTTGACGAGTGTGCTAGCTGTGCTAGCTGTCTGAGAATAAATGTAAAAGCGTGTTATTAACGTTACAGCCTGACTCTCTCGTTTATTGTTTTATTAACAAAGTGTAAGTAATAGGCGGACCCGGACACTCGGCTACATCACTATAGCCCTTTTCAGACAAGTCATAAGATGCTCTACTTGAACAGTGTTCATTCGGATAAATTGGCTGGCTCCTCTTCCTCAAATCTGGAGCAACCCACCATCAGCGAGGAAGAGGAAGAGTTGTGACGCACGTACAACAACAATCACTTGAACAATGTTCATTCGGATCCTAGTCTCACCTGGACTGGAGCTGAGCAACTCGGCATCAGCGTTTAGAGCTGCGATGGCTGCACGAAGCACTACACATCACACCCTCTCAGCGCTGAATATAAACTGTTGCCATCAGGACGGAGGTACAGGGTACCGCCTTTACGGACCTCCCGTGCCCAGAGATCTTCCATACCTTCCAGTATTGGTCTGCTTTAATAAGCTCTGAACACATTCCACTGGGGGGGGGGAATGTGCACTTTGTGATCGTATTCGTTGTAATTGTTTGTCATATTGTCGTCGTGTTGCTGTACTGTACTGTATTGTATCTTGCCTGATTGAATGTGCTGTGTTTTGACTGCTACAGATGCAGGACAACTTTCCGAAAGGACAAATAAATAAATATACTATACTTCAGGGATTCCGCTAGCATTTTTTCTGGCCGGCCAATGGAGCCGGCGACATTCCAGAATTCCGGCCTTATAGAATATTTACCGGCCCAGTCAAAATGTAGCCTATTGAAAAAAGATAGATGTAGCCTAATCATTTCTTAAATACATAACATATTATTGTATAATTTTTAGCCAACTAAATCTTAATTTTAAATCATTTTTTGATTTCCAAATAATTTTCTAACTATTCACTGCGGTGCGGTCTGCGCTTGCGAGTGCGAAGGAGCGAGCTGCACGCACACCGCTCCTTATTTAATTAATTAATTCGGTTCGGGTTTGCAGACCCATTAAGATTAAACAATAAAACACAAAAAACAAAAGCTATTAGCCAATCGTCCAACAAATGTATTTTATTATAGTGAATGAACTCGTCACAAACTTTGTGAACTGAGTTTGTCATATATTCCCGTTTTAATTAAGCCTAAAGAAAGACACTGGCGGGCCTACATTAAATGTCTCTTTGCATCCGACAAAGGATGCAAACAGGAGGTCCCTGAAGATCATCAAAGACACAAACCATCCCCACAACAGCCTGTTCTCCCTGTTACCCTCAGGGAGAAGATACAGGGTTCCAAAAGCACGCACAAATCGCTTGAGGAACAGTTTCTTCCCGCAGGCCACGAGACTCCTTAACATACACAAATAGTGTAGTAGCCGTACTGCACCGTACTGTAGCTGCTACCATTACGTATGTCTAATATTTAATTGTATGTTTAATAAGGAATATGCTATTTGCACCCGTATGTCAAATACGCCGAATTTAAAACGCAGAGTTTAATTGTATGTTTAATAAGGAATATGCTATTTGCACCTATATGTCAAATACGCCGAATTTAAAATGTTTAAGCACGGCTAAAGTATGCACAGGACATGTGCACCTATGTGCAGTGAATATGCCACTGTCTCTGACTTGTCTTATCACTATACTGCCTTATTGCTTGTTGTGTCTCTTGTTGTTTTTGCACTCATATGCCCTACATTTGTACTATGTTGTAAACGGAGTCCACAGCACAAGAATTTCACACGTGATACTTGTACCATGGAGTGACAATAAAAATCTTGAATCTTGAATCTTGAATCTTGAATCCAAGAACTTGAAATTAAATAACTTGAAAGATACCGTAATCTAAATTAAGATGTTGCCTACCTGCAACAAGCCAGAGATGAGACGTGCAGTCAGTCAAACTTTATAGCCTATATTTTCTGAAGCGGTCTATATTGACAACGATGACGAGGGACTGCAGCTGGTTGACACGCGGGCATCCAACTCGCTTTCAGAACGGACTTATAGCCTACTTCACAACATGAGAATATTTGCTTTACTTTACACTGAAGGGCAAAGTTAAGAATATTAGCCTTGTGTTACCTGTAGCCTACATCTGAGAACGAAATCCCTTGTTGCGTGTTGTGAGCTTTGAGATGATGCTCCATAAAGTTGTTCAGACAAATAAATGAAAGCTGCTCATTAAATCCTCCTCCTTAAATGGCAAATCAACTGAGGTTCTAGTAGGTTATTTATGCTGAAATTATGTTGACATTAGTGGCTAAATTAATGGACATCATAATAAGCTTTACAACCTGCAGAGGACTTCTCTGTCGCTGCGAGAATTCTCGCAATACGCTTGCGGCAGTTTCTTCATGATCAGCGCTCCGCTACATGTGCAAAGCCAACTTGCGATTCTTATCAACCCAACTTTTCCTCGCTGTGGCGGCTTCTCATGGCTGGTTGGATCTTGTTCTGGACCATTGTTACATGAAAAGAACTGGCCGAGGGACGTCTGCGTTGACATTTCGGTATCTTGTGTCAAGCCAAAGCGCTGTCGGCTGCGAGGCCTGTCGGGCGCGGGATGCTGAACAACTGCAGTGTGCGCATGGAGTGTCTGCTGTATTTTTTCTTCCCCCCTCCCCCAACCACTCAACATAACAGCGGGGAAAATATATAATATTTAAAGCAGCTACGAGCAACATTTTCGATTGTTATTAAACAGTCTACGGTAAATTTAATATCGATGCCTCGATCTTACCTCTAATAGTAGACGAGACCAACGCCGATTAGTCTCGCTTGAACCCCGAGTGAGTCGGCCAGTGTTGTCTTGATGATTAGTCTGTCTGCGGCCGGGGCAGATCAGGAAGTGAAATGAAACGGTTTGCGGCAGCCACTTCGGCCATAATAACAAAATTACTTCCAAACAAACTGTTAGAATATAATGAGAGATGTTCGCGAGAGTAGCAAGCCCCTGGATGTAGTGAGCATGACGATCTCCTTGTTTATGGTTTGTTGCTAGGCAGAGCGAAACGGTTGAAGGCGGGCAGCTGCCGTAAACCGTTTCGTTTCACTTCCTGGTCTATCCAGCCCGCCGGAAGACAGACACAGACTCTATAATCATCAAGAGAGCAATCTCCGATTCACACGGCTTTGGTCTCAGCTAATATTATAGGTAAGATGTGATTCATCAATATCACATTTAGACTGTTTAATAACAATCGAAAATCTTGCTCGTAGCTGCTCTAAGTCTATATTTAAGTTGTAGCTTATGGCAACATCACTGGTCACACAATATTGGGCTATTTTATATAATGGATTTATTTATTTGGCATTTCCAACCGGCTACTTGAGCCGGTGACCTTTTAATTTGCCGGCACACGGCAAGCCGGCAATTACCGGCTAACGGAATCCCTGCTATACTTGCATGCAAGGATGAACTGATTAGATTTTGGTGATCTAAGGTCACGGTCACTGTGACCTCTCGAACGCCATTTTCAAGCTTGTTAACGCGATATCTCAGGAACGCCTTGATGGAATTTCTTCGAATTTGCCTGAAACGTCCACTTAGATTCAAGGATGAACTGATTCGATTTTGGTGGTCAAAGGTCAAAGTTCAAGGTCACTGTGACCTCATGAATCCCATTTCCAAGCTCTTCAATGCGATATCTCAGGAACGCCATGATGGAATTTCTTCCAATTTGCCTCAAACGTTGACTCACGGATGAACTAATTAGATTTTTGTGGTCAAAGGACAAAGGTTAAGGTCACTGTGACCTCACGAATACCATTTTCAAGCTCGTTAACGTGATATCTCAAGAACGCCTTGACGGAATTTCTTCAAATTTGCCTCAAACATCCACTTGGACTCAAGGATGAACTGATTAGATTTTGTTGGTCAAAGTTCAAGGTTAGTGGTACATCAGGAGGACCACTTGTTTCATGCTCGTTAATGTGATATCTCAGGAACGACTTCACGGAATTTCATCTAATTTACCTCAAACGTCAAACGCTATTTTCAAGCTCGTTAACACCATATCTCAGTAACACCTTGACGGAATTTCTTCACATTTGGCTCAAATGTCAAAGTCCGAAAGGAATGCCCACGGCCCATCATAGGGCTTAGGCAAACTGAACTGAACTGTCAAAGTCCGGACAGACATGGATGTTGACTGCTCACTTGTTGGCGGAGGCATATATCCGCGGTGCGGTCGCTCTAGTTTTTTTCTTTTAACAATTTCCCAAACAATGCTTGAACTGCTGCATCTGTGATGTCCTAGGCAGCGATGCTCAATATAGAAGACACTGACTTGTGTTTGTGCTAATAGCTTAATGTACAGCATAACATTACTATACTAATTCATTTCTCAGAAAATATTTACATCTAAAACTAATCTAACTGTATGCTGGTATAATTTATGTAACATTCTAAACTGGTTGTTGTGTCTTGGAAAGTTATACATTATTTTTTATTCTCCTCCATAAATATTCTTATTTTCCATATTTTCTCTTCATTCTCTGAACCAGTGCCTTTCCCTGGTTGTTAATGTTAAAGTGTTTTTTCTCTCAGTGAAAATGTCTTCAGTCATGGGATTTGTGAAGGATTAGCTCATCCTTGCTGCAAGTCTTGATTACTAGTCTGAATTTATAATGTTTATGATGGGTTCTACATCTGCAGAATGTATGGGAATTTGATGTTCATTTGCATAGGAATGTGAAGGCTCCGCTTCTAAGCCAGGGGTTCCCCCAAAGTCTTGATGCCTGAGGGACAATTTAGGGACCCAATATTGGATTGAGGGCCACCCAAGAAAACAAAACACATTTTCTTTAATTGCCTATTCTAGACTAAAGTCATCCCAATTGTGAATCATGTGAGAAATGTACAGTATGTTGTATTTTCTGGAGGAGAAAACATTGCCTACATTTGGAGCGTTATTTAACCACCTTCCCGACAAGCTAGCGTGACATGGTCAGTGTTGGGGGTAGTGCATTACAAAACTAACATATTACATGTAATATATTACTTTTAGCAGTAACTCAGTAATATAACTTATTACCAATAGGATTTCAGTAATATTATACCAGTTACTTTGTCAAGTAACACATGTTACAAATTGAGTAAAAATAAATAAATCAAAGCACATATTTAAATAAAGATACAATCATTTCCTAATCAAATTGTGTGTTTTTATGCAAATAACCACTATAGAGACAATAACAAAGGAAAAGGAAAACATTTAGAATTTTGGACGATTTATACTGACTTCAAGAAGGTTTAAATTATTTTTCGGGATCGTCCCGGCCGGGGCGGCAATGTCATTCTGCTACTGCTCTTATTTTGTTGAAAGTAATGCAAAAGTAGTGTAATAAGTAAAGTAACACATTACTCTACACAGACAGTAATATTGTAAAGTAACCTATTACTTTCAAATGAAAGTAACTAGTAATATGTAGTATATTACATTTTGGAAGTAACTTGCCAAACACTGGACATGGTTGGTACCAAGGGATGCCCTTGGTCTTTCAGTTTCATAATACCAGAAACTTCACTCTGCAGCCTCTAAAACCAAGCCTGCTACAGCCTCTGAAAGACCGTAAACCTACCGAGAACGGACCAAATACCATCATGTCACCTAACTCATCGGCGGCCCACCAGAAACGTTCCTGAGGGAATTGGCCCGAGAGCCCCTGTTCTATGCCATACATCTCTCTTTCTACGGTGGCTCAGTGGTAGAGCTGTCGCCTCACAGTCAGAAGGTCCTGAGTTCGATTCTCGCCTGGGACACTGTGGGCGCTGTGGTTGTGTTCCCCCCCATATCTTCAGTGCCTACTGCCCAGTTGGGGTATCTCGTCGTAAGGACCTTCCTCTCTGTGTGGAGTTTGCATGTTCTCCCCGTGCTCCCCCAGGGGGTTCCTCCGTATATAACCCCCACACTAAAAACATGCAGAAGATCAGATCGTCATCGTCATCCGACCAGTGACGACAACATCCGAAGTTGGTCCCCGGGCGCTGTACGAGAAAGTGACCACTGCTCCTGGCCTGCCCCTCGGAGGAAAGGACATGCCTGGATGGGTTAAATGCAGAGGACACTTTTCACCGGCCACCGTCAGCATGAGTGTGTTGTGGCCGCATGCATGTGTTGGGGTGTTCGTGTGACAATAAAAGATGGGGCTTGTCCCGTTACGAGAGTTTTTTACGAGAGTTTTTACGAGAGTTTTCTGCCTGCGGTCCAAGTGTATTCTCCTCAAACCAAGCTTATAATAGAATAGATGAAGAGAAGAGCGCTGCGTGGACTTAAAAATATGAGAGCCAGATGCACGTGGATGGGTTAACTTAAAGTAATTGATAGAAAAATAAAGTTTGTCTCCCGCAAGAAAAAACCTTTTGTGGAGAGTGGAAGAGAGCAAACCTTAAAAAAATCCCACAGCAACACTGGTCTTTGTAGTAGAAAATTTTAAAAAGCCTTTATTTTAAACATGGCTATAGATTAAAAAACACCAACATGTTTCTGCTCACACAGGAGCCTTCATCGGGGAGTAAGAGGACATGTGAATCTAAGACAGCCCTTATGTAGACAATCAGCAAGATTACATCATTGGATGGCCATCCAATCAGAATTCCACAATTATGCAAAATAGGGAAAGAGAAAATGCAGTCATCTTGGTGCTTAAAGGTACAACAACCCAATGCAGGCCAAGAACCATATAGAAAAGATCACATGAAAGTTTAAATAGGAATTGCAACAACATTTACAGCTGGCATCGAATTATACCAGAAATAACCAAAGCATCAGCACACATCATGCAGAGAAGAACCCATGAAAACACCGATGTGACACTATTTATCACTGAAACAGATGTTTAACACCAGAATTAGCCAAAGCATCAGCATAGAAACAATGTGGAGCATATTTGCTCTTTTGGTCAAAAAGAATGGGTATCCAATAAGATAAACAAAAATGGAGAACCTCAGACTTTAAGAAGAGGGGATCCATTTGGAAACTCCTTCAAAGGAAGGGGGAAAAATCAAGATCATCATTCAGACCAGGAAAAGTAGTGGCTTTCAAAGTGACTATCCAAAATGTTTCTCTTTGAAGGAGGTGTTTGACTCTGTCTCCACCCCTGACAGACTTCGGGATGACTTCAATGGCCATAATTCTTAAAGAGTTACAATTAGCATGTCCAGCCTCTTTATAATGCTTGGCCATAGGATAGTTAGGATTAAAGGTTCTTATTGCATATTTGTGTTCTTGCAATCTGTCCTTCAGCCTGCGTTTGGTGCGGCCTATGTAGAAACACCCACATTCACATTCTAATCTGTAAACAACATGAGTGGTGTTACAGTTGGCAAAGCTTCTGACCTGGTAGGTTTTCTGAGTGAAGACAGCTATGAAGCTGTTAGTTTTGACAATGTTATTGCAATGGTTGCAACCACCACACTTGTAGTTTCCCACAGGGCGGCGAAGCCAGGAGGACTCATTGGGAGCAATGGCTGGCAGGTAGCTTCTGACCAACTTGTCCTTCAGTGTAGGAGCCCGTCTGAATGACACTGCTGGAGGATCAGGAAACACATTTTGTAGGACAGGGTCACTTTGTATGATGGGCCAATTCTTTTTGATGATGGTTGTGACACTATGGGCCATGGTGCTGTACTGGGTGGTGAAGTATATCCTGCCTTTGTTAGTGGGACGAGAGGATTTTTGAAACAGGTTTTTTCTTTCAAGTGATTTAGCCTTAGCATAGGCTTGTTGGAGTGTGTCTGTTTTGTAGCCCCTCTGCTTAAATCTGTTGTGCTTGACTGTTGCCTGTTGGGAAAAATCATCATCAGAATCACAGATTCTTCTCAGCCTCTGAAACTGTCCCAAGGGGATGTTGGAGATGAGGCTCGAGGGGTGAAAACTGTCTGCCCTTAGAATGGTATTACGATCACTACTTTTTCTAAAAATGGATGTGTGGATAATACCATTGTGATCTTTTGAAACCTTAAGGTCCTGAAAGTTTATTTCAGACTTGCTGTATTCTAATGTCAACTTGATATTTCTGTTGGTTGAATTCAGGTACTTATGAAAATCAAGGAGTTCCTTCTCAGTCCCATTGAATATAAAAAATAAGTCATCAATATATCTGCCATACCATGTGACTTTGTCCAGGAAAGAGTTTGCAGGGCTGTAGATGTGCTTTTTTCCCACAGGCCTAGGAAAAGTACAGCATAGCTCGGAGCGTAGGCCGCACCCATTGCAGTTCCTTTCACTTGTCTAAAAAGTTGATCCTGAAACAGGAAAACATTATTGTTTAGGGTCCATTCAGTTAGTGATAGTATGAAGTCACTAGAAGGCATGTCTTCCACTGGTCGTTGAGTCAAGTAGAATTTTAGAGCTTCAAGGCCTTCATTATGATCAATGTTTGTGTAGTGATTCTACATCCATAGTGACAAAAAACGCATCTCCTATGTTCCCCAGTTCATCCAGTTTTTTAAGGACATGTGTGGTGTCCTGGAGAAATGCAGGTAGAGAGGAGACAAAGGGTTTTATAAAAAAATCTATAAATTTAGAGGCAGGTTTTAAGATTGTATCATTGCCACTGATTATAGGACGCCCTGGTGGAGTTAGAGGATCCTTCTGGATTTTGGGCAACATGTAAAATGAAGCCAAGCGAGGATTTTCAGGTGTTAAAAAGTCAGACTCTTTTTCTGTGATCCATTCTTCCTCTTTAGCTTTATCTATCAGTTGTCTTAGTTCTTGTTGCATGTCAGTCAATGGGTTAGATGTTAGACGTCTGTAATAGACAAGATTACTTAATTGGCGCTGAGCTTCTAGAATATATTGGTCCTTACCCCCAAACAACTGTACAACCGCCTTTGTCAGCCATTTTGATAACCAGCTGGTCACTGTTCTGAAGCCATCTTCAGGCTGGCAGCTGGCAGCTGGTTTTCTCCTTTAGAAAGGTTGGCTCTCCTTGATCCTTGGGTCCCATTCTGAAAAAGTTTTTCAACATCATGCGTCACCTTTTTTGTAAATGCATTCAGCCAAGCTTATAATACTTTGTTTTGTTTGTTTCCCTCAGAATGAAGAGAAGCGTAACCTGGCTTTGGGCGGCCATGTTGGATTTGACAGCCTGCCTGATCAGCTGGTCAGTAAATCGGTTACACAGGGTTTCTGCTTCAACATCCTCTGCGTAGGTGAGTACCAAACCACAGCGTGTGTGTGTGTGTGTGTGTGTGTGTGTGTGTGTGTGTGTGTGTGTGTGAGTGAGATAGAGTCAGTGTCAGTCTTTTCTCCAGTAATAGCAACTCATGGAAAAGTCATGCTGTAACGGCTGAAATTTCTGTATGGTAGTTTTCTCACAATCTCTTGACAATTTCCAGTTCCTGAAAACAACATACTTACTAATTAACTGCAACAAAACAGCAATGTTGTCTTGTTTTTCCTGACATGAAAGAAAATGCACACGCCGCCTCCAGTTGTGTTGCTGCAATAAAAACCTTGTCTGAGAGCTGATGAATTACCCCCCTGTGAGTTTGAGCATGTTAACTCTCTCTTTCTGTCTATCTGTCTGTCTTTCTCCCTCTCTCTCTCTCTCTCCATCCCCAACTATTCACAGGGGAGACGGGTATCGGCAAGTCGACGTTAATGAACACACTCTTCAACACCATGTTCGAGAATGAAGAGGCCAGCCACTACCAGGACGCTGTCTACCTGCGGCCGCGAACCTACGACCTGCAGGAGAGCAACGTCCATCTCAAATTGACCATTGTAGACACTGTGGGCTTTGGCGACCAGATCAACAAAGAGGATAGGTAAGGAGGGTTAAATGATAATGGTTAATACAGCTTTACATATTGACAGGATTAGCATAGTTTCAACCAAGACATGGAACAAGATGTTTTAACCCATTTGAAACAGTGAATGAGTGCGTTTTGCTGCAACAGGTCAGTTCTGATACTGTATGACAGTGATACTCAACTGGCGGCCCCCTCCTGTGTGGCCCGCGATGGAATTGCAAAAAAAAAAAATTACAGTGCACCTGAACGCAACATGCAAGATACCCGCTGAATAAGTGTCCAAATGTTCATGTCATTCTGGGCAATACTCCACTTCTGTTATAGCATTTCAGTCTGGAATATGGAATATCTTTCAATAATCTAATCTATGATTTAGCTGCTAAATTGTCAAATACCGCCATCTGCTCGCTACCCAGGCACTTACAGTATGTATGTACTTAACCTAACTAAGTATCCGGTGTGCACAACATTGTTAGACTAAACTCCGGCTGACACCCCAAAAACCTACAGAAAAATGTATATTGTTTGTTTATTAACTGGCCTCTGGCCTTCTATCATTTCACGAAAGTGGCGCCCGGGCAAAGCAAGTTGAGTATCCCTGCCGTATGATGACAAGCTATACTTTACTTTCAAATAGTCTCAACTTTCCGCCAGTCATTGTATTGTTTCATGTGGCAAATCACACCCATCTGGTACTCCTAGCAGGTGGCTGAAACAAAGACTAAAATGTATTTGTCACTTGACTCATGTCTGGTGTAATGACAGATGTTATTGTCCCTTCTATCCAAACCCTACTTTGTGTTTACAAGATGCCATGGCCCTAGTTTGGCTTAAATTAAATCCATGTTGCCTAGGGCAGTGATTCCCAAACTGTGGGCTGCGGCCCACTAGTGGGCCATGGAGATTTTTGCGGGTAATCAAATGGCTGTAGCAGGGTAATTTCTAAAGCTACAGTGGAGATCACGTTATCAGAAGAAACTAGAAGACCTAAGGCATCCATTGATACCAAGCATATGCTTGTCATGACGGGGCTAAATAACGCTCCAAACACAGGTAAGATTTTGGCGAGGGAAAACTATTTCAAAGGGGTCCCTTGACCTCTCAGCTAAAATTATCTGAATGAAATTCGGTTCAATGGGTACCCACGAGTCTCCCCTCTAGAGATAAGGTAGCATTTTTCACAACCTAGCATTAATAGCTTGTGGGTTGATTTCTTGTTTTTGCTCATCACATTTTGTCTCAACAAATGTGTGATGCATGCAAATACTTCTGATGAGTAAGAAGGAGAAAATGTTGGCAGTCTGCTTTTGGGTATTTTCCCTGAAATGTTTTGTATGTGGATGGATTATTAATTTACCTTATGCCAAAGTTTGCATGCTCTGTTAATGAACTAAAAAAGATATAATATAAAAAACATATAGGATATTACATCATCTCAGTCTCGTGTGTTGATCAGAGTTGTGATTAAAGGGTTGGTAGGCCCCGGAAGATTTTCAGATTTCAAAGTGGGCTGCGGCATCCTAAAGCTTTGGAACCCCTGGCCTAGGGATACAGACGAGAGCAGCAGACACAAACTAATATCAGTCCAGACTGCTCTGCTTTCCCCCCTCTCTCAGTGGGATGGATAGAGGAAATGCTTTCATATATTTGTTTGAACATTCAGCTTTGGGACAGTGTTCTGGTTGTGACCTGGCTAGCGGCTGTCTCACGCCCTCTGATAGCTGCTCCTCTGTAGAGCCCTATAGCCCATCATGTTGAAGGAGGGACCCTGCTGCTGACTGGAGATGCAGCCTGAACAGCCTTCCAAAGGTCAGAGGAGACACATTCCACAGAGACCATTGCAGATGGATGTTAAGGGAAAGGCCAGATGACTGTAAA
Organism: Poromitra crassiceps; assembly: GCF_964638095.1. Classification (NCBI taxonomy): domain Eukaryota; kingdom Metazoa; phylum Chordata; class Actinopteri; order Beryciformes; family Melamphaidae; genus Poromitra; species Poromitra crassiceps. The sequence goes on from NC_139623.1 coordinate 127,390,819, forward strand.
CACAGTGTTGGCTAAGAGGCAGTTAGATTGTTCTGTCCCACTATGACTAGCTGTATGGATGACACTGTAGAATGCCAATGTATTCCAGACTGTTAACTGTTAATGAAGTTTTGATTAGGGTTTGATATGTGGTGATAGTTAAAGCTGATGTAAGTGATATATTTTTTGTAAAAAAAAAAGTCAAGTAGCTCTATATTCTGACAGCAATCACTGATATAGAGTGTTTGGTCAGTAACATGGGTCTCCCAGTCCCTCTGCTGTAAACGGAAGATAAACTTTTCTGCTATCCCATCCCACTTTATCCAATCAGGAGAGAGAACTCCACAAAGAGGATTGAGTCAACACGGTTCTCGTTCCCAACTAGTCAAATCCTGACGCTTTGAATTGAAACCTGGCGTTAACATGCGTTTTCTGCCATCAGATTGCAAACAGTTTGTATTTTATCACTTCAGCCTGATTCCATTTACACCTGGCGTTAACATGCATTTTCTGCAATCTGATTGTCCTCTCAATCTGCATAAAGTTGCTGTATCCAGATTGAGAGGACACATTGCATTTACACTTGTGTTCAATGTGTACACAATGCATCCCTGACCACCTCCGGAGGTGGTTGGGCCGATCAGATTGCAATCCTCCTTCAATGCGTTTTGGGGGTGTTTACACCTGTACTTTCAAGTGATGAAACAATCTGATTGCAATCTGATCACAGAAAACGCATGTTAACGCCAGGTGTAAATGGCCTCTTTGAGTTGGTGTTCTGGATTGGATCACCAACCCAAAGCGTCAGTATTTGACTACTTGGGAAATGAGAACCGTGTTGACTCCATCCTTCTTCCAGAATCACTTACAGTACCTTACCAGAAGTACAAGTCTAAGGACTTTATTTTTTATTTATTTAAACTTTATTTAACCGGTGAGTCTCATTAAGACTGAAAAATCTTTTTCGTAAGCGAGACCTGGGCAAGAGTTGCAACATGGAAGACAAACTAGATAAAAGTTATTTTCAAGAACAAAGAGACTCGATCAAGTATATAATTTAAACAGTGTAGATTTAAATGGTTCAATATAGTTACTTTCTTGAGAATTCACCAAAGGATTTCTGATTCCAGTCATTGTAGCATGGTGTGTAGCTAAGGATGATGGACTTGTCTGCACTCTCTGCTGTAATTTACCTTCTCTGGTGTTCGCAGCAGTTAACAATATAAGAAATAACTGGCTATCAGATGTCAACAGCTGTCTCCTTATGCCCATAAAATCACACATTTTGAGGTAGTTTCCTGTAGGAGGCTCGGATAACATTGTCATTCGTAATGAACCACACTGCATTTTACTTAAAAGCTTTCGGGGCGGTTATTTGGTGTCACCCTGAACGGAGGGAGTAAATACTCCAGATTTTGAATAAACCAATCCAACCATGCTTGGTGGCAGACCTGGTCCTAGACTGCTCTGACTGGGGACATTTTCTAATTTTCATCCTGTCCAATTGAAATAGTTGATGCCTCTACACTAGGGATGTTCATCAATTATCGAAAATCGATAATTGATCGTTAACACGTTCAGTGCCAGCGACGCCATATGGCGTCATTAGAAATTTACCGTACAGTGCCAGCGACGCCAAATGGCGTCATAACTCCAAATTGTTTTTTTGACGGGGGGGTGTCGATCTAAGCTTCTTACGTCGCCTCTAACAATATTGTAGCTATTGGAGGTCGATAACCTATTTTACAAACCCATTAGGTGGCGACAGCACTCTCCTGATCAGAGAAAAAGGAGCCAAACACACAGAAATAGTCACTGTGGAAAATGAGGAAATCGCATCGCATCCGTCCGTATGCATCGACGTGCCTCCATAAACGAGCACAACGCCAGCTGTGCCCCCAGCAGCAGCATCCGCTGTCACAACTGAGCACTTCCATGTACGCTGCAACAGCACATTCACATAATCAGCATTATTATTCCGAACTGGAAGCATGCCAGCCCGTGACAAACACACGCGGAACCAAAAAGCTGAATGTCGCGCACCATTCACTGTGTGTGCGCAGCAAACTCAGCAGAGACTGAGAGCCACCAGACACATAAGACACACCCAGGAGGCGTGTGCAGTTGAGGGGGGGGGGGGGGGGGGGGGTGGGGGGGGGCACGGAGAGCAGCAGAGCAGCATACACTTCACCCAGACAGACCCAGACATCAGAAAATTAGCTTCAGAGTCAGAGATGTGCTTGAAATGTTTAATTTCACAAAAGGCTCATTATCTCAGCTCGTAGAAAAAAAGGTATGTTTTTCGTTCAATCATGCTATCTTCTCCGGCTCATAACTAAAGAACGGAAAATGGGATCAATAAACTTTTTTTTGCAGGTGATAGAAGAGAGTCTCATCGTTATTTGTGCGTGTTCAGTGTTTACATAGTAATTATTAAAAAAATTATATGACTGTTTTAAAATGCATTGCGGCCTATGTGGCACAGCAAGCAACCTTTTGCCCAAGGGCCGTGGCACTGAAAGTGTTAAGGATTGGAATCGATCCTGTGGCATTTGGATCGATTTTTTAATTATTAAAAAAAAATATATATATATATATTTTTTTGGACTAGGTTTGGGTGGAATTCGTTCCTCCTCGCCCCACTCCATTGCACAGCCGACTAACGTGAGGTGGAGCTTCATATAGTCTCTAGTTTTCTGGCTGGGCACGGGCCTTTGTGCCAACAAAACTGTTTTAAACATGGGAAATTCACCGGGGACAGCAATGGCAGCACCGGGGACAGCAGTGTTGGAGAGGAGACACATTGAAATAAAGAGTTCATTGAGGAGAACACGTTGTCTTTCGTATTTTCTGCCATAGGCATTCATTTTGTTAAAAAAAAAAAAAAAAAAATTGAAAATTTTCTAAGTATTAATAAAATCGATAATCGATAATTGATCGTTAATTTTCACCAATTATCGATTTTGGAAAATTTTCAAAATGAACATCCCCTACTCTACACAGCACAGGCAAGACACTACAGGGGCATTAGGTAAACTAACATACTGGTAATGTAATCTGATCAATGGATTAAAAATTTGTAGAAGAACACGACCAATCATTGAGTGGGCAGAGCTGAAATTTGGGTGGGCCCTTCTGCCCACTTCTAGCTCCAGCTTTGCCTGGTGGAACTATTGTCCTTTGAAGAGCCACGAGAAACCCTGTGACCCATTTAGGATTCCAAATCGTAGTCATTCTCGTAAGAAACACTGACTTTCTTAATGGCATAAAATGTTGGTTTATGTCAGAATGTGTCTGCTGTAGGAATCCAGTGCTGAGGAATCTCTTGACCCCTCTGGGTATCCTGCTCACATAAAAACATGAGCTCAGAAAGTGTCTATATAGTAGGGATGTCACGATACTAGAATTTCTACTTCGATACCGATACTCAGGAAAATATTGATACTCAATACCACTTCTCCATAATCAAGGCCTGATAAAACTTTGAACTTAGGCAGCAGATTACCCCTGCGCTAGCCATCAGAACACGTTTAGCTTGTTGAAGCAACAGATACCCACCAATGATAGGGAGGGGGAAATCAGTGATTTTTCCCTTAAAGAAAGCACTGCTGGTATTGAAACTGTTGCAAAGGAGTATTGTATCCATTTCAAATGGTTAGTATTGATACTTATCGATACTATCGATACCTGTTGCAAATTAGTATTGTATCCGTTTCAAATTTTCAGTATTGATACTTTTCAACCCTACTATATAGAATGTTTTCTGCTAGCTTGGGTAGCTATGCAGCATGCATGCAATGTGTTAAAGAGTAAATATTCTGAAACGTTGGTGTTTTCAAACATTCCTAATTTACATTTGTTGGTGACACTGTAGGCTACAAAGGCCGTCACTGTGATGGCCTTTGTTTCACAGCACTGTGCCAGAGGACAGGATGTTTGCCCGACATTGGTTTCTGTTTCAACCACACTCATGCCCCTTAGCACAAACTTCATGCTGCATTAAGCGGTGCAGTTCTCAGTTCAGATCTGGGCACAGAATCAATTCGAACAGTTACTTCAAACATAACTGTCTCAGTTTCTTTCCCCAGTGAGAAGTCCATATTTCCTTTAATCTTAATTACCACTGCATGAATAAGAAGACAAATATTGATGCTTTACCCCACAGACATAAATCTTGACAATACCTCCTGCTTCAAAGCAGCGACAATCATCCCCATTCCCAAACAGCAGAAAGTGACCAGCCTCAACGACTGGCGCCCAATAGCCCTCACGCCCATAGCCAGCAAGTGCTTCGAAAAGCTGGTTATATCACAGATCCGCCCCACACTCCCCCTGGACCACGACCCGCTACAATTTGCATACCGCCCCAACAGGAGCACAGCGGATGCAGTAGCACACATGCTCCACACCGCCCTCTCCCACCTGGAGGGGAAGGACACCTATGTGAGAATGCTGTTCGTGGACTACAGCTCAGCATTCAACACCATAGTACCCTCCAGGCTGGTAAGCAAGCTCAAGGATCTGGGACTAAACACAGCAATGCGTGACTGGATCCTGGATTTCCTGACAGACCGCCGCCAGGTGGTGAGAGTGGGCAACCTCACCTCCTCCCCACTGACCATCAGCATAGGAGGGCCCCAGGGGTGCGTCTCCAGCCCCTTCTGGTACGACCTCTACACCCACGACTGCATGGCGACTCAATCTTCGAACACCATCGTGAAGTTTGCAGACGACACAGCAGTCGTGGGGCTGATCTCCAAGAGCGACGAGACGGCCTACAGAGAGGAGGTGGGGGCCCTGGAACAATGGTGCCAGGACAACCACCTCTCTCTGAACGTCTCCAAGACCAAAGAGATCATTGTAGACTACAGGAGGGGGGTGATGCGCACACCCCCAATTACCATCAACGGCACAGTGGTGGAAAGGGTGGACAGCTTCAAGTACCTGGTAGTCAACATCCACCAGGACCTGACATGGGCCGGTCACACCGCCACTGTTGTCAAAAAGGCCCAACAGCTACTACACGGACTCAGGCGCCTGAAGAAATTTGGGCTAAGGCCAGAAATCCTTAGGGACTTCTACAGAGGCACCATTGAAAGCCTGCTGCTGGCTGCTTCACCACCTGGTACGGGTACTGTACCACCATGGACTGCAGGGCGCTACGGAGAGTGAGGCGCACGGCCCAGCACGTAACAGGATGTGAGCTGCCAGAACTGCAGGAACTGTATAATCAGCGGTGCCTCAGGAGGTCCCTGAAGATCATCAAAGACACAAACCACCCCCACAACAGCCTGTTCTCCCTGTTACCCTCAGGGAGGAGATACAGGGTCCCAAAAGCATGCACAAATCGCTTGAGGGACAGTTTCTTCCCGCAGGCCACGAGACTCCTTAACATACACAAATAGTGTAGTAGCTGTACTGTACCGTACTGTAGCTGCTACCATTACGTATGTCTAATGTTTAATTGTTTGTTTAATTAGGTATATGCTATTTGCACCTGTGCAAACAGAACGTCGACTATGTTTAAGTATGTCTAAAGTATGCACATGCCATGTGCACCTATGTGCAGTGAATATGCCACTGTCTCTGACTTGTCTTATCACTCTACTGCCTTATTGCTTGTTGTGTCTCTTGTTGTTTTTGCACTCATATGCCCTGTTATATTTGTACTATGTTGTAAACGGAGTCCACAGCACAAGAATTTCACACGTGATGCTTGTACTACGGAGTGACAATAAAAAATCTTGAATCTTGAATCTTGAATCTTGAATCTTGAATCTTGTTTGCCTTTGGTTCTCTCTGCAGCTACAAGCCCATCGTCGACTACATTGACACGCAATTTGAAAACTATCTTCAGGAGGAGCTGAAGATCAAGCGCTCGCTGTTTAACTACCATGACACCAGGATCCACATCTGCCTCTACTTCATTGCACCTACAGGGCACTCGCTTAAATCCCTCGACCTCGTCACCATGAAAAAACTGGACAGCAAGGTACACGCACGCATGCACACACACACACACACACACACACACACACACACACACACACACACACACTGTGGGCACAAAGTACACACTCCCAGTACTTTCGCATTGTCTCTGAATGACTATTAACGTGGCTGAAACTCGACCTCTCTTTCACTGTGCCCGGTGTACATTTCGCTGAGACGTAGAGAGCCCTGATCTGCTTGTCAGGGTGTGGACTCTGTCTCAATGTCCCAAGGGAACGAAGCTACTAGAAAAATGTTGGAACCTGCCGGGTTCCATTTCATTGTATAGGATGTATAGGATTTCAAGAAAAGTTCACATTGCATTCTTTGCCATGAATTTTATTGGCCATTTTCCTGGAAAGGGATTAAGGTTCAGACTTCAAAACTCAAAAAGTTTTGGAAGACTGGCCCTGGATAAAAAGTAGATAGTGAAAAGTCACACACTGTATACTAGCCCTTGATAAACAGTTGATAGTGAACAGTCACAAACCGTATACTGACCCTGGATAAACAGTTGATAGTGAAAAGTCACACTGTATACTGGCCCTGGATAAACAGTTGATAGTGAAAAGTCACACACTGCATACTGGCCCTGGATAAACAGTTGATAGTGAAAAGTCACACACTGCATACTGGCCCTGGATAAACAGTAGATAGTGAACAGTCACAAACCGTATACTGGCCCTGGATAAACAGTTGATAGTGAAAAGTCACACTGTATACTGGCCCTGGATAAACAGTTGATAGTGAAAAGTCACACACTGCATACTGGCCCTGGATAAACAGTTGACAGTGAAAGGTCACACACCCTATACTGGCCCTGGATAAACAGTTGATAGTGAAAGGTCACACTGTATACTGGCCCTGTATAAACAGTTGATAGTGAAAGGTCACACTGTATACTGGCCCTAGATAAACAGTTGATAGTGAAAGGTCACACTGTATACTGGCCCTGTATAAACAGTTGATAGTGAAAGGTCACACTGTATACTGGCCCTGGATAAACAGTTGATAGTGAAAAGTCACACACTATATATTTGCTGATTATGAATCAGAATCAGAATCACTTTTATTGCCACAGTATGCAAGTTACATGCTGTCGCGGCAGGACCTCGAATCTCCAAAACAGCAACTTTTCAGGAAGTTAAAAAAACCAGTTTTCTCTTAAAATACTGAACCAAACGTTGTCAAAGTTGGCACATGTCTTAATTATAGTTAGTTTCCTGCTGAATGTGTCATTACTTTATTAATATCTTACCTGGATAAGCTCAAATGATAGGGTTAGGGTTAGCACATGCACGAGCCACAAGCTCCGGGCCGCGGGGGCGCGCGCAGCCGTGCAGCAGTGCTCCTCGCCTCTCATGGCCGAGGTGAAGGCTTTGGGATGGGGATGAGAACATTCTGACATAACGTAACGTTAACGTTACTTTATTCTCATCAGAAACCACTCCGATTTGCATGTTAATACAAGTTTGCAGCCTAGGAATAACTAGAAAACATTTTATTGATCTATTCACATCAGAGGAAGCCAGGATTAAACAAAACGATATCAGAAATACACAGCACGTCTGCCGCGTGACTTTTCCGGGTTTATTGTCCTGCGGGGGGGGGGGGGGGGGGGTACAGACGGAGGGGAGGAATTTCGAGGTTTGACTGACAGATTGAGGCCGAATGGCGTTATGCGAATTACTCACAAGCTCGTTTTAATGCTTTTCCATTGGTTGCATTTGGTAAAACCCACACAGAGACGTGAAGGGTGACCAATGGCACTGATTTATGACAAAAAATAAAAATCTGAAAAAATTGATATTCGGGGTCCTGCCGCGACCGCGACGATATGAGGAATTTGTCTTAGTGTCTGTATGACACCCAGCTTTTCCTTTCCTTCCCCCCCTCTGACACCCAAATCGAGGCTCACATCTCTGCATGCGTCAAAGACATTGGTGACTGGATGTCTGCCCACCACCTCAAGCTCAATCTTGGTAAAACAGAGCTACTCTTCCTCCCAGGGAAAATTTTAACCCCCTCATTCAACTTTACACCCCCTCCCGCCCACTACGTTCTGCAAATGAGAGGCTCCTGGTGCTCCCACCGCCATGGAGCGTCGGATCCCTGTCCAGACTCTTCTCCTCTGTTGTCCCCCGTTGGTGGAGTGCCCTTCCAAGCTCCATTTGAACTGCCAAGTCTCTTTCTATCTTCAAGAAGAGACTCAAAACCCAGCTATTCCGTGAACACCTACACATTAATGGTCACGATTAACTTGAATCAATGGATGTGTATAATGTTTCGTTCTAGTTGGACGTTGAACATGGCACCTATGCACTGTGCACTTTGTGCCTATAGCTTCTACGTCTGAATGTTGAATCTTGTTTAGCCCTATGCATTGTGCACTTTTAATTATGTTCTTATTCATGCTATATTCTATCTTACTGCTTGTGGTGTATGTAATTCTGTTGTACGTCGCTTTGGATAAAAACGTCTGCAAAATGAAAATAAAAGTGAAAGTAAAGTGATTATAGCCTATACACTCTTATAAACAAGTAAAGTAAAGTGATTTTAGCCTATACACTCTTATAAACAAGTAAAGTAAAGTGATTTTAGCCTATACACTCTTATAAACAAGTAACACATTTGAGATTCAGGCCGATGACATTTTCTGGGCATGATTTAAGAAACACATAAGATCAAATGAACTTAATTGATCCCTGTGGGGACATTGCAACAACAAAGATTAGTATATTTAGAGAGCAACACAATCAATAAAATATATTGAAGATTAAAGATACGACGCCTTCATCATGCCAATACAGAGTTCCTCTTGGCTAGAAAGAATTCTCACTGTGTTGAGCATTGACACATCGACAGATGTTTGCAGTTAACAGATTGACACATACAGTCCTGTGTAAATCAGTAGATATTCACATTCAGAACCGGATTGTTTTGCTCAGTGGATCCATATTTTGCCATGCATGCAATGAGTGCAGCCCATTGGCTTTCCCTCAATTACTACTGTGGGAAGAATCTCATCACAATGCACTTGGAGCGTGAAAGAGGGGGAGGGGAAGAGTGTGAGAGTTAGTAGGGAAAGGAAACGGAATTTAGAGAGGGCAAGCGAATGAATTATTTATGGTTTGATTTTGGTGACATCTAAGTGGTCATTCATTGCTGTGGAGTTTTTGCATTGCACTTCCCAGAAGTCAAACTACCGTATACCTTTTTACTTGGATTTTCTGTTAATGAAGTTTGAGTATCTGTAGGTGGCGCTGTTTTCTTTGTCTTTTTTCAGCCATGGTGGCTGTCACTGCTCATAGTAACTACCCAGTTCTTCTTCTGTTTATTCCAAACAAACTGAAACTTAAAATGCATCAATTGCTGACACTGGGTGTTTAGAACAGCAGATGTAAAAGCTTTTTTGAACTTGGTATTGCCTAGTTTGAATTAGAGCCCGACCAATACTGGATTTTTGAGGCCGATGCCGATACCGATATTAGGGAGTAAAAAAATTCCGATACCGATAATATCGGCCGATATATATATATATATAAATATATATATATATATATATAAATATATATATATATATTTTATCAAATTTTTATCTCCCATTACTGCTAATTTTTTATTTATTTATCCTGGTTGCTGCTCCACCCTCTGCCGATCTGGGGAGAGCCGAAAACTGGCTCCATGCTTCCACATGGGCAGTTAGCCAGCCGCTTCTTTTCACCTGACAGGGGAAGCTTCACCGGTAGGACATAGCACGTGGGAGGATTACGCTATTCCAACGAGTTCCCCTCCCTCCCAACAGGCGCCCTTAACGACCAGAGGAGGCACCACATCAGCAACCCTCAAATATCAAACACTTGACAAAGATATGAGTTGACATTAATTGAAATATGTAATGTAGGCAGGATATTTTACAGCTTATTAACTCATTGAGTGCCAGCCACTTTTGGAAAACGGATGCTCCCAGTGCCAGCCCTTTCAGAGCGTTTTCAGTGATTTCTCGAGGCCCACAGAATATTGTGTGATATTACTATGTAAGCACCGAACACGCCCAAAGAACAATGAGACTCTATTGTATCATCAGCAAAAAAAAGTTTATTGATATCATTTTCCGTTCTTTAGTTATCAGCCGGAGAAGATAGGTTGTTTTCACCAAAAACAGACGTTTCAAACTAGAAGCTGAGATAATGAGCCTTTTGTGAAATGAAGCATTTCAAGCACATCACTGACTCTGCAGCTAATATTTTCTGATGTAGTGACATGGTGTAGTTGTGTGGTGCCCTGCGTGCCCCACCCCCCTCAACTGCAAACTCCTCCTCCGTGGGAGTGTCTCTGGTGGCTCTGGTAGAATCTCTGCTACCTGCGTCAGGCGACGAATCTCTGCATGGAGCTGGGATAAACTCATCCCCACACTAACACACAGCTTGCATGCCGGCGGAGCTGGGAGAAACTCACCCCCACACTAACACACAGCCTGCATGCCGGCGGAGCTGGGAGAAACTCATCCCCACACCACACTAACACACAGCCTAACACGCACCCAGCGTCTATTTTCGGAGCGCTCCGCCGTTTTTGTGCGCCGGCTCCCAGCGCGACACCGAAAAGCCAAACCGGACTGCTGAGAATGGTTTGGCTTTTCAGTGTCGGGTGCTGCTTTTCTGGCGGCTAATCGTGTGGAGAAACTATGCAGCAGAGACAGAGGGGCTCAGTTGTGGGAGCGGATTGGCTGCTGTTCGCAGCTAACGTTAGCTCCAGCCAGAGCAATCTATACGGCTCTGGCTCCAGCATGCATCGGTTTCTCTTTCATCACGGGGCTTCTTCTGCTGTTTTTCCTCACCTTTCTCTAATCTGGAGAGCACTGTCACCACCTAATGGGTCCGTAAAATAGCTTGTACACCTTCAACACCCACCATGTTTTTACAGGAGATGCATCAGGCTTTGATCCACGTCCCACCGTCAAAAAACGCAATTGACGTCTTTAGACGTCATTGGCACTCTACGTTACTATTTGAATTGACGTCTTTAGACGTCATTGGCACTCAATGAGTTAATACACTCAATGCAATGAAACAGTAAACTTAACTGGGAATTTAATAATTATAAATAACTAGAAATACAAAAACGCAATAGAACAAATAGTTAAGAAAAAATATCAAATATACGCAACATGCTGTCTATAACTTAAAAAAAATAAAAAAATCTGCAATATCAGCGCACCATATCGGCCGATACGATATATCGGTTATCGACCGATAATATCGGCGAACCGATATATCGGTCGGGCTCTAGTTTGAATCACTGTTGTGTTATCAATTGGTGATAGCAAAATGAGCACTTAAACCAGCGGCAGGGAACTTTTAACTGGTTATGAAACCGTCTAAAAGTCTACTGATGATGCCTCACATCTGACATACATTAGCAAATGAGACCATCAGCAAGGAGATGGATGATTTCTAGTGTTTCTAAATGCTGGTTAGGGTATCGCATGCTGACTCAGAGAAGCCCTGCTTCGCCTGCCGTGGCTCAGACAGCCTGGTGGAGACAGTGGGAGGAGCCTCAGTGTTCAGGAAATGCTTATATTTTTTTGCGAACAGTACCGCTTTTGTCCACAGGGGCCGCAACAATCAACACAAAATGAAAGTTCCCCGTAGTTGCTTTAAATAAAATATTTGTGTATCATTACATTAAAGGCCCATTCCGTCAATTGTCACTGTTACTGACGCCGGTGGCCGTTAGAGTAACTGCAGCGTGTGAACGATCTGACGCGCGGGCACCATACTCGCACGCGCACAAGCAGTTGCCTGGCAACAGCAGAGGTGTTGGTTGCTTTGTAACGTTAACTCATAAAAGTCCGTTGAAAACGGCAACCTGGACAATTTATCGGTCAGATCAGCCTCGAGATGCCCAGGAAAGATTCTGGATGAATTATCGGACATTATTGTGGCATGTTTGGCCGTGTTTTGGCTTACATTGGCTGCGGGGAAATGGATAGGATATTCACGTTACCGTGAGCCAGGAACTACCCTGCTTCCCCTGTATGTACTGTACCGTCTAATGCCTGGAGTTGACCAAACTGAACAATCAAACAATGTTTCATAAGCATAACAGTAACGTTAAGCATATTTACGACTGTTACATTCATTATCCACACAAGACGGTAACGTTATTAGTGGGGCTGGTGGTAATTTCTATAAATATAGCTAAATCTATTAGTTAGCCGCATATAGCATCAAGCTAACGTTATGTTTATAATAGGCGGACTCACCACCGCAGCTAACTGCAGTCAAACAATAATGTTCCATGACCATAAGCATAACGATAGTAACGTTAGGGTTGCATTACTTCACACAAGACGGTAATGTTAGCAGAGTTTCTGACCAGGTGGTCAGATACTTGTACTACGGAGTGACAATAAAAATCTTGAATCTTGAAAATCCATTAGCAAGCAGCTAACGTTATCTGGTCAAAACCACATTACAGTAGCTACAAGCAGCAAGTTCCCTTCATGAACCGAAAACACAGTCCTGACTCTAGTTTCCCCCCGATGTCAGTCACATTGCTGCTGTCTGGCCAGACGGGCTTCATTAGATAAATATTTATTTATTTATTTAGTGTGGACTTTTTCTAGAGTCTGTTGTTGTTTCCTTTTGCTAGCAGCTAGCGACGAACGTAACGTTAGCCATTTCCTGTTAGCCGTCTTCTTCGTTGGTATTTACACCGGAGCCATGAGGACAAGAGGCAGGCTCGTGAACGCGCAGACGTCACATCCTCTAGCTGTGGAGGGAAATGTTCACCCCTCCGAAGATGCGGTATTTCCATGTATCTTCTGAACGGCTGGTCGGAGAGAAACGCCCCTGGTCGCGATTTTTAAGTTACGCCAAGCCGCGCATTCACTCATTGCCAATACAAAACACTTTGTGCACATTTATTTCTCGCCAGAACTGACGGAATGGGCCTTTAAGAGTTTAGTTTGGTATATTTTTTATCGATTCTGTGGTCTACACCACAGAACGCTCATAATTATAATGTTGACATTGTTGCCACTGACATCGGAGCTATAGCAATATTGTTGAAGGGGCTTATATAACAGAGAATTGCTATGTAGTGATGGTAAAGCTGAATAAACTAAACCTGCTGGGGCTTTTTTCCTCTTAGAGAAATGTTTGCATAAAACATTTTTGAAAAGCCGCTCACTGTACACACAGAGCTAAAGCTCTTTAGTGGTTTTTGAATCAGGTCCTAGAGATCATTGTTGCAACCCTGGGAAGTGAGGAATTTCAGGAATTGAAATGGTACTCCAAACATTTTCAAGCATAATGTGTGCACAGGACTAAACCCCAAAACACTTTTTTAACCAATATACAGTATGACTTTGGGGGTGGTGTGTGAAGAATTCTGGTCAGAATTTCCACATTTGAGACCAAACAGTTACCATTGTACCATTTGTACCATTTCAGCGGCATAAGTGACCTCTATGGGTTCAGCCCTGCTTTTTTATTTGCCCTCAAAACTGCACAAAATGTGGTACAACCTGACGTCACGTTGTACCAAAGACTATGGGGTTTCAAGATAGTAACTCCCCTACTCCCCCTGTACCCTTTCCCGGCTCCTCACAACTCCAAGCCTATTCCCATGATGTCACAAGCATTTCCCTACCAATATGGCGCTACAATACACACAGCTCATTGGCTGTTTGTGTCACTTGACCTGTTAATCACCTGTTATCTTCCTACCAAGATGGCCATGTGGTGATGTAACATAATACTATCAATAAAAGCCACTATAATCATAAATAGAAATAAAAGGAAGAACATGGCATTGTGTTGCTGTAAATCATTCCCAACCTTGTTCATACTAAGGGGCCCTAATTTAGTTCACATTTGGACCCCCAATATGATGAGATTTGGTTTCTCAGAGGCAAATAAGATTTATTTTTATTTTTATGTAGCCTAGATATGTTTTTGTCCAAAATTCCATATATATTAGGTTGAGAGACAACAGAGAATCTTGGAATCCTCTCAATGACCACTGGTGATCCCCTGACCCCACATTGAGAACCACTCAACCAGGAGGAGGGAGGGGGGGAATTTTCTGTTTGTGCTGCAGCCAGCTGCAGGCTACTCGCTAAACGGGTCTCGCGCTACATGAGAGCAAAAGGCAGAGGGTGATTCTTTCATGGTGCACTGTACCTTTTGACATGAATCACGAAAACCCCCCAAACGAAAATTAAAAACGGACTTCATGGCGGTGTAGAGGACAAGTTGGACAAGTTAATAACATGCAGAAATCTCCCATTGTGATTGCATTAGAGCGTGTTCAGAGCGTGTTTGTCCTGGGTCTGTGTTCTGCCGCGGCCGCCGGCCGATAACCTCGTGTTAACGTCAGTTATATGGCCCTCAATGGCAGTTTAGTAGTTTGCACTGAATGACCAAATTGATATAACTTTCAACCATTTTGAGCGACGCTGTTTCCATACAGGCCACCAGCGTTGGCTAATTGTTGATATTTATAAAGATTTTGTAGCTCTCATATGACTTTGTTTTGTGATGTGGTGGGTAAACTCTGATGGCCTCGATTTCCAGTAAAACATTTCCAAGTTTCCTGTCTGAGCCGTGTGAGCACAGCCAAAGAGTATAGTGAGACGAGAGGAGACGTTCGTTTCTTGGTTTTTCCCATAGGTTTTTTCAAATCAAGCAGCATGCCGTTCTGCCAGAAATCTGAGGGTTTAGTCCTGCTTTAAAGGAGATGAAGCAAGAGAGACAGAGGCTGCAATTAAAATTCAAAAGTGACAAGTTTGTGTGGCCTTTGTTGAGTATGTGCTTGTGTGAGACGCGCTCAGTATGTTAGTGACGGTTTGTGGCGAACGTGTGAAATGTCAGCGACAAACAAAACCGTCCACATTTCATCGCCTCTGGCCTTCACATCTGCAAGCACATAATGTGAGAAAGCTGCATGTAGATAACAGTCCAAATACTAGACTTGTTGCAGCATGTGCATAATGTTGCATGCCTTTGTGTGATTGTGAAACATGAGAGTAGCTAGCTCGCTACATCCAGTCACAACACCTTAACATTCATTTTTTATTTACAGCACCTGACCTCTATTATTTTGTTCATCTCCACCAAATAAATACTTTTCAGCACATACATGTAGCTACCCATAGAACTGCTGTAGGAGTGACAGCTTCAGCCCTGTGTGTGTCTGATGATGCAACGATGACACATCGGGAACAAAGCAGATGGTCATTGTGACTAAAGCCTGCTGCCTTACCTCGGCCAAGTATCAGCACGTGACTGTCTGTCTCTGCCAAAATTCTCCTGATACCAAACTAAGCAGTGGCAGAGTACTGTGGCGAGCCAAGGCAGGGACTCTTCAGTCCTCAGCCAACTGTCGCTTCTGTAGGGCAAAAATCATGTATCTCCACAAAGAATATTTTTAAGGAATATTTATTTAATACAGCTTACCTGAGCTACGTGTGTGTGTCTCTCTCCTACAGTATAGCAGCTTACCTGAGCTACATGTCTCTCTCCCACAATATAGCAGCTTACCTGAGCTACATGTCTCTCTCCCACAATATAGCAGCTTACCTGAGCTACATGTCTCTCTCCCACAATATAGCAGCTTACATGAGCTACATGTCTCTCTCCCACAATATAGCAGCTTACATGAGCTACATGTCTCTCTCCCACAATATAGCAGCTTACATGAGCTACATGTCTCTCTCCCACAATATAGCAGCTTACATGAGCTACATGTCTCTCTCCCACAATATAGCAGCTTACATGAGCTACATGTCTCTCTCCCACAATATAGCAGCTTACCTGAGCTACATGTCTCTCTCCCACAATATAGCAGCTTACCTGAGCTACATGTCTCTCTCCCACAATATAGCAGCTTACCTGAGCTACATGTCTCTCTCCCACAATATAGCAGCTTACCTGAGCTACATGTCTCTCTCCCACAATATAGCAGCTTACCTGAGCTTTGTGTGTGTGTGTGTGTCTCATACCCTATACATGTAGCAGCTTACCTGAGCTACATGTCTCTCTCCCACAATATAGCAGCTTACCTGAGCTTTGTGTGTGTGTGTGTCTCTCGTACACTATACATGTAGCAGCTTACCTGAGCTACATGTCTCTCTCCCACAATATAGCAGCTTACCTGAGCTTTGTGTGTGTGTGTGTGTGTGTCTCTCTCCCACAATATAGCAGCTTACCAGAGCTTTGTGTGTGTGTGTGTGTGTGTGTGTGTGTGTGTGTGTGTCTCCTACACTATAGCAGCTTACCTGAGCTACATGTCTCTCTCCCACAATATAGCAGCTTACCTGAGCTACATGTCTCTCTCCCACAATATAGCAGCTTACCTGTTACATGTCTCTCGCACAGTATAGCAGCCTCGCCTACTCTATGACATCACGGATGACATCAGACATCATCACTGATGACATCACATCATCATTAGATAATTAGGGCAATTACCTAATTAAAAAATCCGGCTCCGTCAGGTCACCGACACGGGTGCTCTTTACACCCCCTGAAAGTTTCAGCCTGATGGCACACGTAAAACGGCATAGCTGTGGCCGGCGCAAATTCTTGAAACAGAGAGAGAACAAACATTGCTCACATGCTCCCTTTTATAATAGGACATTAACAAATACAGTTTATTTCTCATTGATTATTGCTTATCATTATAAACAGCATTTATGTGTGTATTGATGTGAAACCGTTTGAGAACCACTGCCCTAACCTCACTGTCCCAATGATCTATCTAGCATGTGAAATATGAGCAGTGTTTGGTCTGAAAGCAGGCCAGTGTTGAATGCCCACAGTGTGAATGTGACACTGTTTTGTTTTACAGGCGTGACACTGCAGCCCTGTTTATTCAGTGCTCTGCTTCTAGATGGGATGTCTGTCTGCTGGGCGATATATATATGCAGCAGCTATGTGCTGAATGATGATTGCCCTTCTGCTCTTGGTAGTTTTGTCTCTATGATTTCCACACTGCACTCTACAGTTTGGGGAGAGGGGAACTGTGGGGGGAATAGTGTGATCGTCCCGCCGGTGAAACTCTCGCTGTCATGTATCTGAGGTGGAAGCATGTGCTAGTCTACAACTCTCCCCAGATCGGCAGAGGGGGTGGAGCAATGACCGGGACAGCAGGGGCAATTGGCCCAAGTACAACTGCGGAGAAAATTGGGGAAAGAACGATGAGACTCTCTTGTATCATCAGCAAAAAAAAGTTTATTGATATAATTTTCCGTTCTTTAGTTATCAGCCGGAGAAGATAGGTTGATTTCACCAAAAACAGACGTTTCAAACTAGAAGCTGAGATAATGAGCCTTTTGTGAAATGAAGCATTTCAAGCACATCACTGACTCTGAAGCTAATATTTTCTGATGTAGTGACACCTCAAAAATAATTTCCTTCAATAAAAGAGCGAAAACAAAGGAATTTTGATGGCAAAATAATATTTTTTAGCTGCAACCAGCAGCGCTGGCCTTCTTGCTGGTCTTGATTTACTGCTGGTGGGCATCAGATATTCTAGCTTGTGTTTGCCAATCTGTCCATCGAGCCTGCTGTCTGGGTCGGTGTTGAATGGTGCCCTGCGTGCCCCACCCCCCTCAACTGCAAACCCCTCCTCCGTGGAGTGTCTCTGGTGGCTCTCTGCTCTGAATTTTCCACTGCACGTTTCAAAGTGCGCTGCACCCAGCCTATTTTCACAGCACTCCGCCGTTTTTGTCGCCGGCTCCCAGCGCTTCCAGCTGAGAATAATTTATCTTTTCAGAAAGACGCTCGTGTCGGGTGCTCCTTTTCTGGCAACTAATCATGTGGAGGGGCTATCGCAACAGACAGAAAGGCTCAATTGTGGGAGCAGATTGCCTGCTGTTCACAGGCACAGCTAACGTTACAGCATGCATCGGTTTCCGTGTGCCCACTGCCCACGGCTTCTTCTCTGTTTTTTTCCTCACCTTTCTCTAATCTGGAGAGCACTGTCGCCACCTAATGGGTCCGTAAAATAGCTTATACACCTTCAAAATCCCCCATACTTTTACAGGAGATGCATCAGGCTTTGATCCACGTCCCACCGTCAAAAAACGCAATTGACGTCTTTAGACGTCATTGGCATTCTACGTTACTATAATTGACGTCTTTAGACGTCATTGGCACTCAATGAGTTAAGAAAACAACTCCATCTCGCTATCGGCCGGTTAATCGGCTATCGGCTTTTTCCTGCTCCAAACTATCATTATTCTATCGGTATTGGCCTTTTCCACTATCGGTCGACCTCTAGTATCTAGGGATGGGAAGGTCGTAGAGAGTCTGCGTTGGAGGAGTGGGTAGGGGGAGTGGCTGGGGAGATATCATATGGGTGGTTCAGGGTTACGGTTCTGATCCGACTCACAAAATGTGCATATTGTAGCAGATTAGAGTATTGTCCTTGGTGGAGGTCTGCGCTCTCAGAGTGCTCTTCTAGTTTTGGAGTGTGACTCGTAATTTACTCCCAGATAGGCTTGGGTCAAATAGTATTTTCAAGTAATTATTTTATTTTCAAAAAAGTTTTTGCCTTTTTGATGCATCAGATGAGTGAGCGTTTGTTGCACAGGAAAATTGACTGACTGACGAGAAATGTCCTACGTGAGTAGGTTTTTAGGCGATTGAATGACTACTTATTGACACTGTGTGACTTGTCCTGATCCCGTTAAACCCTCCCAGCTGGTGCAGCTAGTAGGTGAGGACAAACTCAACTATTTGGGAATACTCCGACTCAAGTCCGCTCGCAGGCATTGAATCATATCTGAAGCCAGTCCTGCTGCTTCCTATTTGGCCCCGCCCACTACACTGCAGTGAGGTAGACTGGGAGATCGCTGGTTCAAAATCTCAGACTGGCTGGGAAAATCTGGGTGTGGGAAATGAATGAGTAACGCGTTCCCCTCCCTCCCTCCACAACTACCGGCTCCCCGGTGTATATAAGAATGTGGGCGCCGCTTGCCTGGTTAAATGGGGGTTAAAATGTGATATTGGCTCAGCTTGCCTGGTTAAATGGGGGTTAAAATGTGATATTGGCTCAGCTTGCCTGGTTAAATGGGGGTTAAAATGTGATATTGGCTCAGCTTGCCTGGTTAAATGGGGGTTAAAATGTGATATTGGCTCAGCTTGCCTGGTTAATGGGGGTTAAAATGTGATATTGGCTGCCCCGCTGCAAAATAATGATCCAATAAAGTATGATGAGCTTGTAATTGGAGCGCTAAAAAGCTCATCTCTTCCCCACAGATTCAGTCATCAGTTTCCATAATGTGCCTCACATTATGGACCTCAAACCTCAAACATCGACTTGGACTCTAGGGTGAACTGATTAGATTTTGGTGGTCAAAGGTCAAAGCCCAAGGTCACTGTGACGTGTCAAACGCCATTTTCAAGCTTGTTAACGCGATATCTCAAGAATGCCTTGATGGAATTTCATCAAATTTGCCTCAAACATAGACTTGGACTCAAGCATGAACTGATTAGATTTTGGTGGTCAAAGGTCAAGGTCACTGTGACCTCTCGAACACCATTTTCAAGATGTTAACGCGATATCTCAAGAACGGCTTCATGGAATTGCTTCCAGTTTGGCTCAAATGTCGACTTGTCGACAAAAATTACATTTTGGTGATCAAAGGTCAAGGTCACTGTGACCTCTCCAATGCCATTCTCAAGTTTGTTAATGCCATATCTCAGGAATGCCTTGACGGAATTTCATCAAATTTGCCTCAAACATTAACTTGGCCTCAAGGATGAACTGATTACATTTTGGTCGTCAAAGTTCAAGGTCACCGTGACCTCACGAACGCCATTACCAAGTTCATTAACGCGATATCTCAAGAACGGCTTGATGGAATTTCTTCTGATTTGGCTCAAACTTCAACTTGGACGCAAGGATGAACTGATTCCATTTTGGTTATTAAAGGTCAAAGGTCAATGTCACTGTGACCTCTCGAATGCCGTTTTCAAGCTTGTTAACGCGATATCTCGAGACTGTCTTGATGGAATTTCTTCGAATTTGCCTCAAACGTCAGTTGGGCTCAAGGATGAACTGATTAGATTTTGGTGGTCAAAGTTCAAGGTTACTGTGTCATCACAACCACTCGTTTCATGCTCGTTAACGTGAGATCTCAGGAATGCCTTGATGGAATTTCTTCGAATTTGCCTCAAACGTCACTTGGACTCAAGGATGAACTGATTCCATTTTGGTTATCAAAGGTCAAGGTCACTGTGACCTCTCGAATGCCATTTTCAAGCTTGTTAACGCGATATCTCGGGAATGTCTTGATGGAATTTCTTCGAATTTGCCTCAAACGTCAGTTGGGCTCAAGGATGAACTGATTCGATTTTGGTGGTCAAAGTTCAAGGTTACTGTGTCATCACAACCACTCGTTTCATGCTCGTTAACGTGAGATCTCAGGAATGCCTTGACGGAATTTAATCTAATTTGCCTCAAACGTCCACTTGGACTCAAGGATGAACTGATTACATTTTGGTGGTTTAAAGGTCAAGGTCACTGTGACCTCACACACCCAATTTTCAAGCTCTGTAACACAACATCTCAGGAGCGCCTTGACGGAATTTCTTCCAATTTGCCTCAAATGGTGATTTGGACTCAAGAATGAACTAATGGCGGAGGCATAAATCCGCGGCGCAATCATTCTAGTTTATGTATTTAATTTGGTCTTCATTTGACTTCATTCATGATGTTTGTTCATGACGCAGTGCCAAAGACGAGATGATTACTCTAAAC
Source organism: Poromitra crassiceps (assembly GCF_964638095.1). Lineage (NCBI taxonomy): Eukaryota > Metazoa > Chordata > Actinopteri > Beryciformes > Melamphaidae > Poromitra > Poromitra crassiceps. Next base: position 127,411,567 of record NC_139623.1, read on the forward strand.
TGTAATTCATTGACAGCGGTTGGTTGACTTCATATGCGTCTTTTCTAATCATATCAAGCTCAGCATTTAATTTAAATCCAGTCAGAAGTGATCTTCAGGAGGCATGGAGGTGCAACAGATGAGCCATTACATAACACATTTGGTGGATGCTTTCATCCAAAGTACATGGCATGCTGCATACATGTTTGGTAGGTAGTATCATGTTTTCTACACATTGGACAGTAGGTGTATTTCTAAGAGTCCAACCCTCTCTTCTCTCTGTCTCCTTCCTTAGGTCAACATAATCCCTATCATTGCCAAAGCGGACACAATCTCAAAGAGCGAGCTTCACAAGTTCAAGATTAAGATTATGAGCGAGCTTGTGAGTAACGGCGTCCAGATCTATCAGTTTCCGACAGACGACGAAGCCGTCACTGAGATCAACGCCTCCATGAACGTAAGTCAAAATACACATGCACTCACTGAAAAGGCGGTGTCATCTTTAAAGACATGTTGAATAATAACGGCCCATATGCCCCTTTTTTTACCCACTTGGACGTGTTGAAGTGACATTTTTTTACAGACTTCAGACTCGTCTCAACATTCACACATTTAAAAAGAATGTTGCTTTGAAGACGTATGTGTGTCTATTGAGGGAGAACATTCTTCAGAACCACATGTTAAAACATCTGCTAATAGGAACATATTGACACCACAACCAATGCTAATATTAATACATGTGTTGAAAACTAACTTGAAAGGTGTTGTCCTTATCGTGACACTCTTATCCAGTCTTGAAATAATCCCACACGTGATGTTCTATCCAGGGGTGCCCAAACTCTTTCCCATGAAGGGCCAAAACTCAATCTGGGTGGAGGGCCGAGGGCCAAAAATAAACGTTGTGGAATTACATTAAAATGTATTGTGTTTTATAGAAAATTAACATTCTAAATCTAAAATAACATTTCAATATAATAATCTACTTTTTATCTGTTTGGTAATTGTAATAATTTGCAATTGGTTATATATATTTAAAAAAACACCTGCATTTGTGGGGAGCTTAAACATTTAATCAGTAAACACCCAGTTAAAAACAGTTGTATTTTCTAGAGCCCGACCGATATATCGGTCCACCGATATTATCGGCCGATATTGGCCGATAACCGATATATATGTTGGCCGATAGGCCAATATTTTTTTATTTTGTATTTTTTAAGTTATAGACAGCATGTTGTGTATATTTTATATTTTTTCTTAACTCAAGTTATATTTTATATCTGTCCTATTTGTGTTTTTGTATTTCTAGTTATATATAATTATTAAATTCCCAGTTTCATTGCAGTGATGTCATTTTGGACAATAAAGTTGATTGATAAGCTGTAAAATATCCTCCCTACATTACATATCTCAAGTCATGTCAAGTCATATCTTTGTCAAGTGTTTGATATTTGAGGGATCATTGCAAAAACATTGTGTAATATAATGTGTATTATATAATATAAGAATATCGGCCGATATATCGATATCGGAATTTTTTTACTCCCTAATATCGGTATCGGCATCGGCCTCCAAAATCCAGTATCGGTCTGGCTCTACCACCTTTGTAATCAAGAGAGAAATTTGACTTAATTCACAACTTGAAAAATCCTCAAGGTACTTTGAAAATCAGCTTTATTGTCCATCTTTTGTAAACAATTTGCAGGGATGCAATCTCAGGAGTGAACACAGAATCCGCAGCCACATTCAGACACTGTTTCACAAAGTCACCACATGAAAAAGCTCATCCACCCTTTGCAATCAGTGCAGATATCTGATAATTTGCCCCGAGTTGCATTCTGGATCAAAAATTGGGGAAAAAAAATAATAATAATCAAAATCCGTGGCGGGCCAAAACAAACAGCCGCGGGCCCCAAATTGGTCAGCACTGTTCTATACAATGCTATCACAACGCTGAAGAAGGCCTGTTGGCTGAAACGTCCGTTGTGTAGGGTCTCGATGACTAAATAAAACCTTGAAAGGACATTCATTGCGTGCTGGCGTTCCTTGTTGATTTGTCTATACAATGCTAACATACCAGTGTGTGCGTGTGCATGCATATACTGTATATTCACACGTCTAAATATAATTTGAATTCAAGGTCTGTTTGATTGCACTGGTTCCCCATTCTCTCATTCTCTCCATACTAAAGGAATTTATGAGCGTGATGGCAGCACATATTTTCCTCCAGCTTGCTTTATAAATATCACTACATCTTTTATATTTCCACCATCAAAATAAACCAGATACTGAAATACTGAAAATGTATTCAATATGGCCATAGAAATTAACTTCATTAGTCAGCTCTTATAATGGGAATGATACAGAATCACACACACACACACACACACACACACACACACACACACACACACACACACACACACACACGCTAATAACGGGTGTAACGATACGTTTTAAGAATGATATGATACATGGTTGTGATACAATACATGGACGATATTGGCTCATTTTGAGTGATATGATTCAATGACTTGTAATTGATACAGTAACTTGTTTACAAGAGCCAGTAATAAGACAGCAGGTTATGTTTTTGATGATATTTCTCATATATCAATCAACACATAGCAACCCTCATTTGTTCCATTGCCATCTACAAAAAAATGGTTGCTAGGTTACCGGCAGCCATCCTGGAAGAAAGAGAACTACACAAACATTCAGCGCAAGGCCTCTATTCAATCTGTGTGAAGTGCGAAAAATACATCCACATAACTTTTGTCATGCTAAAATACAAGGTGCAAAATTCTTAGTATCGATACAATTGATTATTTGCATTGCAAAACCATTTTAGATTGATAAAAGTCACAATACTAGTTGCAATAGTAGTAGAATCAATGTAGTTGGATCGTACAGTAGGAAGATAAATCGATGCATTTATGCAATAGATGCATCTTCACACCCCTAACTAACACACAAAGTGAATTGTGTAATGCAGGGGTTCCCAAAATTTTCCGACCAAGCTCCACTACGTACCAAACCAAATTTCCCAGGGACCACTTCCACTGCGTATACCAGAAAGGCTAAATAACAATATAAGGCTATTGTTTCAAAATGCACACACACACACACACACACACACACACACACACACCTGCCAACATTAAGACTGTGAAAAAGGGGACCCCTTTGGAGAAAAAGAAATTCCCTCGCCAAGATTTGGAGTGTTATTTAGCCACCTTGCTGACAAGCTAGCATGACATGGTTGGTACCAATCAATGCCTTAGGTCTTCTAGTTTCATATGATACCACTTCACTCTGGCTTTATCACTGAGCCTGCTGCAGCCTCTGACATGCTCAAAATGGTGATATTTCCCAAATATCGCGATATTTCCCAATCTGCCTACTCCTCAGGGTTAATGTGTATGTAAGAACTTTTGTCTGTAAAAAAGAAAAGAAAAGTGCAATTCTCTCTGGGGACCACAGTTTGGTGGGAACCAATGCTGTAATGGATTAGACGGCGTGAAGTTGGTTCAGGCTCAGTCCTTGTACAGTAGCCCCACCCCCTTCTATTGTTGGTTGGTTACATCGGCTCCCTAGTAGCCTTCGTTCCTCGTGCTGCAGCCAGCCAGCTGCTTCCAACTCGCCAGCTCATTTGGAGGTTGCGTGTGGGGGTGTGTTCTCCTCATGACACCAGCCCAGGCGGAGGAACTGTGAAAGCAATAAGGAAGCGTGTGTTTAATCTTCATGTCAACCGAACACAGGCCGCTCAGCCCAAATCAGCCACATGTTAAAGTTAAACACACCAGTATGTCAGCATGGTTTAGCTTCACTCCGCTGTGGTCTTGCTGATGAAAGATAAGAAGAAAACCCCCGCTGTGAAACTGGTTTTATTTGAAAGTAAACATTCAGTTTTCTTTCATCCCTTCTGTTTGATTAATTATCCACTAACGACATGTGTTAAGCTTGTTAAACTGAACACTTGTGAAATAGTTGCTATGCTATAAAGAACGCTGCCATGTGGTAACCAGGAAGGAGCCAGGAACTCCTTCAGGAAGACAGAGGAATCCAGGAATCAGCCTGGGGTAATGGCTCTGCTTCCACCTGTAACCTCTTTGACACGGTGACCTCTGACCCTGTACAGGCCCATCTGCCATTTGCTGTGGTGGGAAGCGTGGAGGAGGTCAAAGTGGGCAACAAAACAGTGAGGGCGAGGCAGTATCCCTGGGGCGTCGTGCAGGGTGAGTAACCTCCACAAGCAGTTGTTCAGCCTGTGTGTGTGTGTGTGTGTTCTCTGAGAGCGGGAGAGAGAAAGAAGCATGCAGGCAGAAGGTGTTTTACAGTCAAGTCACTGTATCTCAAGTCGAGGCTCAAGTCCCCCGTGTTCCAGTCCGAGTCACCGAAGAAGAGTCGGAGTCGAGTCCCCATTACCTGAGTCGGAGTGATTGAAAATGAGCGATTGAGCGTGAAATCCACAAATAGGTGGAACACACGTGCCTGCCCTTGAACGAAATTGAATAATGTCATGGTATGAAATATAGCTAATCAAGAGAAAAAAGGGAGCTTCTTGGATATTTAGGAGCACAATGTAATGCAGAAGTCATGTACATGTGTACTGACAAAGTTGACCAACACTGTACATCTTCAAACAAATAAACACGATTAAAGATGTACAGTGTTGGCAGGCATTTCCCCAAACTTCTGAGTAGCCAGCCACGTAGGAAAAGTAGCCGGATAAGATGTTTGCGGCATTTGTTCCCCAATTAACTCATTCAGGGCCAATGACGTCTTTGACGTGTTATCAGGAATAGCCCAGAGGGCCAATGACGTGTTTGACGTGTTTTTGTTTTTATTACTGCAGGGCGTAGTTAAAACACTTCCCCAGCCTGTCACATGGTATCAGGTCCCTATCATCTAAGACAACACGTGAACAAACACATACCGCAGCTGTTGTTTTGAAATTGAGCAGGAGGAATATCAGAAAACGGATAAGGAGCTTGCCTTGTGCAGACAGGAGAAACCCCATTGAAACGCCCCTCGCGCGCTGCAGGAGCTGGTCGCTTTCCTGTGTGCCAGCCTTCCTGTGTGCCAGCCGGAGAAAACCGGAGAAAGTAATCCACAGATGCGTTTGATCATCGGAGGAATGAGGAAATGATCGATCAGCAGTGATCAGAGGGCGGTGAGGACGTGTTGAATAGCCGAGGGGAAAACGGCAACGATAGCAGGGAGAATATGACAGGGGGACGAGCAGCACACGAACTGCTAGGCTCAGAAGCCCGCTGCCCGTTCTCAAGAGCTTCATGAAATCGCTGGACTGCGTGCCCTCCAGTGTAGTGTCTCTGCTCCAGTGTTGCTCCTGGCCAATCCCGGCGCCACAGGGCGTGGTTATTGCTTATCCTATGTGGGGTTAGAAATCACGCAACGAAGGGGGATCGTGTGTGTGTGTGTGTGGGTGTGTGTGTGTGTCTGTGTGTGTGTGTGTGTGTGTGTGTGTGTGTGTGTGTCTGTCTGTCTGTCTGTCTGTCTGTCTGTCTGTCTGTCTGTCGGCGTGTCTGTCTGTCTGTCTCTCTGTCTGTCTGTCTGTGTGTCTGTCTGCACACTCACTCACACTGCTGTATTGTTGAATGTGAAAAAAAAGCACTTCATGTGTATATATATATATATATATATATATATTTTTTTTTCATTTGTGTCATAACGAATAGTATTTACATGTCTGATGTCAATACAGTTCAAAATAAAAGAATTGAGAGCGAGTTCTGCTTGAGAATGTGTATTTTACAGGAATTGCATTTGCTCCTGTTTGTCATCTGAGAGAGAGACATTTTGGGTGAAAACAGGGTGTATATAAATGGATATAAGTAGAGTACAGAACATGCTAAAAGCTAACTTTTTTTTTCCTGGTGAACCCAGAGACGTACATCTTCATTTTGAGGTATTGCAAATCACTCTGGTGCTAATAGATAATTTACTGTGGGTCTTGAAAGATGACCAACAATTATGAAAATCTTTGGCCTGTGCTAAATATTGGCAGTCCTAAACTGGCCCTGAATGAGTTAATGAACAAACCTCAAATATCTATCTATGAGTGTGTCAATTTAAATAATACAAATAAACGTTCTTATAAAGGCCCAATGCTCAATTTAATTAGAAATAAAAAGAGTGTCCAATCCATATTGCAAAACACAAACATACGATTAGGGGTCGACCGATTATCAGCATTTTCGATTATCGGGGCAGATATTATAATAATAATAATAATAATAATACATTTATCTTATATAGCGCTTTTCTAAATACTCAAAGTCGCTTTACGGAACACACAGAATTAAATACTTTAATTTGAAACATTCATGAAAGGTGGGGACAGTAGGTAGAGTGGAGTGAGGTTAGGAGGAGAAGGGGAGGTTGAAGAGGTGGGTCTTGAGGGCCTGTTTGAAGGATGTTATGGAGTTTGATTGACGGATGTGGATGGGGAGAGTGTTCCAGAGGGTGGGTGCGGCAACTGAGAAGGCCCTGTCACCCCAGGTCCGGAGCTTGGTCCTGGGGATCGTCAAACAGTTGGTGTCTCCGGACCTGAGGCTGCGGGTGGGGACGTGGTGGGGGAGGAGATTAGAGAGGTAGGGGGGGTGGAGGTGAGGAGGCGGCCAGCGGAGTTCTGGACGTATTGGAGTTTGTTGATGATTTTGTGAGGGGAACCGTAGAGGATGCTATTGCAGTAGTCGAGTCTGGATGTGATGAGGGCATGGATGAGAGTTTCAGCAGCGGGGAGGGATAGGGAGGGGCGGAGGCGGGCAATGTTCCGGAGGTGAAAGAAAGCAGTTTTGGTGATATGATTTGCATGGGGGAGGAGGAAGAGGGTGGGATCGAGGATGAGACCGAGGTTGCGGACCTGGGCGGAGGGGGTGATAATGGAGCCGTCGATGGTGAGAGAGAAGTTCTGAGCAGAGCGGGTGAGGGACTTGGGGCCAATGATAAGAATTTCAGATTTATTGCAGTTGAGTTTGAGAAAGTTCTTTTGCATCCAGGTTTTTATGTCACTGAGGCAGGCAGAGAGGGTGGAGTGGTTGGCTGGGCTGATGGTTTTGGAGGACAGGTAGAGTTGAACTGACCGAGGGGAAGGATGTAGAGGATGAAGGGGTAGGGGACCGAGTACTGAACCTTGGGGGACATCGTGAGTGACTGGGGCAGTGGAGGATTTGCAGTTGTTGGTGGAGATGAATTGGTGACGGTCAGAGAGGTATGAGGTGAGCCAGGAGAGGACGGTGCCGGTGATGCCAATGGAGTGCTGGAGGCGGGAGAGGAGGATGGAGTGATTGATGGTGTCGAAGGAAGCGGTGAGGTCGACGAGGATGAGGATGGTGAGGGAGCCGGAGTCTGCGGAGAGGAGAATGTCGTTGGTGATTTTGAGGGGGGCGGTTTCAGTGCTGTGCTGTGTGCGGAAGCCGGACTGGAAGATTTCATACAGGTTGTTGGTGTCAAGGTGGGATTTGATCTGGGATGCGGTGACTCATTCAAGGATTTTTGATAGAAAGGGGAGGTTGGAGATAGGGCGGAAGTTGTTGGGGATGCTGGGGTCGAGGCCAGGTTTTTTCAGAAGGGGGGTGATGGAAGCAAGCTTGAGTGAGGGGGGGGCGAAGCCTGTGGACAGGGAGGAGTTGATGATGGTGGTGATGAGTGGGGAAAGTGAGGGGAGACAGTCCTTAACGAGGGAGGAGGGGATGGGGTCAAGGGCACAGGTTGTGGGTTTCATGTTGGAGACAAGGGAGGATAGATCGGATTCGGAGATGGGGTTGAATGAAGACAGTGGGTGGTTTGGAGGGGGCGGGTCGGTGGGGTGGAATCCGGGGGGGTGGGGGGGGGGGTGGAGGCGGCGGAGGCAGCTAGAAGTGAGTGGATGTCGTCAATTTTTTTCTTGAAGAATGACAGGAAGGAGTTGCAGGTGCTGGTGGTGAAGGAGTTGCTGGTGGTGTCCATAGGTTTGAGCAGTTTGTTTATGTTGGAGAAAAGTGTTTTGGGGTTATTTGAGCCGGTACGGATGATAGAGGAATAGTGGGAGGATCGTGCATGGTTGAGAGTTTCTTTATATTGTTGTTGGTGAAGTTTGTAGGCTTCCAGGTGAATAGTGAGTCCGGTCTTTTTGGATAAGCGTTCAAGTTGGCGGCCTTTGGCTTTGAGGTGACGGCGTTCTTTGGTATACCAGGGGGCGGAAGACGGGCTTGGTTCTGACAGGGGTGATGGCATCAAGACAGGAGGAGAGTGTGTTATTATAGAAGTTGACCAGGTCAGTGGGGGAGACGTTTGGGGTGGGGATGGTGTTGGAGATGACGTTAGTTAGGGTGGTAGAAAAGGAGGAATGGTTGATGGATTTGAGGTTCCGGAAGGATATAGTTCGTTGCTGTTTGGTGGGGGGAGGGGGGATGTTGATGTCCAGGGTGATAGCTAGGTGGTCAGAGATGGTGAGGTCGGTGGTGGAGAGGTTGCTGATGGAGATGCCGGAGGTGCAGACCAGGTCGAGGGTGTGTCCTTTGTTATGGGTGGGGAAGTCGATGTGTTGGGTGATGTTGAAATAGTGTAGAATGTCCAGGAATTTGGTGGTTTTATTGCAGGATGTGGAGTCGACATGGATGTTAAAGTCGCCGAGCAACAGCACAGATGGAGAGATGGCAAAGAGCTGGGTGAGGAATTCTGACAGGTCGGAGAGAAATTCAGGGATTGGCTTGGAGGGGGGGCGGTAGATGACAGCAGTGACCAGGGGTTTAGGACCAGATAGTTTGAAAGTGAGGTGTTCGAATGAGGGGGGTGTGGGGAGGGATAATGCAGATGTGGTGATTGAATGGTGGTGAAATACAGCTATTCCGCCGCCGCGGCTGTCCTGGCGGGGTTTGTCCAGATAGCAGTATCCAGAGGGTGTGGTTTGAGTGAGGGAAAAATAGTCCAGTGGTTGTTGCCATGTTTCGGTTAAGCAGAGGAAGTCCAGTTTATTGTCAGTTATGAATTCTTTGAGGATGGGGCCCTTGGTGTTGAGGGATCTGGTGTTAAAGAGTGCAAATTTAATTATTTATTGAGTGGATGGGTAGGTTTGTTTTGGTCAGTCGGCGTAGGCAGGCAGGGTGCACGTGCTGTGTGTTGTGATGATGACGTAATGACATTGCGACGTGCGCTCAGCGGACCAGATGGACGGTATGGAGTGGTCAGGACGGGAGTGAATGAACTTTCTACGAGAGGCTCGGTGGATGTAACGGGGTCGACGGAGAAGACCATGGGTTTAGATGCAGGGCGGGATGGAGAGGTTGTTGAGTTGCAGAAGTTGAGCGGTGGAATATTTCAGCGTCATGGTTGTCGGAGGAATATCGTGGTGCCCGGAGTTGATTAGCCACAGACGTGTTGACCAGAGGTGGAGGAGTGACAGGCAGATGATGATCGACAGCATGACAGATGATCCGAGGTGAGTGAAATTACACTGGGTGTACCGTTGAACAGTACAAGGATGGTGGTGAGACAATGCGATGATGAGGCGGAGCAGGCGGACTGAGTCGAGGCGGCGAATGTTAGCCACTGGTGTTAGTGCGCTAGCCGCTCGCTGTCTGGAGGGCGGCTAGCTAGTGGCTAGCTACTCAGCTAACTCAGAGTGGAGCAGTTAACGATCCGATGGCGACAGAGCCGCTGGGACAGCTGAGAGGCTGTCCGTGAAAGTGTCTCAGGCAGCAGGCAGAGTAGGAGCTTGCTAGCTCGATTTGATCCAGAGAGTGTCTCAGCAGCAGAGTAGAGTAGAATTCAGCATTTTGCCGATTATCTGTATCGACATTTTCATTGGCTGTTTACCGATATAATAAATCTATTAAAAAAAAGTGCTACATTGGCCCTGATGCAGCTGGAAGCAGCCTCTTTGTCTCTCTCTAGTTCATGCTCACTCTGTGTGATCTGGAGTAATGTCCCGCCCACAACACTATCTGATTGGTTACACATCGAGCAATAGCCTATCAGAGGGCTCAGACATGAAATCTAAGATGTCAGCCTGTGGGCAGAGAGACCTCGGCTCGAGCTTCGGGGCTCGGATGTGACTGTGAGCGAGTGCAGCGGACTCGACTGGCTACAGGCTGTACAGGTATCTTAAGGCAGCGGCCGAAGTTGCAATAAAAGTGAATATACATCATAATTACCTACGCTGACATTGCAAAAATGCCACAATCTTATGACCTATGATTCATATGAAGCGCTGTCTGGCAGCATCGCACAGTGAAAAGTGTGGAGATACTGTAGGTCTGTAAGAGAGATTCACTTTCAGTTTCACTGAAAATGTGCGGATGCACTTTGTTGCAATGATAACGATAACAAGAAGATGATAGAGCTTATTTGTGTAGTGAATGATAGCATCATATATCTTGGAGTAACGTTGGTGCCTGTGCAATTTGAACTTATCGGAGTTGCCACCGCCACTTATGTGAATTACAACTGAATTACGCCGTTGTGTTGGGCAGTAATGTCAAAAAGTAGTGTGCGGCACTAGTTTTCACTCAGTGCATCTGCACCTCTGTCCACGGTGTAGCGTCGCTCTATTTTTGAATCAAATGGCCATTGTTGTCAGTAGCGAAGTAGTTTTTTTGATCCAGTAGTGCTGTAGCGTCCACAAAATACATTTCCACTGGCTCAAGCAGAGTGGAGTTTTCTGTTCTCTCTCTGGAATAAAACAAGGAACCAAATAAACTAGGATGAGACACTACATCAGCTCTGTTTGTTTGTAATAAAACAAGGAACCGAATAAACTAGGATGAGACATTACGTCGATGAACGTGTTTGTGTCAGTATTCTCCTTTGAGAGAGAGAGCCTGGTGGTGACGCGAGGTTAGTGTCAATTGTAAGCTGAGGGAAACCCTCTTTATTATTTTGTTACTGCAGAGAGTTCCCCAAACTTTTGAGTAGCCAGTCAGATTGAAAAAGTAGCCGGCTCATGTTCACGGCGTTTGTTCCAGTGGTCCTTTTCCCAATTAATAAACAAACCTCAAATACTGTATGTATCCATGACTGTGACAATTGAAATAATACAAATAAACATTCTTATAAAGGCCCAATGCTCAATTTAATTATAAATAAAACAATATCAATATTGCAAAACACAAACAGGCAATGTATATTTTTAAGAACAAAGAAAATACTAATAACTATGTTTCCCACAGGATTTGGAGAGATTGTGGTGGGTAGACCTTGCTTGGACCCTCTTGGGGGTTCGGGATGCCATGTCCCCTGTAAGAAAGATTTGTACATTTTAAACTAAAATGCATGAATCTGGTTCACTTTGAGAACCAATTTAAGAGGCTAGATCAGGGGTGGGCAATTATTTTTCATGGGGGGGCCACATGAGAAACCCAGATTGTTGCTGGGGGCCGAACAAATATTGTCATGCCGTAACCCAGGAACTTTGATAAAAGAGAGGACCACAAAAAAATGTCCTCGCTACCAGAGGACCAGATTTTGCTGAGGGTTGGGGGCCAAACGGCGCCGGCGCGGAAAAACTTGGGGCATTTGAAGTCAGGTTTAGAGGAATAACTAATTTTAAATTAACAGTTGTAATGTCATTATTCAGTCTTAAACACCGATATTTGATCCTTTTCTCACTCACTCCTATGTCACCACTTGCTCTCCCTGCAGGGCTTGAAATTAACTTTTTTGACCACCTACCAATATGGCTGCTAGAAGTTGCCAGCCAATTAGAATTTCCACTAGCCAAAATGTTTTTCTAGAAATAAACCAGAATATGAGTGGGTTCATTTAAAGTCCCTGGAAACCAAAATCCACAAAAACCTTCTAACTATTAAATGTAGGGTCTTATGTGAGTAATTGTGTGCCTCAGAAAGTAGGAGACATTACTTTCAACCAAAAGCCCCAAAATCGCCACTTTTCTACAAGGTCTGGATTTCCACTTCCTCATTGAAGAGAGCGGTGCGCGCGGTGCTAAACTGAGTGATCGTATCACGTCATAAGATTTGGCCAATCACACCGCTCGCTCAGTGTCTGTCTGTCTCCCTCCTGCCAGAGCCGTACCTCCCGCTCTGTGTGCCTGACTGCCTGTGTATGCTGCCTGCTCTCTCTCTCTCTCTCTCTCTCTCTCACTGTCACTGTCACATGCACGCGCGCACACACACACACACACACACACACACACACACACACACACACACACACACACACACACTCCATCTCTCTTTCCTTCTCTCTCTCTCCGTTTCTCCCCCCCCCCTCCCTCTCTCTCGCTCTCTCTCGGAGGAGGAGGAGCTGCAGTCCTGGCTGCACGCACCACAGGGGACACGCCCACACAGTCCGCGGGAGAAAAGAGAGTCTAAAATCTAATTGATTCTCATGACTTTTGTCATGACTGTCAAACCTAAATTCATATACTTTGTGACGTTCATCATCGTTCAAATTTGGCTGGTGGCTTATTAACTCATTCACCGCCAAAGACGTCTTTGACGTGTTATCAGCAATGGCCTTCCCCGCCAAGGACGTGTTTGACGTGTTTTTGTTTTTATTGGTGCAGCGCCTGCAGCAAACACTTGCCCAGCCTGTCACACAGACACAGGTCCCTGCCTTCAAAGGGTAGCCGACAGCACGCGATCAAACACATACCGCAGCTGTTGCTTTGAAATTGAGCAAGAGGGAAAGCAGAGAACGGGTAACGCTTCCTTGTGCAGACAGGAGAAACGCCATTGCACGAGCTGGAGTCGCCTTCCTCTGTGCCAGCCATGAGAAAACGGGAGAAAGTAATCAAGAGATGTGTTTGATCATCGGAGGAATGAGGAAATGATCGATCAGTTTGCGAGTGCGGTGAGGACGTGTTGAATAGCCGAGGGGAAAACGGGAACGATCAAATAGCAGAGTTGATATGACAGGGACGAGGACGAGGACCAGAACAAATCAAAAATAAACACAGGAACAGCTAGGCAGCAGCGGGCAGAAGGCACTCACAGCAGCCCGCTGTCCTTCTCAAGAGCTCTTCAGTTGGTTCATGAAATCGCTGGGCTGCGTGCCCTCCAGTGTTGCTCCTGGCCAATCCCAGCGCCACAGGGCGTGGTTATTGCTTATCCTATGTTGGGTTAGAAATCTAAAAGGGGGATCGTGTGTGTGTCTGTCTGTCTGTCTGTCTGTCTGTCTGTCTGTCTGTCGGTGTGTCTGTCTGTCTGTCTGTCTGTCTGTCTGTCTGCACACTCACACCGAGTAAACTGTATTGTTGAATGTAAAAAAAAGCACTTCATGTGTGTATATATATATATATATATATATATTTTTTTTGTCATTTGTGTCCTAACGAATAATATTTACATGTCTGATGTCAATACAGTTCAAAATAAAAGAATTGAGAGTGAGTTATGCCTGAGATTGTGCCCTTTTACAAAAATGCTTTTTTCTCCCTTTTCTCTTCCCAGACAGGCTTTTTTGGTGAACATGGGGTGTATAAAAAGGGTTATAAGTAGAGTACAGAACATGCTAAAAGCTAACTTTCTTTTTGGGGATGAAAGTAGAGACTTAGATCTTCATTTCGAGGTATTGGACATCACTGTAGTCCTAGTACAGAATTTACTGTGGGTCTTGAAAGATGACCAAACATTATGGAAATACTTGGCCTGTGCCAAAAATGCCAGTCAGATATTGGCAGTGAATGAGTTAACATAGGTTCCTGTGATGTGATGAACTCAAAATGCTAAATAATAAAAAAATATTTCTGGTTTCCAGGGACTTTAAGCACAAGTATCAGTAAGTGGCCCGGGATTCTCAAATCCTGTGTTGAGGGTCACACGAACAAAAATGCACTCTTGAAGCTAAATAAATCCAAAACCAACAAGTTAATTATTTACAGTTTTACTTCAATGTAGAACAGTCATTTCTTACACATGAGATTACTTTTAGCCTTTTAGTCATAAAGATTATTGAAAGATATTCCATATTCCAGACTGAAATGTTATAACAGAAGTGGAGTATTGGCCAGAATGACATGAACATTTGGACACTTATTCAGCGGGTATCTTGTATGTTGCGTTCAGGTGCACTGTAAGAAAAAAACTAAAAAAAATTACAGTGTATAAAGTAACCGGTAGGCCAGAGGCCAGTAGGCGGAGAAATCGCCGGCTACCGGGGCTTGGGGAACTCCCTGTGTTGGTAAACTTTGTCAGTACACATGTACATGATTTCTGCATCAAATTGTGCTCCTAAATATCCAAGAAGCTCCCTTTTTTCTCTTGATTATTCTACTTTGGCCTGCTGAGCTTTCTTGTCCCCCTTTTTTGTATTCTCCATAAAATATATCTAGCAATATCTCATGCCAAATTATTAGGGGCTATGTAATAGAAAAATAAATGAAATGGTTTGTTGATTCATCAATAAATGAGTTGCTCATTTAAAATGAAATAAGGAGGGTTTTATTCCATGAGAAAGTTCCCTCTGTACAGAGTGTCACAATGTATCAAAGTATTGTGCACAGATTAGGTGGATCCCTGTCCACTTATACAAAACTTCCAGTCCCCCTCTGGTGGCTGGTGAAACTTTCCACTAGCTGACAGAAGTTCAATCTGATGTTCTCAAAAAGACACAATACAACCTTGATCTTTACATAAGCCATAATACAACCTTCTGTCTACTGAAAAGACAAAACACAATGTTATCTCTCCCTCTCCAGGTGGAACAGAAAATGGTCACTTGAGAGACGTCTTGAGAGGGACAACCATAGATCATTATTGAACAATTGAGTCAATAATGATCAATAACAAATCAATAAAAAAATCAATCAATAATTTTTCGCTCACAGCTATTAATTTTTTTAACAAAAGCAAAAAAAATAAAAACAGTCTTTACAATTAACAAGTCCAAGTCCTCCAACTTCCGAGTGTGAAAGCATGAATGCCCGAATCCGAGTCATCAGTGCTCAAGTCCAAGTCCTGTCATGAGTCCTGAAAACATGAGTCATGAAAATGTGTCCAGAACTTGGACTCGAGTCGACTACAACACTGTTTACAGTCAATGTTGCAACGTGTGTGTGTGTGTGTGGTGTGCGCAGTGTTGAGCAGTAGCTTGCTACAAGTAGCGAAGCTACATAGCTTAACTACATTTCTCAGTAGCTTGGTGGTAGCTTCACTACTTTTGAACCAAGTAGCTTTTTCAGTGGCTAAGCTATTTATAGACCCAAGTAGCTTGTAGCTAGAGATGCTGCGATCAAGATTTTTCAATTCCGATCCGATTTCGATATTTTAGCTCAAAACCGATCCGATTCCGATCAAATTTCGATACCCGATTCGATACCGATTTCGATCCGATACCGATACAGCACATATTTAAGTCTCTCTATGCTGTCTGATAGCTAGCAGGCAACAAACATTTTTAGGGTTAGGTATGTATGTGTGTGCTTTGGTAATATAGTATGTAAACGATTTAGTTCATCTAATTCATTTCCATGACTTTTCCATAAGTTCTTAACCTGTATTTTATGCACACCTGGGGTAAAAAAGAAGAAGAAAGAAAGGGCAAATGTTGTGAGCAAAGATGGATTATTTAAAATTCCATAGCTCTGACCTAAGCAAATCTGACATCACTATTGTGATATAAAAAAAAATTGTAGTAAAGTGTATCACAGCGGTCTGAATTTTGCATGGGGCCAGTTCTATAGTGAGGCATGGAAAGCCTCACTATACGCCATCATATCTGTGTCGTTTCACTTTTGACTGAAAAATGATGCCTGTAGTCTAGATTAAAGAAAATACATGTATGTGATGTTGACAATTATGTAGGCTATGTGCGCATTCGTTTTCCTTATAGATCGAGTGCTCCGCAGCTAGCTACGTTAGCTTGCATGTAACGTTAACGTTAGTTGATTTTGGAGACACAAACCCTGGACGTTTCATTTTGAGTAGGCTAATGCATGAGGTTCTCTATGGTTTACGCCAGCTCTGGGAGTATGAAATGCTTTAAATGCGGGGGTTTCGGTCACAACAAGCTTGTGGAGCGCTGCCCTGCAACTAGATAACCAGCTAGCTAACGTTAGCCCCGTTAGCCATCATCACAACAGCTAACATTAACGCCAAAACAAATCCGCTGCCTCATCCCCACGTTTGGTTTAGCGTAACGCCAGCTCAGACTTTCCCCTAATCTCAGAAACCTTGCGGGACATGTATTGCAAATTGCAATAGTGGTTGTTTTGTTATAATTTGAAACTGTCAGACAGCCACACTGGGGGCGGCCATGTTTGCCAGTCTATGGTGCGGACGCGTGATTTCGAATCGCACATAGGTTAACTCATTGAATGCCATGGACGGACATGTTCGTCATTTCAAATAGTAACGTAGAGTGCCAAGGACGGACATGTTCGTCAATTGCGTTTTTTGACGGTGGGGCGTCGATCAAAGCCTTCTGCCTCTCCTGTACAAATATTATAGCTATTGGAGGTCTATAACCTATTTTACAGAACCCTTAGGTGGCGACAGTGCTCTCCAGGTTAACAGAAAGGCAGAGAAAAACAGAGAATAAGTCATTGAGGAAACGGAAATCGCATTGCATCCGTATGCATCGATATGCATGAAGCGTTTTAACGTTAGATGTGCCTGCAACAGGCAGCAGCCAATCTGCTCCCACAATTGAGGTCCTCCACTGCTGCGACAGCCCATTCGCATGATCATCGTTATTATTCTCAACTGGAAGCATACAGTAGTAGCCGGTGACAAACACACGCGGAAAAAGCTGGATGTCGCCGCGCACCCTTCACAGTGCAGTCAGAGCAAACTCAGCAGAGAGCCACCTCCCATACAGGGAGGAGTGTGCAGTTGAGGCGAGGCGAGGCGGGGCGGGGGAGAGAGCAGCACACAGCCACACAACACCCAGACAGACCCAGGCAGCAGGACAGGGTTGGCAAACGCAAGCCAGAATATCCGATGCCCACCAGCAGCAAGAAGCTGCAACCAGCAACGCACGCAGGGGCCAGCTAAAATAACCATATATATATGGTTGCAGCTAAAACTATTATTCTGCCAAACAAAATTCCCTGGCCTAAACTGTTTTATTGAAGGAAATTATTTTTGAGGTGTGACTACATTAGAAAAGATTAGCTTCAGAGTCAGTGATGTGCTTGAAATGTTTAATTTCACAAAAGGCCAATTATCTCAGCTTCTAGGAAAAAATTACTGTTTTTCGATGAATCAAGCTATCTTCTCCGGCTCATAACTAAAGAACGGAAAATGGGATCAATAAACTTTTTTTTGCAGATGATAGAATAGAGTCTCATCGTTCTTTGTGTGTGTTCAGTGTTTACAGAGTAATATCACACAATATTCTGTGGGCCTCGAGAAATCACTGAAAACGCTCTGAAACTCTGGCACTGGGAGCGTCCGTTCTCCAAAAGTGGCTGGCACTCAATGAGTTAAGGACGGGTGTGTCTGACGTTTTGGCCCTGGCCATCCTAGGCTCAACGCGGCCTCTGTGTGCTGCTGCTGCTGCTGCTGCATGCTGGATAGAAATCCTGGAGCGGAGTCATGGAATGGAGTGCTTATATCGGAGCCTTGGATCGGTCATTTTCGCTGGAATCCGATCCGATCCGATCCATGTTTTTTGGCTGATATCGCGCCGATATCCGATCACATGATCGGATCGCAGCATCTCTACTTGTAGCTTCCCGCAAAAGCTACTAGCCAGAGAAAATCCATGAGCAAAGCACACAGTGGAGATTTCTGCTGCGGTTTGGATTATCAAAATTAGATTTTTTTGCCTGCCTATTTGTTTGGTGGAAAGTTGTTCTTTGACATGAAGTTGATTCAATGTGAACAAAAAAGTAGCTTTGATGTAGCAAGCTGCTTTTGTCATGTTGCTCGTAGCTTAGCTTGCTACATTTCACTGGGGATAGCTTCAATGTAGTTTAGCTATATTTAATCGAGAGTAACTGATAGCTTAGCTTACTACATTTTCCAAGTAGCTTGCCCATCACTGGGTGTGCGCGCGCGCCCGCCCTTCAAAGGGAACTGTGAGTACCTGAGGTAGGGATGGGCATTTCTAGCAAAAACACTATTCGAAATTCGCTGGCCAAATTCGAATTTAATTCGAAATTCGAAAATTAAAAAAAAAATGTAAAAAAAAAAAAACTTTTTTTTTTTTTTTTGTGAGTGAAATGTTGCATTGTCTCCCCTGATTCTAAGTCTACGGCTTTATTAACTCATTGAGTGCCAGCCACTTTTGGAGAACGGACGCTCCCAGTGCCAGAGTTTCAGAGCGTTTTCAGTGATTTCTCGAGGCCCACAGAATATTGTGTGATATTACTATGTAAACACTGAACACGCACAAAGAACGATGAGACTCTATTCTATCATCTGCAAAAAAAAGTTTATTGATCCCATTTTCCGTTCTTTAGTTATGAGCCGGAGAAGATAGCTTGATTCATCCAAAAAAAGCAATTTTTTTCTAGAAGCTGAGATAATTGGCCTTTTGTGAAATTAATCATTTCAAGCACATCACTGACTCTGAAGCTAATCTTTTCTAATGTAGTCACACCTCAAAAATAATTTCCTTCAATAAAACAGTTTAGGCCAGGGAATTTTGTTTGGCAGAATAATATTTTTAGCTACAACCAGCAGCGCTGGCCCCTGCGTGCGCTGCTGGTTGCAGCTTCTTGCTGGTTTTGATTTGCTGCTGGTGGGTATCGGATATTCTGGCTTGCGTTTGTCAATCCTGTCCTGCTGCCTGGGTCTGTCTGGGTGTTGCGTGCTGCTCTGCGTGCCCCCCCCCCCCCCCCCCCGCCCCGCCCCGCCCCGCCTCGCCTCAACTGCACACTCCTCCTCCTGTCTGTGGTGGCTCTCTGCTGAGTTTGCTGTGCGCACAGTGAAGGGTGCGGAACAGCCAGGCTTTTTTACAGCGTTCCGCGTGTGTTTGTCACCGGCAACGATGCTTCCAGTTGAGAATAATAACAACTCCACGGTGTGGATGTGCAGATGTGCTGTCGCAACCGACACGGAGCGGCTCAATTGTGGGAGCAGATTGGCTGCTGCAGGCACAGCTGCAGTAACGTGCTTCAGCATATCGATGCATACGGATGCGATGGGATTTCCGTTTCCATAACGACTTCTTCTTTGTTTTTTCCTTGCCTTTCTGTTATGTGGAGAGCACTGTCGCCACCTAAGGGTTCTGTAAAATAGGTTAGACACATCCAATAGCTATAATATTTGTACATCAGAGGCAGAAGGCTTTGATCGACGCCCCACCGTCAAAAAACGCAATTGACGAACATGTCCGTCCTTGGCACTCTACGTTACTATTTGAAATGACGAACATGTCCGTCCTTGGCACTCAATGAGTTAATTAATATAAAAAGCTTCTGCTGTGGATTTTTAGCTCAAACAAGCATTGCACCACTGAAGTAAAGAACATGTTACATGACATTGACATTTTCTAAAATAAAAAACAGTTTTGACAATCATGAGTGGTTCATTAAATATTTAGTAGGCTCAGGTCTGAGTGCCAAAGGGGTGCCAAAGTCACCCCCTCTCCCTCTTCATGGGATTTCATCCGCCATTCATTTTTCCATAAACCTTGCTTAAAATGCTTATAAAAATTGTTTTACTTGCTCAAACCAAGCGATTTGACTATACTTAGAATCAGGGGAGACAATGCAACATTTCACTCAATTTTTTTTTTTTTTTTTTTTTTTCGAATTTCGAATTTCAATAATAAAAGTCGACCTTGATAATAACAACGATTATTCGAAAATTCGAAATTCGATGCCCATCCCTAACCTGAGGGTCAGTTTATGGTGAACTTCTCTCTCATTATGCTGGTTATGAGTTTGGCACAGACTTATGAAGAAGGCTGTATGAATGGGGATTCTTCTGCCCATAGGGACACCCTGTTGTCTTGTGCCTTTGTGTCCCACAACATAATATTATTGTTAACATTAACATTATTCCTCTGTGCTTGTCAACCAGGCTAAACAGTGTCATTTAATAATGTCACGCAGAGTAGTGCTGTGAGAATATTGCAACTCAAATGGGAGTAACACTATCAGGCAAGGTGTCTCTCTCTCTCGCTCTTCCTATTCTCCCCGCTGTCCTGTCCTCTCTGTCGACCCTCCCTCCCCGTCCTCTCTCCATTATCCTCTGACCACTCTCATTCCCCAGCTCTCAGTGGACAGTGGACACCCTGTGGTTATTTATACCCCCTCCTGTGTCTCCTAGGGGACAGATTCCTTTAGACTCCATCAGTCAATATGCATCTACAGGCCAGTGACAGACAGATCCAATATGCAGTTTACACAAAAACATCTACAGGCCAGTAGTCTCGCTGGCCAGCCTCCTCTCCCTTCCGTCCGAGGAGTCTGGCGCCGCAGGTCTCCATACCTGGGATAAACCCTCCCCTGCTCTACTCTGCTCTCCCATTTGAGCGACTGTTTCGGTGGCAGCCGGATGTCCGCTCCCGGCTTATTACAAGCTCTGTCATTGGCTCCGACCATGTCAATCAGAGCGGGTTTTGCTCCCTCCTCCCTGTGTGTCGCTGTAAATAGTGCCCTGCCCCGCAGTGAAAACAAGAACTGGCTAGCAAGCTAACGGCAGAAACCTACACGCTAGCTCGTTGCTACACGCTGAAAACGGCAAGTTGGATTGTTTGAAACTATTTGCGAAGGGCACTGCCGCTAAGCGCTGCCCATCGCAATCCCACTATGGAGACCTGCGGTGCCAGACTCCTCAGACGGAAGGGAGAGGAGGCTGGCCAGCGAGACTAACAGGCCAGTGACAGACGCGTGATTTCTATTCGCACATAGGATAAGCAATAACCACGCCCTGTGGCGCCGGGATTGGCCAGGAGCATTGAAGCTTGGGACTAAAGCACCTGGGGTTTTTCATCTTTTAAAATAAAGATGTTTAAAAAACTATTGCTTGTTACATTTTCAGTGCTGTACTTTTTCTCTGGGTAAGAATTGAGCTTGAAATTAACGATATGATACATTATATTATATGAGCTATGAACGTGAACACAACACCGTTTATATTATTGCATGTTTTTGTAGATTGTGTACATTGTGTAGATTACAATTATTATGCTTATTATTATTATTACTATGCTAAGGAAGGTAGTTGGCCATAATTAATTTCAATGTCCGCTCTCAATGTCCGCTCTCGAAATCGCTGTCCGTTCTCAAGAGCTATTCAGTTGGTTCATGAAATCGCTAGGCTGCGTGCCCTCCAGTGTTGCTCCTGGCCAATCCCGGCGCCACAGGGCGTGGTTATTGCTTATCCTATGTGCGAATAGAAATGACGCGTGACAGACAGATCCACGCAGTTTACACAAAAACATCTACAGGCCAGTGACAGACAGATCCACGCAGTTTACACAAAAACATCTTGGCTAATGGCTATAAGCTCATCTCTTTGCAGTTTGTTTATCTCCAAGACGAAAGTTGTATTCCCAATTTTGCTGTTCTTCAACAGTAATCCGCAGGCAGTAACATATTGATATATAACAAATGATAACTGTAAAATGTCAGGAAAAAGTGTTCTCAGTTTGAAAAAGTTGAGTTTGTGGAGGAATGCTTTCTTTAGAAGAACTCATATTCCATGGAATCCAGCCCCTGGTGGAATGATGTTACTGTAATTGCAGCATCTTTATAAGTAGGCTTTATAAAATATATATATATATGTATATATATATATATATATCAGTGGCGGCTGGTGAGCTTGGCATTCGGTCGCCGCCGAAATTTTTTTGGGCGTTTTTTTTCTTTCTCTTTTGCAGTTTGAAGACAGATTTTAACAACATACAAACAAAACAAAAGCTCAGACACAGCTGGAAAACAAAGCAAAGCATACTATTGATTGACAATTATAATATGGTGCTACCACCCATATAAGGGTGCTTACATGCTTATAAAAGCATATGGGTTATACAAGGGGCCAAGACAAACCAGCTGAGCAAGTCACCCACCGCCCCTAACCTCATCAAGGTAGGCCAGAAACGGGTCCCAAATATGTCACTCCTATACCCTAATGTAATCTCAATAGCAGCACCAGTCTCCTTCAAGGAAACAAGATCAATAGAAATTATTAGGCTACAGACCGCTTTATAGATCCACACTGTTACAGCAGGCAACATCAAACTTAATTTCAGTTTAATTCAATCACACAAATTACACCACGCACCCCCATATAGATAGGATTTTGTTCCAGGGTCCCCCATCTGATAAAAGTTTAGCTTTTAGATGTTTTATCACAGACATTATATGAAACCCATGACCAAAATAGTCATACATTCTGTGTTTGTGTTACTTATGGATGGAATTATAGTGAACATAGATTAATCCCCACTTTTTGCTGGGGACCCCACTTTGAAAACCACTAGCTTAGGCTACAACTGTTGCAAGAAGGTGAATTTTCACACATTTTCAATGCAGATTGAGGACAAATAAGATGGATTGTCATCTGGTGCATTTTAAAGTTAGGTGCACCCAGGAGAAAGAGAGTTGAAGTGGGAATAATTTCTGGCTGAGCAATGTAATGCACCTCAAAATAAAGTAAGATATTTAGGCTACAGTTAGTCTGTCAGTAAAAGGTTTGATGGATGAACAAATCAATCAAAAACACTTCACTACGTCCAACATAGGCTACAAGTTTCGTTTCATTCCATTGAATTTGGCAGTGCGGAACGAAACATGGAACGAAACGCAGAACGAAACATGCAAATTTCATGTTTCGTTCCACGCTGCCAAATTCAGTAAAAAAATGTGCGAGTTTAAGATCGCCAAATGGCGGGCTATTCAGCATAAAACAATATAATACGAAAAAGTAGCACTGCTTGGTGGACGCCGAATTTAGTAGAAGACCCGGATAACTCGAACTTAATTGACTTACCGGTACTTGAATATCCATGCTGTCTGTAGCCGGTGCGAGTGCAGCCGATGAGGTTACATTATCCCAGTGTTTGCTTCTGAGCCTCTGTGAGCCTCCGTGTGTACCACGCTGCCCTCTCTAAACTCTGTGTAATACAATGCAACGACTGTCTGGCTTGTGAGCTAACTTACTGCTTGATAATATAAAACATAGGAAAAGAGAAAGGGGAAAATATAGGTGCTACTGTCTGTAAATCTATCTATTAGCCTGTCAGGTCTTCATTTCCTCAATTTCCAATGGAGCGCGGATTCAACAAGATTCAACAAGATTTTCAGACGTAGGCTATTCAGCATTGGACAATACAGAATGTCAATCTTAGCAATCTATCCAACAACAACCAATTAGGTTTCACCTGGTTTCACCAGGCTAAGGGCGTGTTCCGCTCCAGCTCAATCTGATTGGTTGGAAAACACATCACTCTCACGTGTTCTCTGTGAATTGCAAGTGTTTTTCAACCAATCATATTTTTTCATTAGATAAATTACCAAATAAATAAACGCCCACAGGGCGAATGTTTTTTTAACTACCTACTCCACGCTGGGACCAGGGCCAGAGTGACTCGTCTGCATGGAGCTCTCCTTTCCATCAGTTCAGGTCACTGTTGTTGAAGCATTTTAAGCATATAAGAATATAATGAATGAAAAAATGAGCGTCTGCACATAAGAAAAAACACATTTGATTGATATTTTATTATAAAAAAAATATGAAAAATGAAAAATATAAAAAATTTAAATAAAAAATTATATTTTTTTTATATAAAATCCCCAATCTAATAGAGGAGGACCATCCTCCTATGCCTCACTGGGAAAAACCTCCTCTGAGATATATATATATATATATATATATATATATATATATATATATATATATATGTATGTATGTATGTATGTATGTATATATATATATATATATATATATATATATAGGACTGGTGTTTGTCCCAAAAATAATTCTGGTTCCCAGGCAGGCACTATATTTCCATATTGTTTCAAGGGAAGTTGTTTTGTTGTTGTTTTAGACCTGATAATCTAATTATTCACCTTGTTCCCAGTGCCTCACCGCAGCTTGACTAATGGCATCTCTAAATAGGAGAAACAGTCTGGCTTACTAACAAACTGTTGGGCCGCCCACCATTCATACAAGACACTTTGTCACAGTGGGTGAAGAAGAGAGGCAAAGAGAGAAAAGTCTCCATGTTCCACTACACTCAGTCAGCCTATATTGATAGCTGCTCTGTGTTCGTGGAAACAGTTTGTAGAGGCCAGATGTCATATGGACGGGTTATGGTATCCCCTTAAAAGTGGAAGTTTCCACTGACTTGGAGGAAGACAGAGGGAGGACTGTCTGCAGACAAAAAGAGTATCTGAAAGGGTGTGTGTGTGTGTGTTATCTCCCCTCAGGATCTTGATACGTTGTTATCTCTGGACTCCAGACATCTTTGACAAATATCAGACCCATATTTCTTCTCTTCAAGCCTGTGTGTGTGTGTGTGTGTGTGTGTGTGTGTGTGTGTGTTTACACATGTACATGTGTGAATGTGGACATGAACATCACTTGTGTCTTTGTTAGCATTTAATTCTCAAGCGGATCTTATTTTATTTTGAACTTAAATACATCAAGATTTGGGGAGCTTGGGCTCAGGCAGCTCAACAGTAACTCTGCTGATTCATGCTAACTCTTAGCAGACACAATGTAAACTGATAGAAAGCAACTAGCATTATTATCCAGTGATGTGAGGTTTATTTCTGGAACTATTTTGGGTGATGTATATCTGTAGCATAGTGATAATTTTTAGCTGTACAGTCTCCCAATGCTGCTCACCACAGTCACTTTCTATGTAAATGAGTTGGGGTCAGGGTTGCGTCACTTAGTGCAAATGTGAGTAATCTTCTACACCAAACTGGCAGACATATAACATGACTTACTGTTTAGCATTAGTTCTAGACTTCTGATATACTACTAGTCACCTGTGTGGTGAGAATTTAGAGTTTGTTGTAATACCTCCCTCAAGACCTAGAGGGCACTATCTGCAGTCAAAATGCTCTAATCTAGGACTTCCTGTGTGAGGCTTGATAGAGGTCTGAATGGTGTGATTCTGGTTCAGTCCCCAGAGGCAAGAGAGGAGGAGGGGGGCTGAACCAGAGCTCTGTGACTTTGCTTTTTTGTAAATAAATAATTGTTATACTTTTTAACTTCTAGTTTATTGGTCTTTATTATGTTAGAATAGTAATTTTACCACACCTGCGATACACAGTGTATGCTAAAGTTTTAGCACGGAGCAAACAATCTACCAGGCATGGATGTTTATTTTTATTTTTTATTTTTTTTGCATGTTATCACTTGATGGGTAAGTTGACCAACAGGCCAATCTCCCATCTTGTACATGCCCATTTTACTCATACATCATATTATTATTCATATTCATATTCATATTCATATTCATATTATTATTAATAATACGTTTATATTTGTGTGCCTGCCTGCGTGCCTGCCTGCGTGCGTGCCTGCATGCCTGCCTGCGTGCCTGCCTGCCTGCCTGCGTGCCTGCCTGTGTGTGTGCCTGCCTGTGTGTGTGCCTGCCTGCGTGTGTGCCTGCCTGCCTGCGTGCCTGCCTGCATGCGTGCCTGCCTGCCTGCCTGCGTGTGTGCCTGCCTGCGTGCCTGCCTGCATGCGTGCCTGCCTGCCTGCCTGCGTACGTGCGACCCAGTGCAGGGATATAATGTAACCAATTTGTGTTGGGGAGCAGCCACAAACGATGCCAGAGTCAATGGAAAAATGTCCTTTTTATTACAAATAAGAAAGTTGCTCCAATGTTGCACAAAAGGTCAAAGTCCAAGATAGTCCAATAAAAATCCTTCCTTCTGATCTTGAGGGGGGGCAGCCGGTCCATGCCAAGCTTAGGGGTAAACAAGAGGACCACATCAGGGGGGTGGTTTAAAGCAGTCACTGTTGAGACTCAACATGGGCACCACACTAATATTTGCTGGGATAGGGTTGAGGAAAAATAGTCCCACTGCACACTTATGGCCCATTTCCACCGCAGGTAGTAGCGCGATCCCGCTCTGCTCGACTCGATAAATGGTCTCATTCCACCGCTAAAAACTGTCCCAGCCCGGGTTGTATTGGGGTCGAGTCGTGCTACTTTTCGTACCTGCCTCGTCAGGGTTCTATTCTGTGAACCCGGTACCATACGGTGACGTGAAAACATTGTTGACGACTGATTGGTCAGGCAGAATCGTGTTTACTCCGTCTATCTACTGACTGTCAATGCAATGCTACATACCAGTTTAGTGGGCTTACCTTCTCTTCTGTTGTGTTATTTCCATCAGTCTTTTGTGTTGCTGCCTTCGCCTCTGGTGAAATAAAATCGTGGCGGTGGTTTCAATTGTTTTCAGAGAGAAAAAAGTCTGCTGCTCAGGAAGCTGTTGAGTGCAGCGCTCCGCTAGGCCGCAGGCGGGTCTTTGGTGAAGCCGCGGTCTTAGCTGGTGAGGCCGCCGGGGTAGAGGCTTCACACTCTGTCTGTAGCGCCTCTCCCGTCCCCGCGCAGCGCAGCGCATGCATCTCCCGGCCGATTGTCACATTCGCCCATGTACACTGTAGGTCATTTAGAGGCACCAGTATTTCATAAACAGTTTAAAAGTTCTGTGGATGGATTTAATTGTAACGTTATATGTTATAGCCTACTTCCGCTATAGCAGGCGGAGGACAGATATGCGGTCGCTATGACGACCAGCTGTGGGCGGGGGTGGGCGGGGGCAGATGAACGGCGGTCGAAGCAGAACATCCATCGGGCCGAAACGAGTAGAGCCGACTGGTGACGAGCTGTGCAGGGCAGTAAAATGTCGTGGAAATGAGCCATAAGGGTTCACTCTGGAACAATAAGTTAAATGGAAAAAGTAGTCCCACCGCACACTAGGAGTTCACTCTGGAACAATAAGTTAAATGGAGAAATGCTATAATTTCACTACAAATCCACACAGGGAAGACCCAGTCTCAAAACATCAAATGGTAGTTAGTCCATGTAGAAAAAGATGACTTGTTCAAATCCCAAGCCGGCAGGTTAAAAATGGGGGGGGGAATAAAAGCACTGGCTAGCCCCGTAATGTTAAATATAATAGCATAAAAATGTATGTATGTAGGGTTATATACGTGCGTGCCTGCATACGTGCGTGCCTGCGTACGTGCATGCCTGGGTGCGTGCCTGCGTACGTGCGTGCCTTCGTACGTGCGTGCCCGGGTGCATACGTGCGTGCCTGCGTGCGTGCGTGCCTGGGTGCATACGTGCGTGCCAGCCTGTAGGGCTGTCACTTTTTCCCAAAATAAAGTTTGAACGAACTTTAATTGCCCGAAATTCGTTCGAATATATTCGAAGTTTTTTGGTTAATTAAAAAAAAAAAAAAAAAAAATCAGTCCAGGCCACCGGGCATCAGCCCGACATGTTAGCTTGGACGCTCACAGTCACAACACTGCCTCACAAACTTGGCTGCATCCAACTCGAGACAACCTTTCAGACCCTGGAGACAATCTTTCTCAGAAGAGACTAACGCGACAAATCTGGAGACTTTTTCTGACATGGGATTAACATTACCAGCAAGCAGCAGTTGGTTAATTTTGGTTCATAAAAAAAAAAAAAAAAAATCCAACAGTCAATTTACATATCGAACACGAACCCCTCCCCCACATTCAAAGTTGCATTCGAATTTCGAATGAAAAGTGACAGCCCTACCAGCCTGCGTACGTGCGTGCCTGGGTGCATACGTGCGTGCCTGGGTGCATACGTGCGTGCCCTTGGTGCATACGTGCGTGCCAGCCTGCGTACGTGCGTGCGTGCCTGGGTGCATACGTGCGTGCCTGGGTGCATACGTGCGTGCCCTTGGTGCATACGTGCGTGCCCTTGGTGCATACGTGCGTGCCAGCCTGCGTACGTGCGTGCGTGCCTGGGTGCATACGTGCGTGCCTGGGTGCATACGTGCGTGCCCTTGGTGCATACGTGCGTGCCCTTGGTGCATACGTGCGTGCCAGCCTGCGTACGTGCGTGCGTGCCTGGGTGCATACGTGCGTGCCTGGGTGCATACGTGCGTGCCCTTGGTGCATACGTGCGTGCCTGGGTGCATACGTGCGTGCCTGGGTGCATACGTGCGTGCCCTTGGTGCATACGTGCGTGCCTGGGTGCATACGTGCGTGCCTGGGTGCATACGTGCGTGCCCTTGGTGCATACGTGCGTGCCAGCCTGCGTACGTGCGTGCGTGCCTGGGTGCATACGTGCGTGCCTGGGTGCATACGTGCGTGCCCTTGGTGCATACGTGCGTGCCCTTGGTGCATACGTGCGTGCCAGCCTGCGTACGTGCGTGCGTGCCTGGGTGCATACGTGCGTGCCAGCCTGCGTATGTGCGTGCCTGCGTGCGTGCCTACATACGTGCGTGCCTGCGTGCGTGCCTGTGTATGTGCGTGCCTGGGTGCATACGTGCGTGCCTGCGTACATGCGTGCCTGGGTGCATACGTGCGTGCCTGGGTGCATACGTGCGTGCCAGCCTGCGTATGTGCGTGCCTGCGTACGTGCGTGCCTGTGTGCATACGTGTGTGCCTGCGTACGTGCGTGCCTGGGTGCATACGTACGTGCCTGCGTACGTGCGTGCCTGGGTGCATACGTGCGTGCCTGCGTACGTGCGTGCCTGCGTACGTGCGTGCCTGCGTACGTGCGTGCCTGGGTGCATACGTGCGTGCCTGGGTGCATACGTGCGTGCCTGCGTACGTGCGTGCCTGCGTACGTGCGTGCCTGGGTGCATACGTGCGTGCCTGCGTACGTGCGTGCCTACGTACGTGCGTGCCTGCGTACGTGCATGCCTGGGTGCATACGTGCGTGCCTGCGTACGTGCGTGCCTGGGTGCATACGTGCGTGCCTGCGTACGTGCGTGCCTGGGTGCATACGTGCGTGCCTGGGTGCATACATGCGTGCCTGCGTACGTGCGTGCCTGCGTACGTGCGTGCCTGCGTACGTGCATGCCTGGGTGCATACCTGCGTGCGTATGTGCGTGCTTGGGTGCATACGTGCGTGCCTGCGTGTGTGCGTGCCTGCCTGCGTACGTGCGTGCCTGGGTGCATACGTGCGTGCCTGCGTACGTGCGTGCATGCGTGGCTATGCTGGGGGCTCCACTCTGCACTCAGTCAGGGGACTGGCCCTCAGTCATTGCTCAGCTCATTTCTCTTGTTACTCATGTTCTCTCACTAATGATGTGGTTAACTAGAGCATACGAGTCAAAAGGAGAATGAGTGATAACCCCCACTATTAGCCTATTTCTCAGCATTATTTCTTCCTGGTCCCAGGCAGCAGAGACTTTAAACAAGTTTGTCCCTCAGTCAACACAACCCAAAAGCACACTATGCCAAGAGAAATAACACTTGCCTCCATTAATAATAATAATAATGCATTTTATTTCAAAGCGCCTTTCAGGTCACTCAAGGACACTTTACAGGGTAAAATCAGAAGCAGAGCAACAGGCAAGCAAACAGTATAAAATATAAAAAGAGTGGAAGGGAAATAAAATAGAACAAAAATAAAAAACTAAACAATAAACAGAGAAAACACCATGGACATTACAGGGAATAAGCTAATTTGAAGAGATGAGTTTTGAGGCTGGATTTGAACAGGGGGAGGGTGTCAATGTTGCGAATGTCATTAGGCGAGCTAGGATGTTACTTTGTGTTCTGTTGTTGATGCTACAGTCGACCACTGAAGTCTGATGCTATATTATGATCTGCTGTCATGCGCCGCAGGTTGTGTTTGCCCATCAGCCATCTGGAACACTAAATGCCATCCTAATTAGACTTTTATTTATTTATTTATTACGTAATTATCGTCATCTTGGCATCCCCGGGGCTCACTGCTAGTGGTGGTATTTAGACAGAACATGTATCCCATGGTCCACTGCTGTCACCTCAGGGTCCTCGGCATGTGTTCCAGCCCGCGAAGGCCATGTGCCTTCACTCTGCACGTCTCTTCAGCCAACACACACACACACACACACACACACACACACACACACACACACACACACACACATCTGACTAGGGTTGTCACCATACTAGAATTTCTAACTTCAATACTGATACCTAGGAAAATATTGATGCTCGATACCATTTTCGATATCACGGGGAGAATGTCAAAAAATAAACAAAGACAGAAGGAGGGACAGATGCACACGTCTCCATAATCGAGGCCCAATAAACATTGCAGAAATCTTTGAGCTTGTTGAAGCAGATACCCACCAATGATAGGGAGGGAAAATCAGTCTGATTTTTCATTAAGACAAAGCACCCCTGGTATCCATACTGTTGCAAAGGAGTACCTCTCAAACGATCAATGCTCCGCTTTTCTGACATTCTTCAACTCCAAAGTCATTACAACCCACCAGCAACTGGCCTCTACTAACGCCACACGGACTGCTTTATCACCTGGAATCACAATTAACATCCCCTCATCCACTGCGCTGTGAAACTTCAGTCTGCTAACAGAAAATCAAATCACAGAACTCATCACCAAGTCCAATAGCACCACATGTCCTTGCTAATTCTAGATTTTGTTAATTTTATTGTTTAGTCTATAAACCATACTATTATGTAATATTTTTTCTGTTCTTTCTTTCGTTCTTTCTTTTTATTTGTTTTCCTTTTTTAAATATATCTGTTGAATTTGATATGGGGGAGGTACCTTTATAAGCCATTTTTGGCTTCCAACCTCTCCTGCACAATAAGCAATTTTTTTTTAATTATTTCTGTATGTTATGTATTTGTGTGCAAATAAACATAAACATAAACATGTCACCTGCATCCTATCCCTACCACACTACTGAAGTCATGCCTGCCCTCTATTATCTCCCTCATCACCTCCATCGTCAACTCCTCCCTCTCCACCGGTATAGTTCCCCCATCACTTAAGACTGCCATAATCAGACCAACCCTCAAAAAACCTGGTCCGACCCATCCGATCACAATAACTACAGGCCAATATCTAACTTACGTTTCATTTCCAAAATTCGTGAAAAAGCAGTCACATCCCAACTTCAGACTCACCTCCATAGCAATAAACTGTATGAGCAATTCCAATCTGGTTTCCCTCCCAATCACAGCACAGAAACAGCCCTGGTTAAAATCTCCAACGACCTCCTCCGCGCAGCAGACTCCGGCCTACTCTCCATCCTCATTCTCCTGGTCCTAACTGCAGCCTTTGATACAATTTCCCATCAGCTACTCATGGACCGTCTCACCAGCATTGGGGTTTGAGGCACTGCCTATAAATGATTTGCCTCCTACCTCACAGACAGAACCCACTCAGTCCGTATCCACAACTTCCGGTCAGAATGCTCCAC
Organism: Poromitra crassiceps; assembly: GCF_964638095.1. Taxonomy (NCBI): domain Eukaryota; kingdom Metazoa; phylum Chordata; class Actinopteri; order Beryciformes; family Melamphaidae; genus Poromitra; species Poromitra crassiceps. The sequence goes on from NC_139623.1 coordinate 127,442,804, forward strand.
AGTCCACCACGGGGTTCCACAGGGTTCAGCAATGGGACCAATCCTCTTCATCACCTATCTCCTCCCCGTCGGCAATATCCTCAGACACCATGGCGTCCATTTCCACTGCTATGCTGACGATGCACAACTCTATATGTCCACCAAGCCCACTTCCACTCTTCCACCCACCACCCTCACTGCCTGCCTCCACGACTTACAGACCTGGATGACAATTATTTAAAACTCAATAACAATAAACCTGAACTCCTGCTCATTGGCTCAAAATCAACGCTCACCAAAACAAACACGTGTTCACTCCCCATCGCTGGAACCACCATCAGAATCAGAATCACTTTTATTGCCACAGTATGCAAGTTACATACGAGGAATTTGTCTTAGTGTCTGTATGCAGCGTAGCGGTCACATCAATATACAGAGATAAGAAGTAGGAAGATAACTAAAGACAATCACAAAGTTGCAAGTGCAATCAAATCCAGTAAATATATACAATATGTACATGAGTGGTGAAGTGTTCTGTGGATGATAAATATGAATTTACGTTGGATTTACATGAGATTTACAGACTGAGTTAAATAGACGTTAAATAGGCAGTGGATTTACATGAATTTACAGTCGGAGTTAAATAAGAGTTTACATTGAATGTATATGAAATTTACAGGCTAAGTTAAATAGGCATTAATGTGCAGGGAATTTACATGAATTTACAGTCCCAGTTAGACAGGCATTTAAATTAGATATGAGTTCCAGTTTTATGGGGGGGGGGGGGGGGGGGGGGAGTTCAGTTGAGTATAGGAGGAGGTAGTGAGTTTGTGAGGGGGGGGGGGGGTTGTTGGTGAGGTCCTTGGCGGAAGGGGTTTCCGGGCCTTGTTGGTGAGGCTGATGGCGGTTGGGAAGAAGCTGGTCTTGTGGCAGGTGGTTCTGGTCTTGGCAGACCTCACTCTCTTGCCGTGGGGGAGTGTCTTAGTTTGTGGCCAGGGTAGGAGGGGTCAGCCATGATCTTACGAGACCGCTTCAGTGTCCTGGCTGCATGCAGGTCCTGGAGGGATGGCAGGTTGCATCCGATTATCTTCTCAGCGCAGCGGATGATGCGCTGAAGTCTGTTGATGTCTTTGAGAGTGGCAGCAGCATACCAGACGGTGATGGAGGAGGTGAGGATGGACTCAACGATGGAGGTGTAGAAGTGCACCATCGTGGCCTTTGGCACTTTGAATTTCTTCAGCTGCCTCACAAAGTACATCCTCTGCTGTGCCTTCTTGGTGCCTTCTTCATTTTAGGTCCTGGCTGATGATGGTCCCCAGGAAGCGGAAGGACTCCACAGTGTTGACTGGGGAGTCACCCAGGGTGATGGGGGAAGGTGGCACTTTGTTCCTCCTGTAATCCACAATCATCTCTATTGTTTTTTTAACATTTAACACCAGGTTGTTTTGACTGCAACAAGTCACCATTGCCGTCTCTCCCCACATGTTAAGAGCCTTGGAGTCACCCTGCATCTAACCCTTTTACATCTCTTATATAAATATTGGAGCCACCGAACGTGTACAACCCATTCCACCGACCCACTAAGTGGCGACAGTGCTCTCCCAGACTAGAAAAAGCAGAGCCAAAACTGCAGGGGAACGCGCGATGAAACCATTCTCATACTGTAGAATGGATTGGCGAAAACGCTTTCGCTTTCACGCTGATTGCTGGCGGTGAGGGATTGCAAATTTGCATAATAGATTACGGGTGGAACACACTTTGAAACACGCAGCATAAATAAGACCAGAATCGCAAAAGCTTCATCAAAGCTCTCAACCGAAACTCCAAGAAACGAGCGAGCCCATCCAGACTTGCACAGCGGCCGCCAGCAGACAGGAGCAGCAGCAAAGCAGTGAGCCTGGTGACGCGAGGTTACAGCAGCAACAGAAACGAGCTTGTGACACGCCCGCTGCAGCCAAGAAGAACACACACGGAGGGAGGTGTTTGAAGGAGAGGGGTGTTTCCTGCTGTTATGGAGGAAATTACTGTTCAAAACTATTGTTTAGATGTCTGACGTCTTACTGATGCCAAAAATGAATGGTTAAAGTGACTGTTCTATCGAATTTCACAAAAAGCCATTTATCTCAGAATAAATTTTCAGACGCTGAAACCATGCTGTATTCAAGTGCTAATGCCTACATAACTACTAACTCTACAAACTAACTCTTTTAGACAGAGAAAGCACACATTCTATTAGTTCTTTTTAGATATTTTGTGTTCACAAAATCTTAGCAGAAAAGAATCCTCAGGTCTTGAAAGATGAGCCAGAATCCTCAAAAAACCCCTCTGGCAGAAGCTACCTACAGTAAAAAAAAAAAAAACAGCGGGCAGTGAATGTGTTAACATTTAAAGCCCCCTATATCTTATCCCCCACTTACCTTTTGATGTTTTTACTTATTTTACGTTCTCTTATACAATACTAATATTGTAGCATTTTTTTTCTGTAATATGTAGCGCTGTGTGGCTAAGTGTCCTTCTTAGACTGCCTTGCATTTGCACTTATCGGCCATGGCCTCTAATGCACTTTAAAACTACACTGGCACTTTTGAACTGCTACTTTGTACTACCTTGTGATCTATTGTGTCTCCATTTTTGTTTTTATGGTCTATTTGTGTCTGCACTTTATTTTTATGTTTTTATCTCGAGCTTTGTGTGATTTTATGACTGTTTTATAGGGGTGTCACGATACACTCAGTTCACGATACGATACGTATCACGATACTGGGTTCACGATAACGATACGATACGATACGATTTTAACAATATTTTTTTAAACTTGAATAATGACAATATATGACTGGAAAAGTAGTATTTTATTTGAAATGCACAAATACAAAACATGCTGTTGTGGGAAATTGTTATTACAATAACAACTAGAAAAAACATGAGATTGGAGATAAGGCTTATGTTGAAATAGAATGAGTTACACCGTCACTTAGATTTACTTTGAACTAAAAGGTTTCTCAGCAGTATAAATTCTCATTATGCATCTTCAGTTTTTCTTCAAACTCAAACAAGACTTTTCTTAATCTATTTTTTATGCATCTTCAGTTTTTCCTGTCAAGTAAACAGTTTTGCCAGAAACTCAATTGAATGGTTTCTCTCCTGTATAACTTCTCATGTGTCTCTTCAGAGACTTGTTCAACTGAACTACTTTCCACACATTGAACTTCAACAAACAAAGACGTTTCTTAGTCTATTTAAAAAAAAATTTTTTTTTTTTTTTTTTTTTTTTTTTTTCGGGATATGAGATTTCATCTCAACGATACATATCGTGACGTTTTACTATCGCGAAATTTCGTGGGACGATATATTGTGACACCCCTACTGTTTTATGTTTATGCTTTGCTGCAACCCAAAGTGCCCTTCTGGGACATATTAATAAACTTGAACTTGAACTCACAGACCTCCTTCAGACCTACACTCCCCCCCCCGTTCACTCTGCTCATCATTAGCATCCTTACTGGAAATCCCCCCGTTCAATCTCACCACAATGGGTGCCTGGGCATTCTCCCATGGTGCACCCAAACTCTGGAACTCCCCCCCCCCCCCCCACATCCGTACATTGGACCCACTTACCGAATTCAAAACTGCAGTCAAAACCCATCTCTTTAAATCTGCCTATTCCCTGTAATTCCATAACCTGACATCTCCTGATTTACTGCCATTTTGTTCACCTGTGTGTGTGTGTGTGTGTGTTTGTGTGTGTGTGTGTGTGTGTGTGTGTGTGTGTGTGCCCCTGCTAACCCTTACTAGTATTATTAGGGGTTCTGATTTTTTTTTTTTTTTCTTCTTCTCCGGTAAAACTGTATGTACAGCAGAAACTGTAATGCTCAGCATAGCCAGACTGGGCACATAGATTGTAAATGTGCCTCACTACTCAGAAACAAAAAATTACCCATATCGGCCAGAAGGTGGCGCTATAACAGACCATTTCGCGTTATGGTCCATATCTTCTGAACCGTGTGTCCTATACTCAAAATTTCACTTCTCCTGGTTTCCCTGGAGCATCATGCATCTACCCTACTAGGGCATGCCCATTTTTGTCTGGTAGATTTTCCGCCATTTTTAATTTTATCAAAAACCTACTTTTGCAACCTCCTCCTAGACCGTTTGGCCAAATCACACAAAACTTTTTCTGGGTCATCTATGGACTACCCCAACCTAAAGTTATCAAAGGATTTTGGATACATGAAACCGTTTTGAAATGATAAATCTCTAAACTTTTAATGAAACACACGCCGACACTAAATTGCCCACAACTCATTAACCGGTCAATTACAACTACTGCTGCTACTACTGCTGCTACCACTCCCACTACTACCAACACTACTACTACTACTATTACTACTTCTGCTACTATTACTACTACTACTACTACTACTACTGCTGCTGGAAGTTGGAATGTAGCATTTTGGGTTGGGTTAATGGGTTTTGGGGTTCTGCATCTGCTGTAGCATAATACATAGTTGGTTTAGATGTCACACAGTAATGCCCGATCCACAAAGACTTGACACCCACGTTTTAATAAAAACAAGTTTATGCCATAATAAGGTTACATCCGTGCCTTGTCATTGCTGTGGAAGGATGGTGTAGGGGGTAGAGTAGCAGACACCAAAGCTGGAGGTCCTGGGTTCAAACCATGGATACGTGAAACCGTCTTGAAATGATAAATGTTTAAACTTTGACACTATGTCATCACCGATGACAGTCTTGTGACATCACTGATGATGTCATCTATGATGTCATCTATGATGTCATCTATGATGTCATCCTTCCTCTACATAACATTGCGCGCACACACACACACACACACATGCACACACACACACACATGCACACACATATACACCTATACACACACACACACACGCCACACACACACACATACACACACACACACACATATACACACACACACACACATACACACACACACACACACACACACACATATACTCACACATATACACACACATATATACACACACACATATACACACTTACACACATATACACTAACACTACTATTACTACTGCTACTACTGCTTGAACCCGGTCAGGTCACCAAATCTCAACCAAACTTTGTGCACTTGTGCACATACCAACTCTGACTAAATGTGCAATTCAGTGTCTATATTATCTGACATACACCCCCCAAGTCACCAGAAGCTTGGACCCCGCATCGCCGCTTGCGGCTATATTTATTATTATTATTATTATTATTATTATTAGTCTTATTATTGCTTATTGCTACTTGTGCATTACTGCATGTACTGTTTTTATCTTTTCATTGTATGTTTTTTATTGAAATTGTAAGGTGACTTTGAGTGTCGTGAAAGGCGCCATCAAATAAAATTGATTATTAGGGGTCCAAGCACGAAGTGCGTGGATCCCTATTGTATCTGTTCTGATTATTTTTTTTTTTTTTTTTTTTTTTTTTTATTCTTCTCCGGTAAAACTGTATGTACAGCAGAAACTGTAATGCTCAGCGTAGCCAGACTGGGCACATAGATTGTAAATGTGCCTCACTACTCAGAAACAAAAAATTACCCATATCGGCCAGATGGTGGCGCTATAACAGACCATTTCGCGTTATGGTCCATATCTTCTGAACCGTGGGTCCTATACTCAAAATTTCACTTCTCCTGGATTTCTTGGATCAATACGCATCTATCCATATAGGCCCCGCCCATTTGCGTGTGCCTAGATTTTCCGCCATTTTGAATTTTATCAAAAACCTACTTTTGCGAACTCCTCCTAGACCGTTTGGCCAAATCACACGGAAATTCTTCTGGGTTATCTATGGACTACCCCGACCTAAAGTTATTAAAGGATTTTGTATACGTGAAACCGTTTTGAATTTATAAATGTCTAAACTTTTGTGTATTTGCTTTTGTTCTTTTCCTGCCCTAAAAGTGTGTGGATCTCAGAAACCATACCCCCCCCATCACCCAAACTTTCCACACAGGTTCACGACATCACCCACTACTCAGAGTAAAAAAATTACACCAATCCACCAGATGGTGGCGCTATAACAGCCAATTTCACGTTTTTCGGTCAATAACTTCTGAACCACGAGCCGTAGAATCAAAATTCCACGTCTATCGGTTTCCCTGGAGCATCGTGCATCTAACCTACTAGGCCACACCCATTTCTGTCTGGTAGATTTTCCGCCATTTTGAATTTGATCAAAAACCTACTTTTGCGAGCTCCTCCTAGACCGTTTGGCCAAATCACACGAAACTTTTTCTGGGTCATCTATGGACTACCCCGACCTGAAGTTATTAAAGGATTTTGGATACGTGAAACCAATTTTAAATGATAAATCTTGAAACTTTTAATGAAACACACGCCAACCCTAAATTGCCCACAACTCATTAACCGGTCAATTACAACTACTGCTGCTACTACTGCTACCACTCCCACTACTACCAACACTACTACTACTACTATTACTACTTCTGCTACTATTACTACTACTACTACTACTACTACTACTACTACTACTGGAAGTTGGAATGTAGCATTTTGGGTGGGGTTAATGTGTTTTGGGGTTCTGCATCTGCTGTAGCATAATACATAGTTGGTTTAGATGTCACACAGTAATGCCCGATCCACAAAGACTTGACACCCACGTTTTAATAAAAACAAGTTTATGCCATAATAAGGTTACATCCGTGCCTTGTCAGTGCTGTGGAAGGATGGTGTAGGGGTAAAGTAGCAGACACCAAAGCTGGAGGTCCTGGGTTCAAACCACGGCCAGGTAACTGTTTTATTTTTTGAAAATGTAGAATAAAGGTTAATCTGGATATAATTATGTATAAAGCTGCTGAATACACACTGTGTACATAGCAGAATAACTGAATATGCCTATTCATGGTAACGTCATATTTCGACGTCATCTTGACATTCCTGTGTAGATGTCTAAATGATCCCCAAATCGGCTGTGATTTGGCCTAGTCCTGGACGTCACTGAAAGATGATATCAGAACATCATCATGATGTAATTGTGTTTGCTGGGAGCCTTCTTTCAGATATATGAGAGGAAAAACATTCCAATACATTATTGTGTCTTCAGATGTGAAAGGTCCAAAAAGAGAATTCAATCTGAATTATCCTTGTCACTCATGTGTCCATTGTAACAGCACAACCCACACCAATTAGTTCAAACACCTCCATTCAGGGCAGACTTTTAATGTAAAGTGGTGCATTATGTGTGTAATACAGAAATTTCCTTAATGGTAAATGGACTGCATGACAAGCTGCCATGCAGGGTGCTGGCTATAGTCACCAAAAGCAATTTCAGGGATAAAACCATCAACCTTCTGTAGTGGACGCCACTACGCCCTATGGTTTGATTTGAGTGTGGGAAAGACTCAATGACAACTGAAAATTCTGATTTCAGAACACAAAAGCTCCATCATGAGACAAGAACTAACCTCTCCTGTTGCAAAACACGTTCTTGAACACAGCCACGCAATCTCCAGCTAACATTTCCAAGATATTGAAAAAGTTCATGAGACACCGCAAAATAAGGAGGCAACATGTTGAGTTTTAATTACTGTTACTGACTTAACTGTCTGAAGTTGAAAATTGTTCATTCCACATGGGGTTTGAACTTTGAGCCGCAATAGTCTTTAGTTAGCATAAGTCATGAGCTTTACCAAGTGAGCTATCCAGACTGTTGTATTTAACTTTGTAGACCATATTATATGCATCTGCAGAGCCAGAGAAGTACTTGTCGTATTGACAGTATGTTCTACCCAAATACCACTTTCTGTCCAGATATTTAAAGGGAAATTGTACACAAAAACTGCTTTCTATCCAAGTACTACTTCAAGTCACAAGTACTTATGTGACCACAACACCCTGACTGACCCCATCACCCTTTACTGACCACTACACCCTTACTGACCTTGCTTGGACCCCGTCACCGCCGCTTGCGGCTATATTTATTATTATTATTATTATTATTATTATTATTATTGTATCGGTTTCAACATTTTTTTACTGCTACTTATCAATAGGCTACTATTGATACCTGTTGCAAATGAGTATTGTATCCGTTTCAAATGTATCAGTACTTTTGACAACCTTAGACCTGTCATAACAGAAAATGGCTCTTTACAGCATCTTTAGTTTTACGAACAGGTTGATTTCATCAGATCTCTGAGAGAAGTGCTTTTCTGACATCGCCAATCTATTTTGACAACCGATTCTTCTCTGGGTTTGTCCAAGATTAGCAGCGATGTATCCACTTATGCATTGGACCGCAGCTGCTCTAGTGCTCTCCAGGTTTTTGGTTGTCTGCAGAAGTTTGCCTGTCTGATGTGCCTTCATTCAAAGCTTTGAGGTGACGGAGCATAATTGAGGAAGGGATCGCTTTCTTCCAAGTTTCCACTCAGACTATGGAGTCATGATCAGATCTGTACACCCGGACACCTTAGGATGGGAAGGAACAACTTTATTTTTCAGAGCAGGAGTAAGGAGTGATTATTTTTCTTAGACGAGAGTGATGCAGGGTAAGAAAGGTTCTGGTTGACTAAGAGTAACAACTGTGTTCCCATATTATTATTAACTGCTATGCTCTCTTGCTGTACTGTATGATCTATTGCTGCATTTGTTTATGGTTGGAAGTGGTAAAACGCGTCATCTCCGACCCACGTGTGTGCCAGCTTCAAGTCACAAAACCATGGATGCTAATAGCATCAGCTAAATTAGACAATTCACAGCTAATAACAGCATTAACGCTTGATTCTATGGGTTTAACCAACTAGTGTATTGGTATGCTGATTGGTCTGAAAGCATACTGAAAACAAAGAATCTGCCAGAAATGTGTTTTTGGCACCATATACGATGTGGGTGGCCATGTTGAAATTACGTCAAATGACAAACTGGGAGCAACTAGGGGTTGAGAGAAATCATACCCGAGTGTCCGACTAGGAACTAGTCTAGTCTTTTTCCCCCCTAAAGATCAGACATTAGCCTCATTCCAGTTCACAAAATAGAGAAGACAACTTTTTAAACTGGAGAGCAGTCTGTCTTTGAAATGGAGTAAACAGAATGGAAATGACACCCAGCCGGGGCACATCGTCCCCTCAGCTGTCAGCGTGCGAGGCAGGAAACGCTTCCTGCCCTTTCCCCATGATGACATGAACCCCTTTAAACTGTGACAATCACCCGGACAGAAAACCAAAGCCAGGCTTTGAGAGTCACCCGTGTGAAAAATCAACACCCAAGTGCAGAATCCTTCTTATTTATCAACGCCTGTGTGTTGCCATAATGTAATAAATTTGATGCAATTTTATTACAAAGGATGGGATTTATTCAAATGCATTTTGTGTTCAGTACTTCACATTCCTTTGGGGATGCGGTATGATTTCCTGCTTTGAGGGGGAAGGATGGAGAGAGGGAGGAGAACAGGGAGACAGATGGAGTGTTAAAATGAGCTCCAGGCGGCGAGAGAGACAGCTAGGCCGAGAATGAAAGAGCGGCACAGAGAGATTTAGCACTTCAAATGAAATGTGGCTGTACATTCATAACTCTAGTGCACTTTATTAAGACAAAACCAACGTTTTGACCGCAAAGCAGACTGTCGGCAGTTAATCAAAGACTACTTTGCAAGGTGTAGCCTACCTGAAACAAGACCTCACCTGGGATGTGAGCAGTTATCAGTGATGAGACAAAGTCAGGTGCGACAGAGGGGGTTGTACACTGCACTGCAACATGTGAGATTATCTATTACCCCCCCCCCCCCTCGGCTTATTTTAAGAAAATAAGATTTGTAGGACTCATTCATAGACTAAATTACTTGAGATGGAGATTTTTCACAGTGTATATTGATATTTTTGACAAGATCTACAATGTGACTCATATCTCTCCCCAATGCTGCTCAATAACCCTAGCGTGCCTGTGACTGTGCTCCCTCTAGTGGAGAATGAGAGCCACTGCGACTTTGTCAAGCTGCGTGAGATGCTGATCAGGGTGAACATGGAGGACCTGAGGGAGCAGACCCACGCCCGCCACTATGAGCTGTACAGACGCTGCAAGCTGGAGGAGATGGGCTTCAAAGACACAGACCCCGACAGCCAGCCCTTCAGGTAGAGAGGGAGGGAGTGGATACTGACACAATAGAACAATGACTGCAATAATCTGACTATTGACCTTCATCTAAATAAGACAATATTTTGATTAAAGGAATAAGTGCGCCCAAAAATGAAAATTCTGTCATTATCTACTCACGCCCATGCCGATGGAAGGACAGGTGAAGTTTTTTCATCAACAAAACATTCCTGGAGTTTCACAGCTAAACACTGTTGCAGAATTCTCCTAAACAATTGAAGTGGATGGTGACCAATTTGCAAATGGGGGAAAAACAAAACAAAAAAACAAAACATAAAATGCTTGTATACTCACCTGTCACAATCCAATTCCTCACAAGCCCTGAGATGCCAAGTTGACTTGAAAAGACGTCATTTACACCCTGTTTTTAGCTGAAATCTTCACTGTAGAAACATTCTCAAAGAAGAAAAGCTGCAGTTACTGTAACCTGGCTACAGTGAAGATTTCAGCTAAAAACCGGGTGTAACTGACATATTTTCAAGTCAACTTGGCACCTCCCCGACTTGTGGAGTTCGATTATGCTAGGTGAGCAGCAGTGTTGGGGGTAAAGCTTGTTTTATACTCGCTGTGCCGCGAAGGGTGCGGGGGAGGAGCGAGGGGCGCGAGCGTCAAATGATGTCAATGTGTTGGGCGCGACCTCCGTAGGCCGCCCACCGCGTACCTGAATTTTTTTCTCACAGCGCGACCTCTGCACGGCTTCTCTCCAAACATGGAGGCTTTCGAGCCACTGAGCCCTGAACACTGAGCTGTGTTTTACCACATTTCTTAATAAGTGAAAAAAGAGTCCCGCACACTGTTAAGTTGCAATCAAATTTGTTTTACTGTGACGTTTCGGTCACCGACCTTTTTCAAACAAAATTTGACAAAACAGAGTTTTGTTTGAAAAAGGTCGGTGACCGAAACGTCACAGTAAAACAAATTTGATTGCAAACTTAACAGTGTGCGGGACTCTTTTTTCACTTATTACGGACGTTTTTGTCTTTGCCCGACGCACCTGTCCTGAAAGATGTGCGGAGTTTCTCTTCAATTACCACATTTCTTGACTCAGGCTGAACTTTGATTTGCAATTGTTAGTTTTTAGTCATTTCACCAAGTAAATGTGTTGTGTTGAGAGCATGGTTGAGAGAGATTAAAAGCAGCACAGAGTAGGCTATCAGGGCTGAGAACTGAAACGGCTATATTAAAAACAAGTTTGGTGATTCATTCATGTGCTGATATACGGTCGTTTGAGAGTGAAAGCGCACTCACAGGCTGTTCTCACTATTACCATTGTACAATGTAAATGCTGATCACTTGGCTGCCATTCTGAGAATAAAAACATTTGCTCCAGCGCGAGGTCCGCACGTGACTCGCGGAGCTCCGCCTCGTGGAGCCTTGCTCGAGTATAATGAGCACTTTACTCTTTACAAAAGTACTTTACTTTTACCAGTAACTCAGTAATATAACTTATCACCAATAGGATTTCAGTAATATTATACCAGTTACTTTGTCAAGTAACACACGTTACAAATTGAGTTAATTGTGTGTTTTTATGCAAATAACCACTATAGATGACAATACCAAAGGAAAGGGGTGACATTTAGAATATTGGACGGTTTAGACTGACTTCAAGACAGTTTTTGGGATGGTTCTGGGGCGGCGATGTCATTATGCTACTGCTATTATTTTGGTGAAAGTAATGCAAAAGTATTGTAATAAGTAACGAGTTACTCTTCACAAGCCGCTTTCACACACAGATCGCGCAAAATTGCAGTTCAGAAGGCCCGCAAAGCCGGCAGCCTCGCCACAGAAATTGCTTTCACACACAGCCAAGCAGCACCGCCACATTCCCGTCTTGGGGTGTGCTTTCAGGTGACAGCCACCGCTCCCGGATTGAAAGGCGAGCAGAGGCATTTCCACCCAGCCCCTCCTAGCCCAAATGAATATTTTCATAGGTTAGTGTAGCCTAGGCTACTGTATGATGAACGAATTCATTCAACAACCAAACATCGCTGATGTACGCCAGCCAACGACGTGCAGCTGCGGTCGTTAAGGATCAAACTGATCAAACACGAAAGTGTTGTCCACATGCAGCATGGTAACAAGGCTTTCAATATTCATCTGATCGACTTTATGAATCACAGATGCACCATCATGTAGCCTATTAGGTACAAGGCTAATTCTTAGCTTTTGGTTCCAGTTTTTTGTAAAGCAAATTATTCCCATGAAGTAGCCTAATTAGCGTCCGTTCTGAAAGACGACGCCCGCATATCAAACAGCTGCAGTCTGCATAACGTTACTCGTCGTCGGGAGAATAGTATAGGCTATAAATGCACATGACTAACGTTAGTAGTTTTTGTAAGGGAATGCACAACTGGCTAGCTAGACAGATTGCAGTTCTGGAGCTGGTTTCCAGAGGGAATATCCTCAGACCAACTCGCCACAGACAGCTATAGTCCTCTGAAGCTTATTATTATCCGTTAATTTTACCTACTAATGTCAACATCGTTTGAGCATAAAGCCTAACCTACTTACTAGGCATGGAGCATTCCTCCGACCAGTCGCACCGTTCCGGCTTGCCGCTCCTACGCTTTCAGGTGGAGGCGGGTTGCAGGGTAGCCCGGCGCTGTGACTAGGTCCACTGGCGGAACGAAAGGCGTACAACAATTACCCACCAACCCGCGTTCACAACTTTCACATCGGAGGCGCGGATCTCATTTTCCGTGCATTTTACGGCTTTCAAGTAACTTATTACTTTCAAATGAAAGTAACTAGTAATATGTAGTATATTACATTTTGAAAGTAACTTGCCCAATACTGGTGAGCCAGTATGGAGGCTTAACCTTTGAAAGTTGGTCACTGTTTGAGGGTTCTGCGACGGTGTTTTGCTGTGAAACTCCACAAATGTTCTGTGGACTAAAAATACTTCCTTCCATCGGCATGGGGGTGATTCGATAAGACATTTTGAGTGAACTTATCCTTTAATCTAAATAAGACAATATTTCGATTGAGAGGTTTAATTGAGCTTCTTTAGAATATTCCATTCATATTCCCGTTGGCATGCTACAGAGTATAGTCTGATTAATGACTGAAGATGCACGCCCACATGATGTCGGCGTGTCCCTACTGAACCTGAAACCCCTTCTGTCATGTTTCTACTGGTTTCTACCGTGTTAAGGACAACATGTCGGGCCTACTTGTTACCGCTTGCTGGAAGCTGTCTGCTAGAGCTCTTTGTTGAGACCATCGATGCATGAAGCTGCATTCCCCCTGCCAGTTGCAGAGGACGGACGGGACATATTTACAATCTTTGCACGTCAAGTTTAAGACCCGCTGCTCGTCTCACGACAGATGCTCCAAACCACGAAAGAAGTGATGATATGCTGTGTATAAACACAACGAAACAAAACACACCGAGCTGGCTCGTTGGCACGTCAAAGCCAGCTGGAAAAGCATGCATCATCAAGCAGTTTGCCGTACGCGTTGAAAATGCTGTGAAAACTCGTACTCCGATAGTACATAATTGTGCAATTAAGGTGTTCACATGTCTCTACAACGCACTTCAATAATGGGACTAAGATCAGAATACTCCACGTCTCACTCAGACTATGACCTTATTCCGGTTAAGGTAATCAGAAAATTCTGTTTACATGGCAGTGTCTTATTCAGAGTATTGCCTTAGTTGGGTTAAAATCGAATAATCAGCGTGTATGTGAACATACTCAGGGGCACTTTACACGAGGACGGTTTCCTATGGAAACGGGGAATTATTTTATCGTTAGTGCCTCCCGTTAAGACGGCGACGGCGAATTCGCGCTTAGGAAACGACACATTTTAAAACCACCCTCCAGAGTGAAATTGTTGGTGACGCTCCCCGCGGAGCGCTCCATGTAATCGCTTTGGAACGGCACATTTCAGAAACTCTGACGTGCCTGCACAGGCGACACACGCCATAGCCGTGCACGAGTTGGCAACCAAATAAAACATCGGTATGAATGAAATTTGGCAACATTCAGAATTAAGCTACACTGCGGCCAACTTCAGTTACATGTTCAGAACGTTACTGCTGCGAGGAGCCGATGGCTGTACCCGGTCGGCATTTAACGTTAGTTACAAAAGCACGTCGACAGTGTTTTCTCACTGCCAGTAGCCTAACTACAACAGTAGGGTTTGACAGATAGCTAGTCCGACAGCACAGTCTGACTGTGCTGCGCTGACCGGGAGCCTCCCGGTCCTCGCTGCTCGTTAAAGATTTCCAATAGGCGTTATTCTGATAAACTGGTCACATATATGTTACATTCTCACCCGACAAATATTAAAACTTTAAAACAGTTTTTTTTTTTTTTGCTTGAAAAAAGCTTTTTGGCAAGTCTAAATGACTGCGGTAGGCGTACTCTACTTCCGCGTTTAAAACAGGAAAGACGATCACGAAATTACGTCATGCAGAACGTCCTTGTATGGGCAAAGAATAAGGTGATCACACTGCCACCTAGCGACCTGGCATGTACATTACGGCGTTTTAAAAATTCAACAGCGCTCATGTAAACAGGGAGAAGGTGTGAAGGAAAAGGTGTGAAGGAAACGCTATTGTGTCGTTTCTTTCAGAAACTGTCCTCGTGTAAAGGGCCCCTCATTGTGTGTGTACAGTGAAAACACACACACACACACACACACACACACACACAAAACCCCAAACAACAGAGATCCTCAGGGGTCAAATTCAGGGAGACTCTCCATTGTTTCAAGACAATAGCTAATCTATCCCTGTTTCTCCACCCCTGTCTCCTCTCCCTGCAGTCTTCAGGAGACGTATGAGGCCAAGAGGAAAGAGTTCCTCGGGGATCTGCAGCGTAAAGAGGAGGAGATGAGGCAGATGTTCGTCAACAAAGTGAAGGAGACGGAAGCAGAGCTGAAAGAGAAGGAGAGAGAGGTCAGTGTGGGCGAGTGGAGGAGACTGAAGCAGAGTTGAAAGAGAAGGAGAAGAGAGGTCAGTGTGGGCGAGTGGAGGAGGAGAAATCACACAGACTGAGGTCAAGCACTGTTTCCAAATAGATAGGATGCTGTAGTGCTTCTTATGTTAAAAAGATTGAGGAGTTGGTGCTCCTGGGTTCAAAACAATGTATTCTGTCATGTGGAAAAAGAGATCCAAGGCACTATGATATTATTATATTATACTACAGCCGATGACTAAAAAGCCTTGATTCTATCCTGCTATTTCTAATTGGGAGTTAAAAAGGCAGCAGGCAGGTTTTTCCTCACAGTGAAGACGCGCCAAAAAGAAGAAAGACTTTCTGACAGACTGTTGGAGTGCCTTGGCTTGGATCTCTCTTTACCACAGGATTTACAAATCATTCCAAAGTGTTTGTTGTCACCATGTTGGTTTACCACATCAGGAATGACTACATACACACAGTCAACACATTCACATCAAATCACGTTGTTTTATAGAGAGCCAAAGTGAAACATCACTTCCTGCTTCAGCACTTGTACCAGAGATTTTCATCCGCCATTTATTTCCCCATAGACATTTCATAAAATGCTTGTGAGGTCTCCAGACCAAATTTCAAGCAGAAGGCCACACATGCATAACCTGATCACCCCGTGACGTCAGTCAAGTTCTAGTATGACGTCAGCTATGTCGTGGTCAGTCAAAGTCCAAGTATGACATCTGCAATGACGTTAGATATGACGTCAGTTCATTCCCATATATATAGCAAGGGTTCTACGTCACCTCTCTCTCTCTGGCCGATCATAGCAGCAGCTAGCTTCACGGCAGCCCATCTCCCCTGAAGCCGTCCTCTGACCAAGTAAAACAGTCTATAGGAAAATACATGGCGGATGAGAAAAACCTCTGGTACAGTGCTGAAGCAGGAAGTGACGTTCACGTTGCCTCTCTATTTACGTAGCACATTTCAGACGACCCAAAGTGCTTTGCAAACATGGTTCAATACAGTGTAGAAAAGACGGGAGGACCAAAGCACTTCTTCCAGCAAAGTTAAAAAAGCTTTATTATAGGCTTAATTCATAATGAATTGAATTGAAACACCAACATCTTTCAGTTGATGTATGATGAGCCTTTTTAGCCTATTCTCCCATTAGGCTTTTTAGTTGATGTGTGATGTCACATTGTCTACAGTTACCACACCTGTAAGTGCCATTGGGTGCTCCTGCTCTAGACAGCCATGTACTTGGTGCTCCTGCTCTAGACAGCCATGTACTTGGTGCTCCTGCTCTAGACAGCCATGTACTTGGTGCTCCTGCTCTAGACAGCCATGTACTTGGTTCCTTAGCTGGTGTGTGACTGTGAACCAGCTTGTCACTTAGAGTTGGAGCTCTCCTAAAAGAAAAAGGGAGGGTCAGGGAACACCTGTCGTAGAGCCTCATCACATTGGATGAGATCCCAATTCTTTCTAATAATGCTGCGTATGTTATTGGCCTGCGTGCTATAACCAGCGGAGAAGAAAACTCTGTCTTGATCGACCTTAGGGGCTTTCCTCTCCAAGAGAGAGTCCCATTCAAGGGAGATAGCCCTAGTAAGGGCTGCATCTAGGACCTCGCGTGAATAGCCACGTTCCCTAAACCGGCAATACATCTCTGTGCTTTTCAGCTTAACACATTGAGTGCCAGCGACGCCAAATGGCGTCAGGAGAAATTTACCGTAGGCTGCCAGCGACGCCAAATGGCGTCAATAACTCCAAATTCATATTTTGACGGGGGGATGTCGATCTAAGCCTCTTACATCGCCTCTTACAATATGGGAGCTATTGAATGTGTCTAACCTATTTTACAGAACCCTTAGGTGGCGACAGTGCCCTCCCGATTAGACAAAGGCCAGGAGAAAAGAGAGAAGAAGTCATGAGGAAACGGAATACGGAAATTGCATCGATATGCTTGAAGCATAACGTTAGCTGTGCCTGTGAACAGCAGTCATCTGCTGCCACAATTGAGCCCCATCCGTGTCCGCTGCGATAGTCCATCCATATGATTTAGTTGCCGACACGGCGACACCAGCGTCTTTCTGAAAAGTTACATTATTCTCAGCTGGGAGCCGAGGACACGCTGTAAAAAAGCGGGGGGATGCAGGCAGCGGACTTTTCAGTGCAGATCAAACTCAGAGCAAACCGTAGCAGAGACACTCGACTCCTCCCACCACGGAGGAGGAGGAGGAGGGGGGTGGGGCACGCAGGGCACTACAGCATACAACCATTGACAGTACACACACACCCAGGCAGCAGCAGGCTCGATGTTGGCCTATGTTTACATAAAGTTGTCTTGATTTCCAACTATTTTGAAGGTCCATGTGAAGAAGATAAAACAGTGCAGGACATGTTGTGTTTTGAATATTGTTATTATGTTACACATCAAATGAAAGCTTTCAATGTGTAGTTTCATAAAAAAAAAAAAAAAGGTGATATCTTGTTTCCCTATGTAAATAGAGACTTCAATATCCAGCATGACCCCATGAAAGTGAACATTTTGATGTTAGACCAAGCTGTTTACTAATATTTGTAGAAAATAAACAAAACATTCTTTTGACATACTTTTTCCCGCAGGTAAACTAGACATTCTAACCTTTCATTTCAGCTATAGCATTTTGTTCAACTCAAAGCAGAGTTCAACTCAAAGCAGAATTCATTCTGTCGCCTTTCTAACATAAAGATGTGATTATCTCAGAAACTAATTTCAGCATGCTCTTTTCGGTCGAAAACACTCTTTTTCAGAGGGGTGTATTTCCAAAATGGAACGGTTTATAAACACAGTTTTTTTTTAAATGAAACAGAAGGGTTCAAAGTTTCATTGAGGCTATTGGTTGTCCATATAAGAGGAACACAAAAAATGATATGGCTATATTAAAATGCATTGCGGCCTATGTGGCACAGTACAGCAACCTTTTGCCCAAGGGCCGTGGCACTCAAAGTGTTAAAGTCAGTATTGTCATCACAGATCCTACGTAGCCTTTGGAATTGTCCGTAAGGAATGTTTTTGATTAAAGGAAAAGGGTACCTGTTACCCTGTTCCTTTGCCGGTTTAGGGAACGTGGCTATTCACGCGAGGTCCTAGATGGATATATCCTACATGTATGCTATAACCAAGCATCTTAAGGATGCCCATAACTGTTGTTCAGTTTCCTTTACAATATTGGGCATAGATCATGTCCCCCTAACCCCTAGAAGAGGGGATAGAGAGAGGACCCTCAATCAAAAAGAGAGTCATTGGATCCATAGGCTTCAAGCCATGTCCCCCCCCTGGTCTCAATGACACCATTGATTGGTCTCTTTCTTGTAAATACGCAGTTAGTTGACTTAATGGTTCTAAATACCCTTGTATATATTTGCTGTGCTATCAGTATGGTGTTTTGTGGTTTGTTCTTTTCTTTTCTTCTTTATAGGTCTGCTGGATTGTATCCATAGGCTTTTGTATTTGCCTCTATAATGCTGCCCTCTATAGGAGGCTATGTGCAAATGTCTTCACTGTTTCTCTGGTATCACCTGTTCCTCATGACTGTTGATTGCCTGAACTGGATATGTGGACTGTTTGCCCTGTGATTCTTTGCACACCCTGACGAAGGTCTGTTTGACCGAAACATGTTGGTGTTTCAATTTAATTCATTATGAATTAAGCCTATAATAAAGCTTTTTTAACTTTGCTAGAAGAAGTGCCTTGGTCCTCCCGCCTTTTTTACACTATTATGTCCCTTTAACTATTTGAAACGCCGCAGCCCTCCTTTTGTTTCTTCTATGGTTCAATACAGATCAGGGTCATGACAGAGAAACCCGCTAACAGGATGAAGATAACTGACATTATAAAGGGACACAAGAACAGGAGTATTTATAAAGTATAACTATAGTATACATATTAATATAAGAATGGAGCAAGAAAGCCACCGGCAACTGAGCAGTCAGCCAACCACTGAAGTACTTCAAACGTAAAGTAAAGTAGTCAAAGTAAGCATGTCAAAGGTGTTCTGCTTGTGTAACCATAACAAACATTGAAAATGTGCATACTGTACTGCGTAGTTGGTGGAGCAATCCACTGTGAAATGCTTTGTGCATATTTTGAGCTGTCACAAATGCCAGATTCTTCCAAATTAATTAATTGTAGCCACCGGGACTAAAAATAAAAAATAAAAATAAAAATCTACCCCTACTGGTACACTGTAAAGTAAGACTAAAAACATTCTTTTCCAGGAAGTAAAAGTAATTGTAATAAAAAAACAACAATAACAATACAGTAATAATAATACTTTTTTGCATTTATTGCTCAATAGGTGTTCATTTTGATGTGGAGAATTGCTTAACAAGGTGAAAAAAATCTCATTCAGTTTCATTGTGATTATAACTTTAATTTGATTTGAATGGTCACAAAATAGCCCACATGCTGCCACCGCTCAACATGCTGCCACTGCAACTCTGCTTGGCTTTTGAAATGACTGGAATAAAGTGTGTCCCTCTGTCTCTGTCTGTCCGTCTGCCTGCCTGTCTGTCACCAGCTGCACGACAAGTTTGAGCAGCTGAAGAGGATGCACCAGGAGGAGAAGAGGAAAGTGGAGGAGAAGAGGAGAGATCTGGAGGAGGAGATGAACGCCTTCAACAGGAGGAAGGTGGCAGCAGAGAGCCTCTCCCTCTCCCAGCCCCTCAAGAAAGACAAGGACAAGAAAAAGTGAGCCAATCCCGCCTTCCTTTCTATCTACCATTTACCATACTAGGGATGCACGATATATCGCAATCATATTGGTATTGACTGATGTTAGTGATTTTTACATATCTGTATCGATAAGATGAACAAAATCACAGCAATGTTAATATTGATTATTAGTATCAGCCAAAATCTTCACATTGAGAGGAAACAATGTGGTAAATCTCTGATACCACTTTTCCAAATGCTTTGGAAAGAAAGAAAGACATTACCTTTTGGAAATTCA
This sequence comes from Poromitra crassiceps, assembly GCF_964638095.1. Classification (NCBI taxonomy): domain Eukaryota; kingdom Metazoa; phylum Chordata; class Actinopteri; order Beryciformes; family Melamphaidae; genus Poromitra; species Poromitra crassiceps. Next base: position 127,462,848 of record NC_139623.1, read on the forward strand.
AATTTGACGTGTTTTTCAGTATGTACAAAATTTGCTTATCATAGAAACTTGTTTTTATACAGATCATATCGACATCGGTAAATATTGGTTATCGGCCATAAAAGCAATGTTAATATCGGTATCTGCCAAAATGTTCATATCAGTGCATCCCTATACCATACTCGTCTTTCCCTGTCAGACTGGTAGAGTAGAAAAGCTTACAGTACCCTCCATAGCAACAACTTACCAAAACTCACCTTTTCTCAATTTCCTAGCCTTTCTCTTTCATTCTGTACCTCAAATCCTTTTCTCTTTCATTCTGTACCTCAAATCCTCGTCGTTGTGTTTTGTGTATGGTCTCTTGTTTCTCTCATCCCCTCTTTTTCTTTTTTGCTCTCTTCCCCTGCTCCAAGATCTTAGAGTTGGAGGTTTTCTGCTATGCTGGTATGTCCTCAAGTTCAATCTCGCATTCATGAGCTCTTAATGGGATTGTGCTCTTGTTATGGCTATCTCCAGTGAACATGCGTAAGTCCGAGTCACCAAAGAAGAATCTGAGTCGAGTCCGAGTCGAGTATTACATGAGTCCAAGTCCAAGTCTGGAGTTACTGAACATGAGCTTGAATCCACATGTAGGTGGAACACGTGCCTGCCCTCGCACAAAATTGACTAATGTCACAGTATTAATATAGCTATCAATATATTATGCCAAATTAATAGGGCCTATAACAAAAAAAACAAAATACTAACAAGTCCGAGTCCTCTTTTCCAAATTCCGAATCCGAATGCATGAATGTTTGAGTCCAAGTCTGGGTCATCAGTGCTCAAGTCCGGACTCAAGTCCGGACTCGACTACAACACCGCAGGCAGGAGGCAGTGAACACAGAAGCAGAGGCAACATAAAGCTTAGCTGATGAGTACATGATGCAGAATGGTGATTTTGTAGAGGGGTACGCAAATCTCTGCTCCTGCTGTTCCTGCCAGGATAGTTGTTGGATTGAATTGGGAAACTAGAAGTCCGACTGATAAATATTTCCATGTCAACACTTCGCATCATTATAAGAATCGCCTGTTTCAGTTCACCATTTGAATCAAGTGTCATCTGTGGGTCGCTCCCCAGTCGAGCTCTGGGAGGCTTGGGAAATGCTGAGGGTTTATTTGAGGCCGACTGGCTCCATCTTGTGGTCGCTCATGCGCTCTGTCAGGCAGCCTGCTAAGAAACTGATCATCCATTTTGTGGTTTTGTGAGCGAGACTCGGTTTTTGTTGCATTTTACATACTCACCCAAAACTGAAATGCTACTACAGCTGAGCAAATGTATTGATGTTAAAACTACATCACAATGTTTGCGGTGCTAGAGGATATTTTCAGGAGTGATCGTTGATAAGGAAGAAGATGAGCTTCCTCCTCTGACAGATACACTTTGTCATGATTCCTCAGTCACTTTCTACTCTTTTGTCACTTTCTACTCTTTTGCACAAGCTCTCCCAAGTATTTCTCAGGGATGCCACGGGTCTGGAAAGTGGTTGAAAGTGCTTTGGAAAAAAATGTAATACTTGAAAGTGCTTGGATTTATAAAGAGCTCCTTTAAAGTGCTTGAATTTAGCCTCCCGGAATCTCTGAATTTGAGCCTCGTGTGCTCCGTTATCTCAAAATTGCTGGGTCAAGCATGATACACTTTCCCCCACTATCTACGGTATCACTCTGCACGCTGCGCTGTGTCATTGCTGCTCGCCTACTGTAGGTCCTGACAGCACTTAAGAAATGCTGATGATTTCAAGATTGCTTTGAGTTTATCTTAAGTGGTAATGATGAATTCTGATGTGTAAGCCTGACTGGAAACACATTTGCATTAGAGAACCTACGAGCCTGGTATACGTGAATGTCTCTGTCAATTATTGGCCCATCATTTTGAAATAATTTGTCCTTGAAAAGTGCTTGAAATCTATCATTACACAAGAGTGGCAACCCTGATTTGTACCGCAGCACCTCTCTGCTTCAGTCTACCAAATTGCTTTATTGACTTTTCCAAATGTCCATTGCCATAATTCCTTTATTAGAATCTGCATGTTCTGTATATTGTCTCACTTATTAGTTGTTCATAGCACTATGATTTAAAAAATGTCTCATTCCATACAGTTGTTTATTCATTCTGTTTATTTTTCTTTGTCATTGTTTTTCAGTTAATTTATGGGCGCTGTACACCACACACGACCATGGATTTGTCTTCCATCACCATAGCAACGACGACGCCTGTTTATTGTTTTTGTTGACATTCCATCTTGACATTGTGCACATGGACCAAAGACACTGAGGAGGATGAAGATGGTGAGAAATAAGAGGAAAACGTACTTACTTGCCAACAGTGGCCATCTCATCTATTCAGGTTCACTCATTCTATGATTTGGGACACTTTTTTTATATATGCATTTTGTCTTTTTCTATAGTTGTGACTTAAAGATTTTCTGTTTTTGTTTTGTGTTCACCATTCAATATTCACCCTAGAGATAGAGATTCACACCCAGCGACGGACAATAGTGTAGCGCAGGGAATGACGTATTTTTGTAGGACAACCCAGAAGTCATGCACTTCCTGGTTCCTTCATTGGGAAGTCAATGGGTTTTTTGTATTGGGATTTTGGTTAAATGCCCGAAAGAAAGTATGTGGTTAGCCAAAGTTGATGAAACTGCGATCTTTGTGTTCAGCAAGATACTCTTGACAAATGAGGTCAACTTTTATGATTTTTGAAGCTTTTTCTGAAAATTACGATTAAACAAAAATCACATTTATGCTTCAAAGATCATAAAAGTGGTCTTCATTTGTTTATTATCTTGCTGAACACAAAAGTCGCTGTTGAATAAACCTTTGTTAACCACAGACCTTATTTCAGGCATTTAACCCAAATCCCAGTGACTTTTGAGGTGAGGGAACCAGGGCTCATTCCTGCAGTACTCTTTTCACCATTCATGACCTTTTAGTACTGCAGTGTAAACGCACCCAGGCAACATCTGAAACGCTTCAATATCAGTTAAAAAACTCAACTGTACAAGGCTAGCATTTAAATACCGGTAACTTCAGATGTGATTCAAGACCTCAGTGAACCGTTTGAACCGTTGTTCTCCAGGTGTGGTGTGTGTTAGCAGTAGTTTTGTAGTCGGACCATTTAGATAAATCAGCATTTCACAGTATAATAAATGACCAGCCATAAACCAGATGAGCCCAATTATGCATTACTGGTAATAGCAATAAAACAAGTACCTATACTGTATACTGTATATATTTTTGATGAGCTAAAACCTAGTCCTAAGTCTTAAAAAAAGAAGCAATATTCTGGTGCCGTTTGATATTAATTCATTAAACTTGTATGTGAATTTTTTAGAGCTTACCTGGCTTTATTATAATGCCAATATGCAAAATGTACTAGTTTTTGAATATGATATTAATGTAAGAAGCACATACGATGCTGTACATTGTCCATGAGTGATGTAACAGTAACTTTAGCGAACTACAAATGATCGCTTTGATAGTATATGAGTATTGAGACAGTGTACACACACACACACAAACACGCCCGTTTATACATATTGTAGACGATTCAGGTAAACTGAAAGCCTGAACTGATGTGTTTAGACTCAGTTTGAGAAGAAAGCAGCTGTATTTACTGTCAATGGAAATAAATGCTAAACTCCCTCCTGCCTTTCATGTGCCCCCAAATCTGCTTTTTAATGGTTTCTTTATTCCTCTATGATAATAAACAGAATATCTTTGGGTTATGGAAAAAAGAAGACCTTTGAGGACATCATCTGGGACTTTAGGAAACACTAATCGACATGTTTCATCATTTTCTGACATCGACCAAAAATGAATCAATTAATTGAGAAAATAATCGACAGATTAATCAATAATGAAATGCTTAGATGCAGTCCTAACATAGATGACAGCCTGCAGAGGCTCTGTTGGCCCTAACTGTAGTAACCCTAACAGAGATGACAGCCTGCAGAGGCTCTGTTAGCCCTAACTGTAACCCTAACAGAGATGACAGTCTGCAGAGGCTCTGTTAGCCCTAACTGTAACCCTAACAGAGATGACAGTCTGCAGAGGCTCTGTTAGCCCTAACTGTAACCCTAACCGAGATGACAGTCTGCAGAGGCTCTGTTAGCCCTAACTGTAACCCTAACAGAGATTCAGATTCAGATTCATTTATTTAAAGAGTGGGACATTACACGTTAATTAACAGTACAGCCGTACAGTAAACATGTCAGGTTATAGCCCAAGGGCTAGTTTCCACCTGTAGTCCCATGGCAGGTTGATGTAATCATGAAGGAGAAAAAAGATTAATAGCACAAAAAAGATTAATAATACGGAAGATTAGTAAAACCAAAAATGATTAAAACACACACAGTTAATAGAACCAAAAAATTAATAGTACAAAAGGTTAGCAAAACCTAAAATGAATAAAACACACAGAGCATGCAGCGAAACATGACAGATGTTAAGTGTGGTCACATTGTTGTTTTGATCTGAGCCATAATTTCAACTGGCCTTTGAAAGTGGCGAGACTAGGGCATTCTCTAATAGATGACAGCCTGCAGAGGCTCTGTTGGCCCTAACTGTAACCCTAACAGAGATGACAGCCTGCAGAGGCTCTGTTAGCCCTAACTGTAACCCTAACAGAGATGACAGCCTGCAGAGGCTCTGTTGGCCCTAACTGTAACCCTAACAGAGATGACAGCCTGCAGAGGCTCTGTTGGCCCTAACTGTAACCCTAACACAGTGATACTCAACTTGCAGCCCCGGGGCCAGATGCGGCCCTCGACAGGGTGCAGAGTGGCCTCCCCCCGACCATTTTCTAATTCACAATGAAAACGAATCAAGTCTGACTGGGCTCCAGGCCTCCAGCTACATTTTCAAATATCGCAGCCTGCTTGCCACCCAGGCACTTATATGTTGTACTTAACTAGCTTAACCCAACTAATGTAAGTATCCTGTGTGCACAACTTTGACCCGTTTGGTTAATTTTCTTTTTGAGAAAGATTCTTTATTGATTTGTTTGGGAAGAGGGTTTTATACAACTTTTGTTATTGTTTTCATTATACAGGCACCTCCAATACACTGGATATTGTGTTTGCATTCTCACTCTGATTATTGCTTTGATTATTCCTTGTTTACATTCTGCTTGGTGGTTCAGATTTATGCTATGTGGGTTCATTCTGGTTGGCACCACAAAAACCTACAATCCACTAAAGAAAAAATAATATTTATTTATTAACTGGCCCCTGGCCTCCTGTCACTTTGCAAAAGTAGCCCCCGGGCAAAGCAAGTTGAGTATCCCTGCCCTAACAGATGACAGCCTGCAGAGGCTCCGTTAGCCCTAACTGTAACCCTGTCTGCTCAGGACGCAAGATTGCGTGCGTGCGTGCGTAGCTGGTTGGAGTTCTGTTGAAGTATCAGCCACAGACAGAAACCACCAAGGCTGCATCTCAACACTCAAGAAGTTTTTCCTCCCCTTATTTAGACACTGACCCAGGCTTTCGTTGCACCATTATGAACACAACACACAAGTCAAATAGTTTGCAATGGAGAATGCATAATTCAGGTTTTCTTTAACTTCTTCAGAGCCAAGTGGTGTAAATGTAGTCTCATTTCAACATTAGTAAATAAATAGTAAACACTGGTGTTTGTTTTTTAAGCCATATGCCGTTGCGTAGAAAACGGGATGTGTATATTTGATATATCTAATTTGGGTAAAAAACAAAACCTTTAGTTTACTAGTGGACCCGGCACACACTCCAATTCATCATAAATCACTGACGATATCACTTAAGTCACTTTGCATTCTTAGCCCAACTGGTCATACCAGGCTCCCAGTCGAAAGGCCTCAGGTAGAGGTGTGCAGTTCATGGAAGACTCACACAGAGGAAGTCACAGCACAGTATTGAGATCAATTCCCTCAAATTCAAGGACATGGTGGCGGGTCCTTGAATTTAGTTAATGGTTTGATGAGACACAGATCAAGGATAATTACTGTTACAACACTTGAGAATTTTGACGACTAACTAGCAGGCTTGACAGAAGCTCAGACGATTAAAAAGAGAGGCTTGAATGTCTGAAGACTTCTCAATTGTGCCGTTACGACACATTAAAAAATCAAAATAACTTCAATTTATGTTCTTGTGGAAAATAAACACTTTCAATGACCCATTTCTATTTGTCTATTTTCAAAAACTTTCAAGGCCTTGATTTTTTTTGTTCTCAAATGCACAAACTTACAAGGATTTCATTAAATTCAAGGACCCGTGGGAACCCTGTGGACAAAGATCTGTCCTTTACAAAGTTTATTTTTTGGACTTGAGGTACAGCTGTAATTTGCAAAAAACTTTTAGCATTTGAATGAAACAAAAGTCATGACACATAGTCATGACACATATGTCTGTATATATATATATATATATATATAGTACCAGTCTGTCTCTATATATATAGATATATAGTACCAGTCAAAAGTATATATATATATATACACACACAGGCTTTTGCATATTTTTCAAATAAGAGTCCTTGTTTCACTCAGTTACATACTCCAAACCTCGAGCACTTCCTGTTTAAGTATTTCTGAGCACAGTTTTTCCTCTGTGCAATTTCTAGCATTAGAGTACTAATAAGTGGTTGACAGAAAAGTTCAGTCAAATGCCCAACTGTATTGAGTTTAATCTTTGTCGTTTTACAGTCCAATAGGACAAAATCCACCCATCAGACTAGAAAAAAATAAACAAAAAACAAAGGACCCAGGTGTGGTAATCATGAACATTTCCTGCCAACATGAATGGAGGAACACACAGCACTGCACACACTGGCACAGTGTGGAGGAATGGCCAAGGAGGATAAACAAATTAAGCAAATAGCACAGATTTAATTAGGCTGTTTTCACCAGTCTCATTTTGGTTTACCTGGGCAATACTTCCACAGCACCTCGCTTCCCAACCTGCTGCTACCTCTTGAAATTGACAAACCAAACCCAGACAACATTCAACATTTGAAGTCATAGCTTTATTTGTGGTCAACAAAACAATAAGATATAGCTGCCTCATTATCTGAAATAATCAGGGGGGGAGGGGGGATCCTCTACGTTGGTCGTGGGTGTAACATGAAGTATGATTGGCTGAATAGCCACAGGATTTAGAATTGACAAGGGGGGGGAAACAATTGACAATCAGTAACAGTTTCACATTAAAGACTGAAGCAGTGACGGCTGATCAAACGCACCAAACACTTTCTGTATATGTGAATCCCTCTGGAGACTAGGCTCAATTTCGATGGCCTATGATCGAGGAATAAAGTCTGTTCAGTGTCTATGGTTATCATGTCCAGAGAGATTCTGGCTGCGTTGACAGTACAAGGAAATCTGCCAACAAGGACAGTTTGTATTTGAGCATTTGATCAGTTGGGTTCCTGCTTCAGTTCAGACGTTTCAGTAAAGTGTGCTAAACATCTAAACACACTGTTGCTTAATATACTATACAACTATAAACCAGGGCCTCTTTTGGAGATAAAACTGGTCAGGTAATCTCATGATCTCAAAATGACTTCACAGATCAGTCCATTTGTTTCGACTGCACATTCTGTCAATACGTCCTGTCAGAAGTGATGTACTTGAACGCATTGTTAAAAGTTGCACTTGTGTAAGAGTGATAAGAGAGGAGTACGCACGCTTCCACTTCTCGTTTCTGATATGTTACAACCATTGCATAAAGTAATCAACAGAGAAAAAAGAAATAAAAACAATTTTGCAGCATTTAAAAAGATTAAAGCATTTTTGTGTGAAAGTAGCTGTTGTAAATAAATTTAGGAACAAACATTTAACCACGCAAGTGTGTTTTTAGTAAAATTAAGTATGATATTAAAATAATAAAAAATACAAGTCTGGAAAAATATAATAAAAAATTCTATGCATAAAAAAAGCTTGTCTTTAATATCAAAGTGCTGAACGGCTCTGGGAGGAACCTGAGCACCAAGATACCTCACAGCCAATGAACGAAACGAGGATCGACTCTCCACAAAAGAAAAAAACAAAACAAAAACAGGCATTCTTGGGCTCGGCCACACACTCAATACAACACGCATCCTGACTGCCCAAGTCTTATCCGTCATTCATCTCGCTAACAAAAACATCTACACTGGATAGAAAGGAAAGGTAGGTTACAAGGTGAGGAAAACATGCCATTATTAATAGGTTGACGACTTAAACGAACCAATATTCTCAGAGACACATTGGCTACAATCAAAACAAGCTAGCTTCAGTCTGGCTTAATCTTACGTACAATCCCTCACCCATTGCGCCCCCTGCTGCCAACCTGTGCACACACTAGTAGAACATGATGGCATTAACTGATCCCCGCACCTCCAGCTTCACATTTGGACATGGACAAGTATGCCGAAGAGTCTTATTTAACATGATTAGCGCCGATGCATGAGGACAATTTGGATTGGAGGATGGAGTCTATGGGGGAACAAATGTAACATGAATAAATACTATTGGCCCCTTCTCCAAATATGCCCCAAAACCATGGACTCCATAACACCTTAAATCTAGAAGAAGAAGAAGGGGGGGGGCACTCACAAGACAAGTGTGCACTTCAGGGCAAAGAGAAAACATAGTACCGCTAGTTGACAGCGGGGTGCAGGGGTGGGCAGGGGGACACATCTTTGGGCTTTTTGGGGCCCTCTCTGTCACACTCTATGGCCTCGGGTGCCGTCTCCTCACTGTACAGACGCCTGAAGCCGTCGTAGTACTGGTCCTCCTCGCCCTCCCCCGCACCAAGCCTCCTGGCCTGCCGGAGGCGCTGTGAGGGGGTGCAGGCCCGGTCCTCCTCCTGGAGCTGTGTGCTGTAGAAGATGTAGACGGCGTTGGCTGGGAGGGAGAGCTCCAGGCTGCTCAGGTACTCATCCACCATCTCCTTGCAGTGGATGAACTCGCTGCTGTCGACCTGAAAGAGAGAGGGGGGAGAGATGAGCGGGAAGAAGGACAACTTCAAAATGGGCGTATTTGTTTGATACCAAATGCTCCAAGCAGTGTTGTACTACTCCAGTCCAGTGTTGTACTACTCTAGTCAGGCGGCTTAGCAAATGGATGTGTACGTTCCTGACAAAAGCACCACATTTTTTCCATGTACTGACAATTCCCTTAGCTTGCCATTTTTGATAGGATCCACTTAAAAAAAAGAAAAAATATTTTTTTCAAAAAAATAAAACATTTCAAAATGTTAATGGCCATAACTTCCACGCCGTTTGTCCAAATTGCAAGCAACTTTTCTCCACGTGTTCAGCTAACATTGCTCTACAAATGTGCCTCAAGGAGCCTTGGGGTCCACCTGGAAAGTTTTTGAGATATTTTGAAAGTTTTGGAAAACACATTTTTGACATCTCCTCCTAGCCCGCTTCACCAATCTCCACCAACATCGCTATGTAGCATCTGTGGACTAAGCTCTACAATACAAGTGATCTTTTCAGATTTTTGAAATCTCCTTTTGTTTCAAAGATAATTAAAAGTCAGGCAGCTTAGCCTTAGCCTTAGCTTAGCCTTAGGGGGCACGGTGGCTCAGTGGTAGAGCTGTCGCCTCACAGTCAGAAGGTCCTGAGTTTGATTCTCGCCTGGGACACTGTGGGCGCTGTGGTTGTGTTCCCCCCCATATCTTCAGTGCCTACTGCCCAGGTGGGGTATCTCGTCGTAAGGGCCTTTCTCTCTGTGTGGAGTTTGCATGTTCTCCCCGTGCTCCCCCAGGGGGTTCCTCCGTATATAACCCCCCCACTAAAAACATGCAGAAGATCAGATCGTCATCGTCATCCGACCAGTGACGACAACACCCGAAGTTGGTCCCCGGGCGCTGTACGAGAAAGCGACCACTGCTCCTGGCCTGCCCCCCGGAGGAAAGGACATGCCTGGATGGGTTAAATGCAGAGGACACTTTTCACCGGCCACCGTCAGCATGAGTGTGTTGTGGCCGCATGCATGTGTTGTGGTGTTCGTGTGACAATAAAAGACGGGGCTTGTCCCGTTACGAGTTTAAAAAAAATGGATGTATAGCTGCAAGCAGCCATGACAGGGGTTTAAGCCTTTTCTGAACGGTACTGAGGTCGCAAAAAAAAATCTGTGATTCTCATGACACGGGCCACATATATCCCTTGATATATCTGCCAAGTTTTCTGATCATTGAACAAACAGATGTGGAGTTATGGCCTTTTTTGTTAGGCCACCCATATTTTTGGTGTTTGCGGTGGCCCCTTTTGGTTGAAACGTACAAAATTAAGTACCCATGGTCTTTCATGATATCTCTAAACATGTTCCCAAATTTTTGTGACGATTCGATAATCGGTCATGAAAAAATGTCAAAAATGTGTTTTCCAAATCTTTCAAAATATCTCAAAAACTTTCCGGGTGGATCTCGAGGGTCCTTGAGGCAAATTTGTAGACCAAGGTCAGCTGAACATGTGGAAAAAAGTTGCTTGCAAATTCGACAAACATTGTGGAAGTTATGGCCTTTCAAAGTTTGAAATTTTTTCATTTTCAACCAGTTCCCCTCCCTCTGAACAGGCGCCCTTAACGACCAGAGGAGGAACCACATGTTTTGGTGAAGGGGGTTCCTATATGAAGGAAACCCCCGGGAGGCACGGGGAGAACATGCAAACTCCACACAGAAAGGCCCAGCTGGTGACTTATTAACATAGGTTCCTGTGATGTGATGAACTCAAAATGCTAAATAATAAAAAGATATTTCTGGTTTCCAGGGACTTTAATGTTAAGACACCAATTTCACAAATACGGATGTCTGCAACGTTACGGGATGCGGGACACCCGCTGCTCAATTCACTTCTGTGAGCAGAGACAAAGTTGAACTGTTGGAAAGGTTTTACTTGTACTTTGGGACAGGAATAACTCATTGTGTCATCTATTGAGCACACAACTTATGGCTTTATGTCTTCTGCTTGGGCCGAGTCTTGATGCATATACAAAACTGATATGGAGAAATGTACCGCATTTTCAGTGAGGCAAGGCTTTTTCTCGCACAACTAACGGCGCGCGGTCGCCCTCCAGCCTATGGCATATTTGTAAGCAAGTCAAAGCAAAACCCAGGCTTTTCCACACCTCTGATTCACCTAACGTTAACACTACAACCCTGAAATACACGTTACCAAATGTTTTTTTAGAAGGCTGGCAACCCTAGGCTGTCATCAAAGTAAAACGTCACCATGTCTGTAAATTACTGCTTGCAGTTGCACTCAGAGCATGTACAGTATGTGTGTGTGACAAATTAGACCTACCTGTGTGCCTTGAAAATAAGGTGGTTTAAAATAAAGTGGCTAAATGCAACCTTTTTCTTCTCATGTTTTTTATTAATAAAAACAGGTAATTAAAATGATCAATAACTATCGATATAGACTGATATGAAAGATGTTATATCAATATACTTTTTAACTATATCGCCCAGCCCTACTCATGATATAATATACAGTCTCTAGAAGTGTATGATTCAACTTTTCCCATGTTCTAATCTAGTGTAAAAAAGCAAACAAACTAAAAAAGAAAAGAAAAAAGAAACAAAAATCGCAATAAATCGTAATATCGAATCGCAATAATCGTAGAATCGCAATAACTTAATCGCAATATATATCGAATCGGCACCCAAGTATCGTGATAGTATCGAATCGGGAGATAAGTGAATCGGCACAGCCCTATAATATATGTATAAATATAATATAACTAGATTATCAGGCCGCTACACATCCTTCAAGTCTAGTTTGGTGGGACTCTTGTTGGCCCATGTGTGTCTGTGTGTTGGCGCCTCGGGGGTTAATGTCGTATGAGCTGGCTCCTCGGGGGTTGATGTCATATGAGCTGGTACCTCAGGGGTTAATGTCATATGAGCGGCACCTCGGGGGTTAATGTCATATGAGCGGCACCTCGGGGGTTAATGTCATATGAGCGGCACCTCGGGGGTTAATGTCGTATGAGCTGGTACCTCAGGGGTTAATGTCATATGAGCGGCACCTCGGGGGTTAATGTCATATGAGCTGGTACCTCGGGGGTTAATGTCGTATGAGCTGGCGCCTTGGGGGTTAATGTTGTACGAGCTGGTACCTCAGTGGTTAATGTCATATGAGCTGGCACCTCTGGGGTTAATTTCATATGAGCGATGCCTCTGGGGTTAATGTGGTATGAGCCGGCACCTCCGGGGTTAATTTCATATGCGCGGTGCCTCGGGGTTAATGTGGTATGACCTGGCGCCTCTGGGTTAATGTCATATTAGATGGTGCCTCAGGAGTTAATGTTGTACGAGCTGGCACCACGGGGGTTAAATTTGTATGAGCTGGCGCATCAGGGTTAATGTGGTATGAGCTGGCGCATCGGGGGTTAATGTCATATGAGCTGGCGTCTCTGGGGTTAATGTTGTACGAGCTGGCACCTCGGGGGTTAATGTGGTATGAGCTGGCGCATCGGGGGTTAATGTCATATGAGCTGGCGTCTCTGGGGTTAATGTTGTACGAGCTGGCACCTCGGGGGTTAATGTGGTATGAGCTGGAGCCTCGGGGGTAAATGTGGTATGAGCTGGTGCCTTGGGGGTAAATGTGGTATGAGCTGGAGCCTCGGGGGTTAATGTGGTATGAGCTGGTGCCTTGGGGGTAAATGTTGTACGAGCTGGAGCCTCGGGGGTTAATGTCATATGAGGTGCCTCGCGGGTTAATGTATAAGGGTTAGGGGGTTAATGCCGTATGAGCTGGCAACCTTGGGAGTTAATGTGGGTGGTGTGGGTGTCTGTGTGGGTGGGGGTGGTATTGGTCCGATGTCACAATCATGACATTAGGCCTGCCCAGTAATGTAACTTATACCTCAACTCAACCTGAGCATTCTGGTGAGTTACCCCCTTTTTGCGTTGCAGGGCAGAGCATTCAGAGTGCAGTCAAACCAAACCAAACAACCATAACTGATGTTACCTCAGTCTTGCTTGGCTTTTCTAGGGCTTTTGGAAGTTACTGTAAATATGACCCCCTATTTTCTCCAAAAAACAACACAATTGACTCAAGATATTTTTCCACATGATAAAGCAGATCTTCAATGTTCCAAAAATGACAAAAACTAATTTTTGACAAAAATGTAGTTACCCCCTTTTAGCTTTGCAGGGCAGCATGCTTCTCTTCCACACAGCCACACCATGCTTATCTTCCATACAGCCCAGAGTCCTGCGCGGGTCTGATTTTCAAGACCCGGTTCCGCCCGGCCCCGCGACGCGCAGTACCGACCCCGCTCCGCGAACCCGCACATATGATCAATCAGTACCGCAACCCACCCCGCCCCGCAGACATGAGACCCGCCCCCCGACCCGGAACCGCATATATATAATAACCGTTCATCTGCAGTGCAAACATTTTGTAGTGAACCTAACAAAACTGCCACCGTTTCACACGAGAGGCGAACAGCAGTCTTTCTGGCCGAGACTCGTCAGCTGATGTACGTTAATTAGCTTTTAGCAGCTGCTAGCTCACTAACCAGCTGGATAGCTCTGCTATCAGACACACAGACAGTTACAGCAAGCAAAGTGACTTACCAGCTATTTCCAATATGTCCGGTATAATCCATACTGCCTTTATGATTGCTGTTGGAGGAACGTAAATCCACGTTGGGATGAGACCTCTCCACTTTCACGCTATCCATCCATGACATGTTGTTGCCTGTTGCTATGAAAACAGCCAGTGTGTATGTTTGACTGGAAGCTAACGTTAGCCTACTATATTATCTGTCTGACTCGTATTGTCTCCAATCAATCACCTTGACCGCAGCTGAGTTTTGAATGTTTTGTGCAGTCCATATAGCGTCACACATTGCACAGTATGCGCATACTTGAAACGATGCCGGTTATGTAAACAAAGCGAAAACGTGCGTCAGAAACTTTTCTCCTGTTCGAGTCAGACCAGCTGCCAGACACCCCCCCCTTGCCAGACACACCCCCTGCCTCCATCTGAGTGCAACAGAAAAACATACATGGCTCATAAGTTGTCGTTGTTCCACCCGCCGCCCGTCCGCATTTAGTTCATTTTTACCCGCCGCCCGACCCACCAATTTACATAAGTGTATTTTTTACCCGCCCCCCGCGTTTTTTTGCGGGGCCCCGCGGAACCCCGACCCGGTGCAGGACTCTGATACAGCCATATGCTTTTCTTCCATACAGCCACACCACACTTCTCTTCCACACAGCCACACCACACTTCTCTTCCACACAGCCACACCACACTTCTCTTCCACACAGCCACACCACACTTCTCTTCCACACAGCCACACCATGGTTATCTTCCATACAGCCACATGCTTTTCTTCCATACAGCCACACCACACTTCTCTTCCACACAGCCACACCACACTTCTCTTCCATACAGCCACACCACACTTCTCTTCCACACAGCCACACCACACTTCTCTTCCACACAGCCACACCACACTTCTCTTCCACACAGCCACACCACACTTCTCTTCCACACAGCCACACCACACTTCTCTTCCATACGTGTTCCCCTTTTGTTAACCACAGACCTTATTTTATGCATTTAAGCGAAACCCCCATGTTAAATCCCATAGACTTTTCCACTGAAGAACCCGGAAGTATACTTCCGAACTCATTCCTGCAGCTCCCTATTAATAGATTATGACGATTTGATCATCTATCACCAATCTCTAATGACCCAGGATTGTATGATATGAAAATAGGGATGATCTAACATCCCTAATCTAGTCCCATATCACGGTATCGATATAATATCGGTATATTGCCCAGCCCTATTCGACGGGCGGTGCATTTCTCTCACCTGTGCTTTCTTCAGCAGGTCGGTGAAGACGGAGAACCAGTCGGGGGTGAGCACCTCCAGCTCCAAGGTGATGATGGCCAAGGCCAACGTGGAGCCCTTGAACTGCCACAGCTGGTGGCACGCCATACAGTGCTGCACCTGCCTGGTCCACAGCGCCACCTGGAAGCCCGGGGGCCTCTTCTGAGTGCCCAGGCCACCAGGCTCCGAGCCCCAGCCTACACCCGAGCCCAGGCCAATGGACGGAATGAGGTGGGGGTGGGCGGAGATGAGCAGGGCGTGGAACTGCGAGCGGAAGAGAGAGACAAACACAAAGACACAGAACAGAGACCAAAACTTTAGCATCGTTTTTGTGACGTCGTCCCATTTATCCATCCATCATCTGCCACTGACCCCTTACCTCTGCTACTTCATAATTCACAGCAACATGGATTATACCAATGTGTCTCAAATCCAATCATGCACATTAACAAAACGTTCAATCCATTTGATCCAACCTTCCTTCTTATGCATCCAGGACCTCAATTCTCCCATTCCCACTCATTTTCCCATAACATTTTTACTCTCATTTGGCACTCTTTTTTTGTGATCAATTGTTTTTATTTTTATAACATTTGGCATTCTGTCATTGTCTACTCTTCTCAAGTGTTCATCTGTGCAGATGCATTACATTGGACATTTTGAACAATAGGTAGAGAATATCAGTATGAGGTTTTACTCGTGGAACCCCCCCCCCCCCCCCCCCCCTTATCTCTAACCTTGCCCGAGGCATCATGGTAACCTCTTTCCTGATTTCATTCACTCAAAATTGTGTTGAGCCCATTCGCTTTAGTTTGTCTCTCACTCTGTAGCAGAAATAAGCCATGGTTTTTGAACAAAGTGGAGTGGAATTTACTGGAAGGTAGACTAATCCATGTGGTGTAAAAACCCAAAACTCATCCCTGACACCATCCTCTTTACCTCGACCTGCTTCCTCCTCACCAACATTTTCTACATGTTTCCTTGTGTTGGGTTCGGCTCAGGGAAGACAGGGAAACGTAGCAAAACAAAGGACAGAGTGCCTTTAGATTGGAACGCTCTGTTTTCAGAAGGTTCTTGCATCACATGGCTGATTCCGCCTTTCAAAAAAACAAACAAGACCTGGTTGTTGAAGCATATCGAGTGGAAAAGGATGATGTAAATACACTT
The DNA here is from genome assembly GCF_964638095.1 of Poromitra crassiceps. NCBI lineage: Eukaryota > Metazoa > Chordata > Actinopteri > Beryciformes > Melamphaidae > Poromitra > Poromitra crassiceps. The sequence continues at coordinate 127,478,859 of NC_139623.1, forward strand.
ATTTATTCATATCGATGTGTCATGGTGGAGTCTGTGACAAAATATTGCTAGATTTTACTGATTGCTGTTTTATAGACAATGGAGAATAATAATTTATTTAGGAAAGCTAACGGAAAGTAATTTCTTCAAGGGGAGTGTAATTATGAGATACTTAACCTATAGTTGAAAAGTATTTATTTGAAAAGTATTAAGAGAGAACAAATAACTTTAAAGTATTATGTTTCTTTATTTTCAAAGTCTGGGATTTTTAAATACCTAGAGTGAACAGTTAGGACAACAAGGAATAGGTCTTAATGGATTCACAACAATACCTTTGACAAATTTTATCGATCACACTCACAAACCAGAATACAATAGTAGATGAAAGTGCCATGTTTAGTGTTTCAGGAGATAGTGCATCAGTCAGTAGCTCAGCAACAGGAACAATGTCAAACGTTGCTGTTGCCAGTGTTGAGTGTGTCACTTTTGAGTGTGTCAGTGTTGAGTGTCGGGTTGGACTCGAGTCTGAGTCCTGGACACATTCTCAGGACTCGTGACTCGACTTGGACTTGAGCACTGATTGGATGGAGGTTGGAGACGAGTACTTGGACTTGTTAATTGATAAGACATTGATAAGTATATTAATATCATGACATTATTCAATTCTGTGCAAGGGCAGACATGTGTGTCCCATCTACATGCAGTCACAATTATGTTCAGTAACTCCGGACTGGGACTCAGGTAATGGGGACTCGAATCTGACTCTTCTTTGGTGACTCGGACTTTGACTCGAACACTGGGGACTCGACACTCGACTTTGACTCGAGATATAGCGATGTGAAGGCTGTTGCCGTGCCAACCTGCTGTTTATTGACTATGGTTTGTGGCTTTAAGAAAATGTATCAATTCTCTGCAAGAGGCTTCCACCAATCTCAAAATCACATTCAAATCTTCTGCCGTTATTTGTTAAGGGAACGTAGGTCTGTAATGAACGTAGACATTGAGATTATTGACTCACAGTATGCATGTTAAGATTTCACAAACCCACTGGGTTTAATTCCTGGACGGATACTAAGCCAAATCTTCTCAAAAGAAAACATGAAAAGCCTCTCAAATATCTTGTATGTAAACTGTCCATAACGCTGGTGCCATGTTTCAATATGGAAACTTTGCTGGACATCAATAAAAAATGTTCAGGCTTAATGTCTGTCCAGAGAACTAGGGGCTGTATTCATAAAGCATTTAACCGTTGGACTGCTTTACCTCCTCAGTCAAAGTTACATTTAAATGATTATGTAACTGAACTGATGACCCTCGTCTGCAAAATATGAAAATGTCAAACTTAAATTAGTTTGGCAGATACTTCATTTGCGATATGAGCTATTATATAAATATTCAAAAGTCTACTTTTAAGACTATGTTACCTTTTGTTGTGCTTAAAAAAAACGTCCTATAGCCTTACAAGAATGGGACATATAATCATAAATATATAAGCAGCACAACTGATGCCGTTGCAATATCTAATAGCTATAGCGCTATTTTATATTGCAATACTAATGCGACACAATGTCCGGCCTTAGCGCTAAGCTCTCCCCTTGCACTTGGAAAAGCGTTATGAATACAGCCCTATAGGCCGAACAGCATGATGGGACCCTAAATGATGTTATGTGTTTGGTGGTGCAGTCAGTGTTTGGTGGTTATGACTTGGGCAATCATTTGTGACAATGACACTAATGTCTACAGATCCACACTGTCAAAAACGTTTGTGCCATAAAGTGAATCTATTACACAGCATGGGATTTTTAAACGATGAGTAACGTGCTTGGACAATGGAAACGACTTGTTGACAACACAGCATGGTGTTAATGTGCCAGCGAGCCAGTTCGTCTACAGTAGGCTTTGAGTTTCTTGAGGTTTGAAGCAGCCTACTTACTACATGAGGTTTGAAGCAGCCTACTTACTACATGAGGTTTGAAGCAGCCTACTACATGTTTGAAGCAGCCTACTACATGTTTGAAACAGCCTACTACATGTTTGAAGCAGCCTACTACATGTTTGAAGCAGTCTACTACATGTTTGAAGCAGCCTACTACATGTTTGAAACAGCCTACTACATGTTTGAAGCAGCCTACTACATGTTTGAAACAGCCTACTACATGTTTGAAGCAGTCTACTACATGTTTGAAGCAGCCTACTACATGTTTGAAACAGCCTACTACATGTTTGAAGCAGCCTACTACATGTTTGAAGCAGCCTACTACATGTTTGAAACAGCCTACTACATGTTTGAAACAGCCTACTACATGTTTGAAGCAGCCTACTACATGTTTGAAGCAGCCTACTACATGAGGTTTGAAGCAGCCTACTACATGTTTGAAGCAGCCTACTACATGTTTGAAGCAGCCTACTACATGTTTGAAGCAGCCTACTACATGTTTGAAACAGCCTACTACATGTTTGAAGCAGCCTACTACATGAGGTTTGAAGCAGCCTACTACATGAGGTTTGAAGCAGCCTACTACATGTTTGAAACAGCCTACTACATGTTTGAAACAGCCTACTACATGTTTGAAACAGCCTACTACATGTTTGAAACAGCCTACTACATGTTTGAAGCAGCCTACTACATGTTTGAAACAGCCTACTACATGTTTGAAACAGCCTACTACATGAGGTTTAAAGCAGCCTACTACATGAGGTTTGAAGCAGCCTACTACATGTTTGAAACAGCCTACTACATGTTTGAAACAGCCTACTACATGTTTGAAACAGCCTACTACATGTTTGAAGCAGCCTACTACATGTTTGAAGCAGCCTACTACATGTTTGAAGCAGCCTACTACATGTTTGAAGCAGCCTACTACATGTTTGAAACAGCCTACTACATGTTTGAAGCAGCCTACTACATGAGGTTTGAAGCAGCCTACTACATGAGGTTTGAAGCAGCCTACTACATGTTTGAAACAGCCTACTACATGTTTGAAACAGCCTACTACATGTTTGAAACAGCCTACTACATGTTTGAAGCAGCCTACTACATGTTTGAAACAGCCTACTACATGTTTGAAACAGCCTACTACATGAGGTTTAAAGCAGCCTACTACATGAGGTTTGAAGCAGCCTACTACATGTTTGAAACAGCCTACTACATGAGGTTTGAAGCAGCCTACTACATGTTTGAAACAGCCTACTACATGAGGTTTGAAGCAGCCTACTACATGTTTGAAACAGCCTACTACATGAGGTTTGAAGCAGCCTACTACATGATTTTTGAAGGGCAAAGTAAGTCAGAAGTGCCTTGGCCTGACACGCAACGTGCTGGTCGGTTTTTGGTGGCGTCTTATGTGGTTGAGAGAATCTCATACAGTTCTGTTCAGGCCTTGGAATGTGTCTTTGCTGCTTCACATATTCACACATAAACACTCGCTTGGCTTATAGATAGGGTTCAGTCGATATGGATTTATTAAGTCCAACATGGCGCTTTTTAGACTGAATTCACTAACCGCTGTCGCCGAAGCTGAATATATGTAAATTTGACCTTTTTCATGCCAAGAAATGTACAGTAAACAATAGTAACAATAACTTTAAAGCAGGGTAACCTTGTGATCAATCACTGACAGGGTTTTCTTGTGATGTGTGGCGTTTAGCAGGACACACTGCAGGCCCAGGACTGAATAGGGTTTGTAAAGGGGCACAATGAGTCAAATCTACAAATGCACAATCTCTACTAGGACCAATTCTTTCTTGTGGGCGTGAGGGTTTGTAAAAGCCGTCTTGATGCATTGCAGGCATGATGCATTTAACTTGTGCTTTTGTACTGCTGTGTTTTTAGGCAAGTCCGGGACCCGTATTCACAGAGCATCTCGCTGTTTCTTACTCCAGCGATGGATCGGGGCCAAACAGAGTTCACAAATTATTCTTATTTGTTTTAACCTAGTTGCAGGCTCATAACGCATCAGGCAAGTTGTCAATCATACCAAACTGACATTCAAACATTTCCCTTTGATTGTCCAAACTTCGTGGTATTAATGAGAGCTGCAACGATTAATCGATCGTCTGAAAATTAATCAACTATTTTGATAATCAATTAATCATTTTTGACTGAGTAACTTAAAGGAACACTCCGCCCATTTTCAACCAGCTTTGTATCATTAGAACATCAGTAGTATATCAGAAAACTGTAAACGGTTTTGAAGTCTGTCATTTAATTTAACAGTTATTGAGTGTTAAACACTGGTCCACACTAACTCAAATTAATAACTCATGAACTCAAATCAACTCTCAATAACTGTCAAACTAGATGAATGATGAATAGTTTGACAGTTATTGAGAGTTGATTTGAGTTAATGAGTTATTAATTTGAGTTAGTGTGGACCAGTGATGTCACTGGTCCACACTTTAACACTCAATAACTGTCAAATTAAATGACAGACTTCAAAACCGTTTACAGTTTTCTGATATACTACTGATGTTCTAATGATACAAAGCTGGTTGAAAATGGGCAGAGTGTTCTTTTAAGAAAAAACAACAAAATTATCTGATTCTAGCTTCTTACATGTGAATATTTTCAGTTTTCTTTACTCCTGACAGTCAACTGAATAATATAATGAGATTTGAGATGTCATCTTGGGCTTTGGGAAACACTAAATTACATTTTTCACCATTTTCTGACATTTTATAGACCAAACAACTAATCGATGAATCGAGAAAATACTCAACAAATTAATTGATAATGAAAATAACCATTAGTTGCAGCCCTAGTGTTAACTGGAGTAAAATCTACCCATTTGGCACGGCCACAGACCAAAACAATCCAAAAAGTAAACAAATACTAACATAATACTACTAACCAGACCCTGATGAAGACCTAGCAGGTCGATACGCGTTGCCATCCATTTGCCTATGCTCCATTAAAATATATATTTCTACTTGAAGACGGAGCGCCTTAGTATTATTCCCTGGTAGTCTGCATCAAAACCTGGGGACTGACAAGCAAGACCTCCTGGATTCTGTTTGTTTAATACTATTACCTGCCCCACCAATGAGCACCTGTCGGATGAGCCATCAGATCCATGCAGCGCTTCCCTCTTCTGCTGTATACTACTGTTTGACCTGGGTCTGCACTGACCAAAGGCCATTACTACGAGATGCTCTGACAACTCAGGCCCAGTTCCAAAAGGAAGGTGTTTGCCTGTCTATCTGCTGAATCCTGACTTACTATGTGAATGAAGTCGACCGGTGTTGCGGTGTACAAGTCCCAGTCCAGCTTGTCTAGAATGATCCTCTCCATGCGAAGAATCTCTGCTGTTGAAAAGTTGCATCCGCTCTGTGCAACCAGGTCCTGAACAGAGCCTATCACCTGTTTAAACAGATGCCAATAAAGGGAAGCAAATAAACATATTGTTTTGAAATAGCATCAGAGTTGTGGTTTTGTTTTCAGTACTTATTTATCATCTGATATGACTGGGCTGTGAAGCTTTGTTTGTGTTTAGCCTTAAAAGAGGTGAAATCCTACCTCATCCTCCTCATTGAGTTTGGCAGCCAGGATCAGTGAGGTAAAAGCGATGCATTTCAGGTATTTTGGTTGGGCCTGAAAGAGAACCAAAGTGATCTATGAATGTGCTGTGTGGATTCAGAGGAGGTACAGATGTTTTTTCACTGCCTTTACAGAGTCAGAGCATGATTATTAAAGAGATATTCAACAGGGAGAGCCAGACAGAAGTCTGGGTCAGATCATGTCAGTTTTTCAAAAAAGGGCGGGGAGTTTTCAGGCTTTCGAATCCGCCCACTCCACATTTGGATAGGATGAACTTTTGTGGGGCGGGCAAATTTCAGAGCCAATGGCAGAGCTCTGTGCATTTCCTGCTCGCTCATGTGTAGTTTCAGTTAAAGCCAGCTAGTGCTGTGAATGGATCTGCTGCTCATGTTCCTGTCCAAACCTTGCGTCACCAGGCTCTCTCAGTCCAAACACCAGCATACCGTTTTACTTCATCAAACCAAACAGTTCAGCTAACGCTATAATCGGGAGAGACCATAGAACATTTCAATCCGACCAAAACTTAAAAAAAACATCGAAACAATATTTTCTTTAAATACGCATTTTTTCCCGTTTTGGTCCCAGTGAGATGTTATGCGATCTCCCCTGTTTCTAAATATATCTGTACCGTTTGGTTTGAACCAGTAAAACGTTTTATAAGCATTTTACAAAATGTGTATTGGAAAATAAATGGCAGATGAAAATCTCTGGCACAGTGCTGAAGCAGGAAGTAGGCGGTCACTTTGCCTCTCTATTGTTTGGATATTACCCAGAAGGCTTTGAGATGGCAGACTTTTGACAAGAAAACCATCAAATCTGGCTAAAAAAGTTAGATAGAAATAATACTTATTTGTAACACAAAATGCAATTCAGGAATATTTGAATATTGGACAAATTAAAATGAAATTAAATGGCAACCCTAAGAGAAACACACATCCACCGGTGGGGTGTATATATACCCCTCGCAAATACAACGTGAATAGGGAAATGGGTAGTTTGTAACACGTAACGTAACATGGTTGCACACTGTGATATCCATTCCAACAAGACATGCTTACTTGACGCCACTTTTTCAATAAAAACACATTTATGCAATGACTTTACATAATGTATATTTATGTCGCATCATTTAGCCTGTGCTGTGATGTGCAGCAGCAGGTAAAAGTTATAAAACTAAGCCTGAATGAGCCTTGTTCATTGTTGTGAAAGTGTAGTGAGTGTGCGGGGTGTTCGACTTGTTGACGCCTCGCCTGCTCTCGTCTGCTTTCCAGGCGAGGCGGCAGTCAACTCAAACGAGCCTATTGTCACGATAGTTACAGGTGAGCTTACAACCTTTATCTGAAGGTAGTAGAAGTATATGGATGCATCGGGACCACTGGGGGAGCGAGCCAACACCACCGTCTGTACCCCCCCACGCAGGACACTAAACCCGGGAAAGACACACGGCAGATGTGCTGTGTATTTCTGATATCGTTTTGTTTAATCCTGGCTTCATCTGACGTGAATAGATCAATAAAATGTTTTCCAGTTATTCCTAGGCTGCAAACTTGTTTTAACATGCATATCGGAGTGGTTTCTGACGAGAATAAAGTAACGTTAACGTTACGTTATGTCAGACTGTTCTCACCCCCATGCAGGGGCGTATCTACGGGTGGGCCTGGGTAGGCACAAGCCCACCCACTTCTTGCCCTGGCCCACCCAAAAAAAAAAAAAAAAAATCAATTGGTTGTTTTCTAGAGGCAAACTTGCTGCTGCCTTGCTAGCCAATGGTTTTGTAGCTTAAAAACGCAGGGCACATCATCTCCAGAGTCTAATGCATGATAACTTCATGACATCTAGGAATTTTGCGCGCGTTCCGTGCAAAATTTCGTCATGCAATTGCCCCACCAATTTTGTCCAGGCCCACCCAATTTTATCCAGGCCCATCCATAATTCAATTTCTGCCTACGCCCCTGCCCCCATGGCAAAGCCTTCACCTCGGCCATGAGAGGCGAGGAGCACTGCTGTACGGCTGCGCGCGCCCCCGCGGCCCGGAGCTTGCGGCTCGTGCATGTGCATACCAGAGGGGAGGCGGCCATCAGCGCCTGACTGGCCGGGAGAGAGTGCTTCCAAGTCGGACTGATAATATAAACATCATTTGAGCTTATCCAGGTAAGATATTAATAAAGTAATGACACATTCAGCGGGAAACTAACTATAATTAAGACATGTGCCACCTTTGACAACGTTTGGTTCAGTATTTTAAGAGCAAACAGGTTTTTTGAACTTCCTGAAAAGTTGCTGTTTTGGAGAGTCGAGGTCCTGCCGCGACAGCAATGATATACTGTATTGTAAATTAGCTGTGTTCTTGATGAATCCAGGTCAAAGTCCTGACATTTACTGTAAAACTGAGTAATTCCTCATCTCTTCTCACATACCTATGCAAACAGATGAACATTTATTTTTTTTTACAAACAAACACAACCTAGGCTATCTGACGTACTCTAAACTAAACCTAAACTACTAAATACTACAATTTACACTATGCAGTCTAATCAAAACGCTCCACAAATCTCTCTCTCTCTCTCTATTCACCAATTCTCCACACTCCATAGTCCCAGCATGGTGTGCAGCCACTTTTATAAACTTTGGCTAGGAGGGGCCTAGGCACGAGAGATGGGCGGGCTGGGTTTGGTGACATCACTGATCAAGCTACGTCACAGATCAAGAGCTCAGCCAATAGAAAGGGAGGAAAATTGGGAGTGTACAGTTGGCCTTTTTGCCTTTTTGGTTTGTATGGAACTGCATGGGTATGTGAGAAGAGAAGAGGAATTACTCAGATTTACAGTAAATGTCAGGACTTTGACCTGGATTCCTCAAGAACACAGCTAATTTCCAATATATATTGATTTACAGCAGAAAAAAGTGGAAAAAGTGTTGAGTATCTCTTTAAACACAAGGCTTGGTCGGGCGTCCATACAGGCACAATTGGCCGTGTCTGCGGTTCGCCGGGTTGGAAGCTGGATTAAGGGTATGAGTCCATCGGTTAAACCAAAAATAAATAAATAAACGGAACTCAAGGGGCTCCGTCGGCAGTGGAAGAAAATCCCTTTCCGCTCCCTGCAAGCTCTGCCATTGGCTCCAACCAACCGGCTCTTGCCATTAATGCATTTCCTTTCCCCTCCCTGCATGTCGCTTTCAAATCCCTCCGTCGCTATGAAACAACAACAACAACAACTCTAGCTCGTTGCTAGTAGGAAGTAGCAACTTGTTAGACGCAGGAAACGGTAAGTTTGACTACACACTCTGTCACGTCCACTCCATTTTGATCGGGTAAAACGGAGCATGCGAGCCTGCCCCCTGCGGGCGCTGTTATTTCGGCTTTTCACTGAGCTTGGTGACAGATTTCCAATGCAAGTCGAAAGTCTGTCTCGAGAGATTACTGCACTAGCACCTCGCTCCTCTGATCGGTCAGAGCGCCTGTTAGGGGGAGGGGAACTGGGTGGAATAGGGTGATCGTCCCTACGTCCTGCTGGTGAAACCCCTCGCTGTCAGGTGAAAAGAAGCGGCTGGCGACTGCACATGTACCTGAGGAAGCATGTGGTAATCTACAACTCTCCAAGACTAAAAGAGACTCGCGACACTGATTTGCTCCCAATGTTTTGTTTAATTTTGCATTTTAAAAGACAACGTTTCGAGCCGTTGCAGGCTCTTCGTCAGGTCAGGCAGCAAACTACTCGATCAGGCAGCAAATACTACTTAATCATCACCTGAAGGTCATTATTTCCCAGTAATCACCGCCTCAATATACATTATCCCGCTTAGAACACGGCCTACAACTAAATCATTCAATAATCTGACAAAAATAATTATTCAAATAGATTTTTTAATAGCGTTTTCAACGACAAAGCGGTTTCATTCGTAATTGGCACACAAGACACCACAGCTGCATCTGGTTGGCCTAATTAGTAGTGTTTGCTGACAAAAGGCTCTTATCAACTGATTAATCCAGGTGTGGCAGAGCAGCGGTCGGTTGTCAGTTCATCATTGCTGCCTGACCTGACGAAGAGCCTGCAACGGCTCGAAACGTTGTCTTTTAAAATGCAAAATTAAACAAAACATTGGGAGCAAATCAGTGTCGCGAGTCTCTTTTAATCTTGATGAATTAACCACTTTGGACTCAGCACCTACAAGAAGAGATGTGCGTGTGTTTTCTCTAATTAATCTACAACTCTCCCCAGATCGGCAGAGGGGGTGGAGCAATGACCGACAGCAGGAGAGAATTGACCAAGTACAATTAACACGTTGAGTGCCAATGACGAGATATCTCGGCTTACAGAATCCAACCGTTGAGTGCCAAAGACGAGATATCTCGGCTTAAAAAAAAAATTATTTTTTTTGACGGTGGGACATCGATCAACCCCTTTTATGTCTCCTATACCAATATTGGAGGAAGAGAATGTGTATAATCTATTTTACCGACCAGCTAAGTGGCGACAGTGCTCTCCAGACAGAGAGAAAGCCAACCAAAAACAGCCGCGGGAGCAAGCCATTCTCAAGGAAATGGCTTGGCGATTTTACAGTCATCAGTCACCAGACTCGCCCAAGAGCGGCCGCGCCAGCAGCAGCACACCGAGAGCGGAGAGCGGTGCTGGCGTGGGGGATTGCAAATTTGCATAATAGATTATGGGTGAAACACACTTTGAAACACCCGCAGAAAGGCCAGAATCGCACGCATTCCGAAAACCCAGAAACGAACGAGCCTCATTCTCATACTGTAGGCGAAAACGCTTTCACGCTGCTGCACACCGGCGCACAACGGTGGGGGGTTCCAAAAATAGACTGGGTGGGCAGCATAAAGCCTAGAATCGCACAAAGCTTCATCAAAGCTCTCAACCGAAAATCCAAGAAACGATTGAGTCCCATCCACAGTCCACACTCGCCGACGAGGGGCCGCCAGAGAGGGAGGCTGCTCACTGCTCAGACAGGCAGGAGAAACTGGCTTGTGACAAACGCCACCAGACACGCCCACGGAGGGAGGAGTTTAAAGGAGAGGGTGTTCAGAACTATATTGTTCAGATGTCTGATCTCTTACTGATGCCAAAAATAAATGGTTAAAGTGACTGTTCTGCCTGTTTGATTGAATTTCACAAAACTGCGATTATCTCAGCTTCCTGTCTCAGACGCTCAAACCATGCTGTACTCAACGGCTAATATCTACATAACTACTAACTCTACAAACTAACTCTTTTAGACAGAGAAAGCACACATTCTATTAGTACTTTTGTGAACTTCGTGTTCACAAAGTCCAAGCAGAAAATTATCCTCGGCTCTTGTAAAATGAGCCAGAATCCTCAAAAAACGGCTTGGCAGAAGCTACCTACAGTAAAAAAAAAAATGGCTGGCAGTTTATGTGTTAAAATGAAAATCCAGAAAAAAAAGATCATTAAAAACGTGATTATTACTCAGTGAATTCTGGAACAGAATTAGGCAAACTAACAATCCATCAGTCATCTTAAATCTGTGATGATTCTTGAGGTGATTGAATACAGTGGTCGTATCACATTAAGATGCAGCAACAGCTCTGAGGCAAAGTTTGTACAGCATCTGTGCTAGTTTGACATCATCTAGTTTGCATCCAAAACATTTCGAAATGACAATGACCCTTTCATGACTATGATTATTAAGTTCACACTCTGTGGACAGATTTGCCTGTTTATTGTCAGTTGGTCTAGCCATTCTTTTCCAACACATGGACCAACCAAAATACCAGTATGTAATTCAATTTCGGGAATTCTCTACTTGGAGTTCAAGTGTTAGACTACGCGATTAGTCCTCCGGCAAATAGCACAGCTCAATAGCTTCCGTTATGCCCATCCATGCTCAAGAGTAAGTCATGTCATGTGGAATAGCAGATGTAGATAGAGACAAATATGCTGTATGTTATGCATTGTTGGCTGTGATTGGTCAGCATTGTGATTAAAATGAAGTGAAATTCATTAACTCATTGAGTGCCAGCCACTTTTGGAAAACGGATGCTCCCAGTGCCAGCCCTTTCAGAGCGTTTTCAGTGATTTCTCGAGGCCCACAGAATATTGTGTGATATTACTACGTAAACACCGAACACGCACAAAGAACGATGAGACTCTATTGTATAATCAGCAAAAAAAAGTTTATTGATATCATTTTCCGTTCTTTAGTTATCAGCCGGAGAAGATAGGTTGATTTCACCAAAAACAGACGTTTCAGACTAGAAGCTGAGATAATGAGCCTTTTGTGAAATGAAGCATTTCAAGCACATCACTGACTCTGAAGCTAATATTTTCTGATGTAGTGACGTGGTGTAGTTGTGTGGTGCCCTGCGTGCCCCACCCCCCTCAACTGCAAACTCCTCCTCCGTGGGAGTGTCTCTGGTGGCTCTGCTCGAATCTCTGCTACCTGCGTCAGGCGACGAATCTCTGCATGGAGATGGGATAAACTCATCCCCACACTAACACACAGCTTGCATGCCAGAGCTGGGAGAAACTCACCCCCACACCAACACACAGCCTGCATGCCGGCGGAGCTGGGAGAAACTCATCCCCACACTAACACACAGCCTAACACGCACCCAGCGTCTATTTTCGGAGCGCTCCGTTTTTGTGCGCCGGCTCCCAGCGCGACACCGAAAAGCCAAACCGGACTGCTGAGAATGGTTTGGCCCTTCGGCGTCGGGTGCTGCTTTTCTGGCGGCTAATCGTGTGGAGAAACTATGCAGCAGAGACAGAGGGGCTCAGTTGTGGGAGCGGATTGACTGCTGTTCGCAGCTAACGTTAGCTCCAGCCAGAGCAATCTATACGGCTCTGGCTCCAGCATCGGTTTCCGTTTCATCACGGGGCTTCTTCTGCTGTTTTTCCTCACCTTTCTCTAATCTGGAGAGCACTGTCGCCACCTAATGGGTCCGTAAAATAGCTTGTACACCTTCAACATCCACCATACTTTCACAGGAGATGCATCAGACTTTGATCCACGTCCCACCGTCAAAAAACGCAATTGACGTCTTTAGACGTCATTGGCACTCTACGTTATTATTTGAATTGACGTCTTTAGACGTCATTGGCACTCAATGAGTTAAATACTGACAAATTCTACTAATATTAATCATTGAACTAAATAAACTAAAATCAGTTCTAGGATTACACAGGATTAATTGTGCAGCACTATTCTGGGTAAAAGTTTGTCTATCAAGTGATGTCAAATTGACCAAACTTTTGTTGTTGTTGCTTTTACTCAATACAAATTTAGACTTAGACTATCAGCTTGGGACACAAAAAATGGACACAAAAAAGACACAATGAATGAGATGTAATCCAATAGTTTCCATTACAAAGATTCAACATACTTCTATTAGTGAAAATAGCAGAAAGGACTCACTGCACTTATGGTTTGTTGAGGACACAGACTCCCAGTACAAACGTCTCTGGACAGAAGTGGAACAGCCTACCTTGACAGCAGACAGCAGTCTGTTGAGGACACAGACTCCCAGTGCAAACGTCTCTGGACAGAACTGGAAGAGCCTGCTCATCTCTCCCAGCCACAGGATGACATCTTGGTACTGGGACGGAGAGATGTCAGCACCCTGGAGGGACAAACCAGACAAACACTGCTGAATTAAATGGTTCAAATGACTGCAGGTTGGTCAGAGTTCTTACGTTAAAATCTTTCAGACCCAAGGATGCCTTTGACCTGAATAGGGCTGAATGCGGTCACCAGAGGAGTTTCACCGGCAGGACGTAGCGTGTGGGAGGATCATGCTATTCCCCCCAAGTAAAATCCAAGGATTTGGTCAGTGTATCTGACTAGTGGCGCCGTCTACTCCATTCCAGGAAAAACCTGGAATAGACTTTGCAGTCTGAATGAAATCCAGGAACAATCCAGGATTTCAGTAGGTAGTAGGTACAGTTAGGGATGCACCGATATGAAGATTTTGGCCGATGCCGATAACCGATATTAACATTGCTGTTATGGCCGATAACCGATATTTACCGATGTCGATATGATCTGTATAAAACAACATTTTTATGATCATCACATTTTGTACATACTGAAAAACACATGTTAACACTGAATTTGAAAAAGTTATGCATTTCTTTATTTGCAAAGCCTTTGGAAAAGCCCATAAATCATAGATTTACTGCATTATTTCATATCAATGTGAAGAATTTGGCTGATAATGATAACCGATATTAACATTGCAACATCTGACCGATACCGATATGACCGATATGTTAAAAAATGACCAACATCGGCCGATACCGATATGATTGCCGATATATCGTGCATCCCTAGGTACAGTACAGGGTTTTTCTTGCATAAATGAGTTCAGGACAACCCTGACTAGCCTCTTAAACCACCCGGTCACATGAACTCACAGTTAATTTCCTTCTACAAGGCCGTCTGGCCTCAAGACCTGGCAGGGTATTTGCAGAAATTGCAAAGCGTTATAGACAGGGCCCGAAATTAGAGCCCGCCACCCGCCAATGGTGGGCATATTTTAGCTTTGGCGAGTGACATAAAAAGGCTGTCCGCCACATGGCGGGTAACAAAATAGTCATGTAAAATAATTAAAACTGCGGTGTGTTTTGGTCTTACGACAGTCGCCTTTATTGCAGCCCCCAATCTCTCCTTGCGCGTCATCTCCGGCCTCATTTTTGGCTTGTTTACTGACGTCACATCCGCTACTCTTCTGTCCTGACTGGCCGTGGCCATCTGCATTCTGCAGCGCCTGCTTGCACTGCAGGGAGCTAATGTTACGCTGGTCCGCCTGCTATAGCTAAGCTAACGTTAGCTTGATATAACGTTAAATGGGTTACAATGTGGAACCATATCGAGGGAGTAAGCCGGCCGCTAAAAAGAAAACCCACCGCAGCTTTCTCAGACGAAAAGGATGAAGTGGCAGCGAGAGCGGGACCACCTAACAAAAGAAAGTTTCGAGAGGAGTGCAAGTTTGGGGATAGCAGTGTTTCAAGAGACTGGCTACAGTATGATGCTGGGGCTGTAGTGATGAGTTGTTCCGTGTGCCGCAAGTATGTCAAAAAGAAAAATAGAAACAACACATTTGTCATCGGTAGTAAATCAATGAAGCTGGAAGCCGTTCGTGACCATGAACAGAGCCAGTGTCACATTGGCTGCAAAGAGGAGAAGTAGAGAGAGGGTGAGGAGTCTGAGGAGTTATGTTTACACAACCTTCAAATTTACTTCTGTTCTGTTAAATCCTGCAAAGAGGGTAGAGAGTGAGGAGGTCTGATGTTTAACATTAGGTTACAATTTAAGCTCAAGATTGACTTGACATGTATTGATAAGATTGACTTGACATGTATTGATTAATCAATCATCAATCAATATATTAAAATAATTTGCTTCAAATTTTACTCTGGCCTCTTATTTAAGTGTGTATTCTTCAACGTAATACCTTATCTACTTGAAATGTACTGAAAAAAAATTATATATATGGATATATGTGACACAAAAATGTGTTTTTTTTTTGGCCGGTAAGAAATATGCTTGGCGGGTAGATTTTTTCCATCTACCCGCCACTGGCCGGTGGGTCAAAAAGTTAATTTCGGGCCCTGGTTATAGAACAATCAGCGACCCGCCTCGTAGTTGACATTGTAACCGGCTAATCAGGAACGCCGCTAGCAAAACAATAATTGCTGCCTCCATGCCTGTCCGCCTCGAGGACTAACGTCAACGTTTGTCGAGTTTAAACAGCAATAAAGTGCAGTTATTGCAGAAATAGACTCAACAACAATTAAACAAGTACAGGAGTATGCAACAGCAGAGTTTCTCTGCGAAATATATGTTTTTGCCATTCTCCCGAGTAGATTTAGGTTTGACTGGATCCAATGCTGATTGGCTGAAGGAGTTGTCTGTCAAGGCAAGTACACCTGCACAACTTCCGCCCACTGCAAACACTGTGTGAAAGCTTAAAGGAACACTCCGCCCATTTTCAACCAGCTTTGTATCATTAGAACATCAGTAGTATATCAGAAAACTGTAAACGGTTTTGAAGTCTGTCATTTAATTTGACAGTTATTGAGTGTTAAAGTGTGGACCAGTGACATCACTGGTCCACACTAACTCAAATTAATAACTCATTAACTCAAATCTACTCTCAATAACTGTCAAACTAGATGAATGATGAATAGTTTGACAGTTATTGAGAGTTGATTTGAGTTAATGAGTTATTAATTTGATTAGTGTGGACCAGTGATGTCACTGGTCCACACTTTAACACTCAAATTAAATGACAGACTTCAAAACAGTTTACAGTTTTCTGATATACTACTGCTGTTCTAATGATACAAAGCTGGTTGAAAATGGGCGGAGTGTTCCTTTAAGGCCAGAGGGTCTGGTAGAACAAAATGAAATGTGAGTTCACGTGAATGGATGGTGTACCAGGCTAAACCCTGACTGCATACTAACTCAAAATCAAGCAATTTTACTCTTATCATTTTGGAGAATTTCAAAGTTAAAGTCCCACATTTGTATCATTTCTAAAACTTGGGATGCTGTAAAAAGACATTGTTCCATAAGTTCTGCCAATCACCCTGACTCTAACCCAAAAGTCAAGCGTAGGCTACGCATGACAGTAAGCATGATCGGACTGATCATACTTACTGTCATGCAATCATGCTTACTGTCATGCGTAGTCACCCCCCAAAGGCCCATTCTCAGGTATTAGCACCTTTAACCATTGGCCAGCTGTAAATTAATCCTTGCTCTAATATTGTCGTACGTGTATCTTCTTGTCTCTCTTTTTACTCTTAAATGTGTATGAATGAACTAATTTGTTTTTGTTTGTAACATACCTGCCTTAAATTGCCCCTCAAGGGACTAATAAAGTATTTTGAATTGAATTATTCAGATGAATGTTTAAAAACACCACTGAATACACACTCAAAACATTCAGCAGCACTCATCTCGTCTCACCTGGATGCATCCGGTCTTGAAGACGGGGACCTTCCAGAGGCGAGCCTCCCGGACCAGAGCCTCCTCCAGCAGGCCGACCAGCCGACGGCTCTCCGCTGCTCCTGGGTTCTTCATCACCACCGCAACACAGGCCAGGCTTCACCCAGGAGACACACACCTGGACGGGGGAGGAAGAGAAGGTGGAGGGAGGGCAAAAGATAAGCGATTACAATGGGCCGAGGACGAGGTGATAACCAGCACAACGAACACACACGGTCAATGGCCTTTGTGAAAGCAAAATTAAATCACAGGAGCGGCAACAAAACTGAGTTTATAAATAGAAATGTTCAGTCCAAGAGCTTTCGTCTGTTCCACTGAATGATTTTGAACAGTGGTTCACAAAAGGACCCCTAAACTGACATACTAACCCCCATTTGATAGGATTTTGTCCCAGGGTCCCCCATCTGATAAGATTTTGCAATCTAGACATTTTGCAATTTAGAAAGTGTATGAAACCCATGAGCAAAATAGTCATTATGCATCTAGGCAAAATAAATCATTTTAATTTATTAATTATTATGCTTTTTGCTGGGGACCCCTGGAACAAGGACCCTGCCCTGGGACCCCACTTTGAGAACCACTGATTTACAATTTCACACAGACTGTACAGCAACAACAACAACCCCAATCTACATTTAATTTAAGACGCCAATTCACGTAAATATCATTTGGTAATACTTCGGAGGTCTAATTGGCACTCTGTTGAAGAAGGATAACATAGCGCAGTAGTATGCAGGAAATAGGCTACGCGTCCAGTTTGATAAACAACATCGCCATTTTCCAGACTTTGCAGGCTGCGCAGGGCTGAGCAGCAGAGTTGCAAACTGTAAACTTACAATCATTGCAATGCTATGTGATTTTTTGTAACATTGATTTGCATGAAATGCTACACTGTAACCGTTGACGTTACAGCATCTAGGGGGATAATAATGGACTGCAGCTGCTGCAGAGCTGAACAGTTGCTCTGCAGACAAACATTTCTCTCCCGCTGTCTTTGTTGAAGCCGTCTTACCTCTTCGATATCAGAAGCAGGATATCTCTTCGACGACAGGCGCATTTATACGGCTTGTTTATTCGTCCATGTTCACAAAATAAAATAAAAATGCACAAACAAAAAGAACGCTATAGTAGGATGCCGTCAACGAAACAATGCAGGGCGAAAATGTATCTCGCATCGAGTATCCGCATTATATAACAAAGAGCAAACAAAATAAAGTATTAAAAATAGCGCGAAATGCTTCAGAATATAACGAGTTGTGTAACAGAAACACGCGCAAACAAGCCAGGAAGCAAAAAAAAAAATCTGAGCCAGTGGCAGCAGGGGGAAGACAGGATTGTGTTTTGAACGCACAGACTCCGCCCCGCACTTTCGTCACTTCATTTTGCTTAGAAAGAAATGTGTTAGTGGGTCAAACATACGGGACCCTTATACAAAATGGTCGAGTAGACACTGAAAATGGCAGAAATGTGTTTCTTGACGAAAACAATTTTTCTTGAAGGGTGGTTATAACCCCCCCCCCCCCCCCCCAATCTCTCTCTCTCTGTGTGTGTGTGTGTGTGTGTGTGTGTGTGTGTGTGTGTGTGTGTGTGTGTGTGTGTGTGTGTGTGTGTGTGTGTGTGTGTGTGTGTGTGTGTGTGTGTGTGTGTGTGCGTGCGTGTGTGCGTGCGTGCGTGCGTGCCTGCGTGCGTGCGTGCAGACAGGTGTCATGCCGAGTTTTGCACCCCCGCAGAGAATTGCACCCCCACCATATTTTGGGGCTGTTTTAACTTAAAAACAGGGATGCAAACCGCCGAGATTTGCATCCCCCTCCATAAAGCCAGGAGAGATCCCCAGGTCTCGAGGTCCTCTATTTTAAGCACCAACGGGCTTCCATGAGCCAGAAGAGAGCCCCAAGCATGGAAGTCACCTCCACGCGGATCTAATGCATCAAAGTCGGTCTCCATGCAGTACAGACCCCCTGGCTTGGAGATCATGTCTACCCAGATAATTATATAATTTTTAAACAGTTAACACATTGAATGCCAGCCATGTTTTCATTCCTGTAGGTAAGTTGTGCCAGGGGTGTTTTTGACGATTCTGGCTCATTTTAGAACAGCCGAGGATTCTTTTCTGTTAAGAATTCATGAACAGCAATCATCTAAAAATAACTAATAGAATGTGTGCTTTCTCTGTCTAAAAGAGTTAGTTTGCAGAGTTAGTAGTTATGTAGATATTAGCCGTTGAGTACAGCATGGTTTCAGCGTCTGGAAATTTATTCAGAGATAAATGGCTTTTTGTGAAACAGTCACTTTAACCATTCATTTTTGGCATCAGTAAGACCGTCAGACATTCTAAACAATAGTTTTGAACAGTAATTTCCTCCATAACAACAGGAAACACCCCTCTCATTCAAACTCCTCCCTCCGTGTGTCTTCTCCTCCTTCCTCCTAACAGCGGGCGTGTCAGAAGCGCGTTGCTGCTGCCTGCCTGCCTGTCTGCCTGTCGGGCAAGACGAGTCTGAAATGGATTACTGTAAAATCGCGTCGCCATTTCCTTGAATGGCTTGCTACCGCGGTGTGTGTGTGTGTGTGTGTGTGTGTGTGTGTGTGTGTGTGTGTGTGTGTGTGTGTGTGTGTGTGTTCGCGCGTTGCTGCGCGGCTCTGGGGGGAAGGGATCTCTGTCCGTTCTGTGTGTGTGTCTCGGGCTTCTGACTGTAAAATCGCCATCGAAGAGGCGGCTGCTTTTGGTCCCGTGGCTTTTGGGTCCCATGGCTGTGGCTTCTC
The DNA here is from genome assembly GCF_964638095.1 of Poromitra crassiceps. NCBI lineage: Eukaryota > Metazoa > Chordata > Actinopteri > Beryciformes > Melamphaidae > Poromitra > Poromitra crassiceps. The sequence continues at coordinate 127,498,126 of NC_139623.1, forward strand.
TCGGTCTCTGTCGCCACTTAGTGGTCGGTAAAATAGATTACACACATGCTCTTGCTCCAAATAGTTATCTCAAAGATGTAAAAGGGGTTGATTGATGTCCCACCGTCAAAAAAAAAAAATCTTTATGTAAGACGAGTTAGTCCGTCCTTGGCACTTAAGCGCTGGATTATGTAAGACGAGTTAGGTCGTCTATGGCACTTAATGTGTTAAGTTTCCATATAAATCATTACAATATTGTAGCGATGTGGGGTTGTCAGTAAACATGGGATTGTCTGGTTGTCAGGGTTAGTTAGCTGGGGGTGTTGTAGTGTGGTTTCCTACCGCACTTGAACGCGCTGTGAATGGAGGTAATGCACGTGAAGGGAACATGGAGTCACGTGGGGTTGCTAGCTCGCTGGGGATTGGGTGAGCGGGAGGTGGCCATTTTGTCGGCGGGGAAATGTGCGTGTTTTGGCCAGTCTGAAGATACGAGGGCCGACTGGACGGGTGTGTTAGCTAGGAGCTGTGTGTGTAGCTAGGAGCGGTTTGTGTTAGATAGGAGCGTAGCGAAGTGTGGCTAAGCGCTGGAAGCTGCGAGTGTGACCGGTGAATAAACCCCACAGACCAACTATTCGTCTCCTTCCTTCTTCATTCCGGTCCGGGAGCAGATTATTACAATATGCTCCCGGAAGGTGGGGATGCAATTCTCGGCGGGGGTGCAAAACTCGGCATGACACTGGTATATATATATGGCTGCCCACCTTGAAGCATCAAATGAATAACAATATTCCTGGAATTAAAGTTAACAAGCCAATTCCATGTCCTTTGCATTGTACATTCAATTAACACCTTAAGTGCCATAGCCGAAATAATTCGTCTTACATAATCCAACGCTTAAGTGCCAGAGCCGAGTTTACTCGTCTTACATAAACATTTTTTTTTTTTTGACGGTGGTACATCAATCAACAACTTTTACATCTTCGAGATCACTATTGGAGCAAGATAATGTGTATAATCTATTTTACCGACCCACTAAGTGTTGACAGTGCTCCCCCAGACGACCGAAATCAAAGAAAAAACTGCCGCGGGACCAAGCCGTTCAAGGAAATGCCGTGGCGATTTTACAGTAATCCAGTGTCTTGCCTGAGAGCGGCCGCGCACCGGCAGCAGCACACAGAGAGCGGAGAGCGATTTGCAAAATAGATCATAGGTGAAACACACTTTGAAACACCTCAGAAAGGCCAGAATCAACATCTGCCCATCGCCCACGCATTCCCCGGCCCATCTTGACTCGCACAAGGAGCGTCTGCACGCAGGCAAGCAGGCAGGCAGGCACACAGGCAGGCAGCAGCAAAAGCGCTTCTGACACGCCCGCTGTACAGCCAGGAGGAAGGAGGAGAAGACACACGGAGGGAGGAGTTTGAATGAGAGGGGTGTTTCCTGTTGTTATGGAGGAAATTACTGTTCAAAACTATTGTTTAGAATGTCTGACGGTCTTACTGATGCCAAAAATGAATGGTTAAAGTGACTGTTTCACAAAAAGCCATTTATCTCTGAATAAATTTCCAGACGCTGAAACCATGCTGTACTCAACGGCTAATATCTACATAACTACTAACTCTGCAAACTAACTCTTTTAGACAGAGAAAGCACACATTCTATTAGTTATTTTTAGATGATTGGTGTTCATGAATTCTTAACAGAAAAGAATCCTCGGCTGTTTCTAAAATGAGCCAGAATCGTCAAAAACACCCCTGGCACAACTTACCTACAGGAATGAAAACATGGCTGGCATTCAATGTGTTAAGATATTACCATTCATGTTATTTTGTATGATAATGTTATTGTAGGCCTACATACTTATTGGCATACCTATATACTTATCATATTAACATTTATGGGCTAAAAAAAAAAAAAAGTCTGCCCATGTAGTTATTAGGCAGCCATGTTGCCTGCTCAGAATTGTCTCCTCCTAGCAATTGAAACCCAACTGAAATTGGGTAGAAATGTGATAGTACTAGGCTACCTGATGTCAGCAAACTGTAGATATCGTTATGAATGAACTCTTGATGAATATATATATAACTGTATTAATGTATAACCAGGGATGTGATCTAAAATAGGGGAAAAAATGCCAAGTAGCCTACTGGACATTACTAGGCTAGGACATTACATAACATGCCAGACAATCAACAGTGTTGTTGGGATGAAATGAGGATTTTTAACTGTGATGGTTTATGAACTTATTTAGAAAATATATGTTTGGATGAGAGTGATTGAATATTGGTCTGTCATGCAACATGGAAGACTCTTCCATGTTGCATATATATTTTAGATCACATCCCTGGACCCTGGTTATACATTATACAATACAGTTATATGCACCTGTATGAAAACAAGTACATTTCTTTAGTTTTTCATATCAAAAGTTAATTCATCAAGAGTAACATTATCATACAAAATAACACGAATGGTAATATCTTAATGCAAAGGACATGTAATTGGCTCATTAAAGCAGGACTAAACCCCCAGATTTCTGGCAGAACGGCATGCTGCTTGATTTGAAAAAACCTATGGGAAAAACCAAGAAATTACCGTCTCCTCTTCTCTCACTATACTCTTTGGCTGTGCTCAGACAGGATTTTTTTTACCGGAAATCGACGCCATGACAGTTTGCCCACCCCCCCAAAAAAATTTTTATATGAGAGCTACAAAATCTTTATAAATATCAACAATTAGCCAACGCTGGTGGCCTGTATGGAAACAGCGTTGCTCAAAATGGTTGAAAGTTATATCAATTTGGTCATTCAGTGGCGAACCACTCAACTGCCATTGACTCCAATGTAACTATCGTTAACGCAAGGTTATCGTTAGCCGGCGGGCCCAAACCCCCCGCTCTGAACACGCTCTAATGTAATCACAATGGGAGATTTCTGCACGTTATTAACTTGTCCAACTTGTCCTCTAGAGCGCTATGCAGCCAGTTTTTAATATTCGTTTCTCCCTTTTCCGTGATTCTTGTCAAAAAGTGCAGTGCGCCCTCACACATCACATCACTCTCTGCTTTTTCCTCTCGTTTAGCGCGAGACCAGAGTGGAGCGGAGCAGCTGGGCCGTACACACACAACATTCCTCTCCCTCCTCCTCTCCTCTCTCTCCTTGCACAATTAAGTGGTTGAGTGCAGGGGCGGACTGGGATCATAATTCAGGCCGGGCATTAGATACCAAGCAGGCCAGGCCGATACGGGCCGACGCGCCGGCGAAAAATTTGGGGCGTTTGAAGCTCAATTTGGGGCGTTTGAAGCCAGATTTGGGTCGTTTAAAGCCACATTTGGGCTGTTTGAAGCCCGATTTGGGCCGTTTGAAGCCCAATTTGGGCCGTTTGAAGCCCAATTTGGGCCAAGTCCAATTTTACAATGAGATGCACCCACTTTAAACCTGAATAAAGTAATAAAACCACTAGTAAACCAGTAGGCGGCGCCTGGCCTGCTGTTCAGTGAGTGGCCTGGCCTGGCCTGCAAAAAAAAAAAAAAAAAATTGGCAGGCCAGGCCAGGCCAGGCCACCGGGCATTTGCCCGACGTGCCCGATTATACAGTCCGCCACTGGTTGAGTGGTTCTCAATGTGGGGTCCGGGGACCACCAGTGGTCCTTGAGAGGATTCCAGGATTCTCTGTTATCACCAGAAGTGTTGTGTATCGGAGTGCTGAGCTGTGATTAGGCAATAAGAGGCACCTGTTGACAATCCGCGGCTTAGACTGGGCTTGGTCGCCTCCACGAAGGGCTGTGATCCCGCACGCTGGGGTACACGTTGCCCCGATTTACTGTGGCTGGAGGGCTGGACTCAGCTGCATTTAGCAATTACAGCCAGTGCATATTGAGCAGCTTGCGAGGCTGCGACGGGCTGACGACAGCGTGTGCTCCCTGCCGTGGCCCGTGTGTTATGTTGAAGCTCATTGTTGGTTTACAGTAGTGGGCCACTGCCTTGGTCCGTTTATGTTTTCTTTTGTTGCTTTAATTGTTATACTGTATTGCCATCCATTAGGGCTGTCCCGGCGACTCGACGTAATCGATGACGTCGACTACGTAATTACGTCGACGCACGCTACGTGCCTCGAAGTGTCACAATCCAAAAATAGTGTGGCTAATGTTAGCGGCTAACTGTTACTTGTCGTTATTTTACATGGCAGTAAAATGCCACTGAATGACCAAATTGATTTAACTTTTAACCATTTCGATTTCCACTTTCCATACGGACCCCCAGCATTGGTTAGTTGTTAACGTCGTGACTATATTTATAACGTTATAACGTACTCCGGTTTGCGGTTTATAATTGAGGGCTGAATACAGCCGTACTGAGGGGTTGTGAGTGACTATTGCGCAACACATAGGTGAAAAACGTCTATACTGCACCTTACACCTGCTCTGGACTAGGCGAGTAGGCGTAATATTACGACCGGTCTTAGTGAGAAAAAGGCAGTTGGTGCAACCGGCGTAGCTGTTAGGTCGTGAAGTTACGACCGACTTAGCTTAAGACCAGTTGGTGTTGGGTGTGGATGCTACAGACACAGTCTTGTGTCTGGATGACGTGTGACCATCTTACATGGAGCATTTTGTCTTTCTCCAAAATTAAGAGCACTGTTACTGAAAATTGCACACCATTGTACTGTAAGATGATGATTTTATGTTGGACTGCTGCTAAACTCTGTAACGCCCAGGCCACGGTGTGGCTTGCTGTATATGTGTGATTTCTGAGGAGTAAACTCAGTGGACCTTTTGTAGAGAAAGGAGTTTGTTATGTTTTTCCCTTGTGTATTAGTCTGTCTTCTCCCCACTCGTTGCCCAGGTTCCCTTGTTAGTCTGTCTTAATTCCTCCCACCTGTTGCCTATGTGTCTCGTTAGTCTGCGCCATTGCCTGAGTTCTCCCCACCAATCAGCTCTCCCGTTTTGCCCCCTGTGTTCCTACCTCCCCAGCTGTTCCCCATGTTCCTGATTATCCCTTTGTGTATATATTGTCTCAGTCTGTGTGTTGTCCTTGTCGAATCATTGTCTATCTGTCCCCTGGTTGGTATGTATCGTCTTCTTTGTGCTCTCAGTTATTCTAACTATTGGTCCTGAGTTTAGCCTAGCCTCTGGCTAGTAGGTTTTGTTATTTTGGTTTTTGAATGATGAAGACTATTTTTTCCTAAAAACCTTGCCTGCCTGGTCTGCATTGCCTTGCCTGCTGCCTCTCTCTCCTCTGCATTTGGGTCCACACATCACACCACCTTTTACACCTGACAGAATGATTCGACGATAAAGATCGAGAAACGTCTTTTCATGGACAAAGTCAAAGCCTTTGACCGGACAGTGACTCAGCTCATGGCCTCTCCTCGCCATCTACAAGCATCATGGATGGAGGACATCACAGCCCAGCAGTGCTGGTTGAAGGAGAGGCCATGGGTGAGTCACTTTTTCCCCTACCTGGATATTGTCAAGGCTAGACTGCATGAATATCTACACCCACACTCCAAGTCTCCGTCTCAGCCCTGTGTTAAACCCAACCAGGCCACTGAACCCAGGAAAATGACAATTTTTCAGTTTTTGGCGCAAGAGGCAGCCCGTTGCTCTGAGCAGCTAGTTAACCAGCAGCCATCCCCAGCCCTGAACCCTTACTGGGGTACCCGCCTGGCTCGGGGTGGTCCTCTAAGCCTCAGGTCCCAGCAGCAGAAGCCCCAGCATCGGCGGCGCCACAAGGGTAAGCCCTCACTGCCCAGTGCCACAGAGCCCTCACTGCCCAGTGCCACAGAGTCCTCACTGCCCAGTGCCACAGAGCCCTCACTGCCCAGTGCCACAGAGCCCTCACTGCCCAGTGCTATAGAGCCATCCCTGCCCAGTGTCATAGAGCCATCACTGCCCAGTGTCATAGAGCCATCACTGCCCAGTGTCATAGAGCCCTCACTGCCCAGTGCCACAGAGCCCTCACTGCCCAGTGCTATAGAGCCATCCCTGCCCAGTGTCATAGAGCCATCACTGCCCAGTGTCATAGAGCCATCACTGCCCAGTGTCATAGAGCCCTCACTGCCCAGTGCTACAGAGCCCTCACTGCCCAGTGCTACAGAGCCCTCACTGCCCAGTGTCATAGTGCCCTCACTGCTCAGTGTCATAGTGCCCTCACTGCTCAGTGTCATAGTGCCCTCACTGCCCAGTGTCATAGTGCCCTCACTGCTCAGTGTCATAGTGCCCTCACTGCCCAGTGTCATAGAGCCCTCGCTGCCCAGTGTCAGAGCCCTCACTGCCCAGTGCTACAGAGCCCTCACTGCCCAGTGCTACAGAGCCCTCACTGCCCAGTGCTACAGAGCCCTCACTGCCCAGTGCCATAGAGCCCTCACTGCCCAGTGTCACAGAGCCCTCACTGCCCAGTGTCACAGAGCCCTCACTGCCCAGTGCCACAGAGCCCTCACTGCCCGCTGCCCAGTGCTACAGAGCCCTCACTGCCCAGTGCTACAGAGCCCTCACTGCCCAGTGCTACAGAGCCCTCACTGCCCAGTGCTACAGAGCCCTCACTGCCCAGTGCTACAGAGCCTTCACTGCCCAGTGCTAGGGAGCCTCCAGTCTCTGCTCCCCGTGGTCTCATGGTCCTGGTGCGGTCTGTTCCTGGGCTGCAGGGGCCACCGGTTCCGACACCCCGCAAACGTTCTCTTCCTGTGTTGCGGGAGCCACCGGTTCCTGCACCCCGCAAGCTTCCTGTTTCTGTGTTACGGGAGCCACCGGTTCCTGCGTCCCGCAGACTTCCTGTGCTACGGGAGCCACCGGTTCCGGCGCCACGCAGACTTCCTGTGCTACGGGAGCCACCGGTTCCTGCGCCCCGCAGACTTCCTGTGCTACGGGAGCCACCGGTTCCTGCGCCCCGCAAGATTCCTGTGTTGCGGGAGCCACCGGTTCCTGCGCCCCGCAGACTTCCTGTTCCTGTGCTGCGGGAGCCACCGGTTCCTGCGCCCCGCAACCTTCCTGTTTCTGTGCTAAGGGAGCCACCGGTTCCTGCGCCCCGCAGACTTCCTGTGCTACGGGAGCCACCGGTTCCGGCGCCCCGCAGACTTCCTGTGCTACAGGAGCCACTGGTTCCTGCACCCCGCAGACTTCCTGTGCTACAGGAGCCACCGGTTCCGGCGCCCCGCAAGCTTCCTGTGTTGCGAGAGCCACCGGTTCCTGCGCGCCGCAGACTTCCTGTTCCTGTGCTGCGGGAGCCACCGGTTCCGGCACCTCACAAGCTTCCTCTGGTGCGGGAACTTCCTGTGCAGTGTGTGCCACTGGTCCCGGTGTCTCGCAGGTACTCTGGTCTTGTGTCTCTCAGCTCCAGCCCTGGTCTTCCGCCTCCTGACTCCAGTCCTGGCCTTCCGCATCCTGAGTCCGGCCCTGGTCCTCCGGCTCCTGGCTCTGGTCCGGGTCCTCCGCCTCCTGGCTCCGGTCCTGGTCCTCCGCCGCTCGGGTCCGGTCCTGGTTCTCCGCCTCCTGGGTCCGGTCCTGGTCCTCCGCCGCCCGGGTCCGGTCATGGTCCTCCGCCGCCCGGGTCCGGGCCTGGTCCTCCGCCTCCTGGGTCCGGTCCTGGCCTTCCGCCTCCTGGGTCCGGTCCTGGTCCTCCGCCTCCTGGGTCCGGTCCTGGCGTTCCGCCTCCTGGCTCCGGTCCTGGCATTCCGCCTCCTGGCTCCAGTCCGGGTCTTCCGCCTCCTGGCTCCAGTGCTGGCGTTCCGCCTCTTGGCTGCGGTCCGGGTGTTCCGACTCCTGGCTCCGCTCCTGGTCTTCCTCCAGGGTCTGGTTTTCCTGGTCGTCCCCCTGACCTTCTCTGTCGGCCTGGCAGTCTGCCTGGCCGTCCGCCAGACCTGCTCCGCCAGTTTGGCCTGCCCCCAGGTCGTCCACCTGAGCTTGCCGGCTCTGTCCTTTCCCCATCCGGGTCTCTGGTTCTTGTGTCCCGCCTCCGGGTCCCCCTCCGCCCACCCTGCTCAGTGTGGGCGGAGGGTGGCAACAGGTGGCACATAGCCACCTGTTGCCTATGTGTCTCGTTAGTCTGCCCCATTACCTGAGTTCTCCCCACCAATCAGCTCTCCCGTTTTGCCCCCTGTGTTCCTACCTCCCCAGCTGTTCCCCATGTTCCTGATTATTCCTTTGTGTATATATTGTCTCAGTCTGTGTGTTGTCCTTGTCGAATCATTGTCTATTTGTCCCCTGGTTGGTATGTATCGTCTTCCTTGTGCTCTGTTATTCTCTAACTATTGGTCCTGAGTTTAGCCTAGCCTCTGGCTAGTAGGTTTTGTTATTTTGGTTTTTGAATGATTCAGTAAAGACTATTTTTTTCCTAAAAACCTTGCCTGCCTGGTCTGCATTGCCTTGCCTGCTGCCTCTCTCTCCTCTGCATTTGGGTCCACACATCACACCACCTTTTACACCTGACAAACTCAGTTGACATTGCACAAGGTTTTTGGTATTCCTCCTGAAAGTGACTTGAATTTTATTTATTCTACTATTTTATTTTGAATTGCACTATATTCATTTTATTTGAGGACAAGCTCTTGCTTTAATTTTATTTGAGAGATTTTATGTTGGACTGTTCAAGAGAAAGAGATGGTTAAATAAAATACTGAAATTGAGAAGTTTTTGGTTATTTATTTGTTTTGGGTAAATGTATTGTTATATAATAAAAAAATTAAATAATCGTTAGATTAATCGACTAATCGAAAAAATAATCGTTAGATTAATCGATAAGAAAATAATCGTTTGGGACAGCCCTACCATCCATTGTATGTATGCCATTTCCTTCATTTTATTTCTATTTATTATAGTGGCTTTTATTGATAGTATTGTGTTACATCACCACATGGCCATCTTGGTAGGAAAATAATAGGTGATTGTAATTAATTAATGGGTGATTAACAGGTAAAGTGACACAAACAGCCAATGAGCGCCATATTGTAGCGCCATATTGGTAGGAAAATGCTTGTGACATCATGGGAATAGGTTTGGAGTTGTGAGGAACCGGGAAAGGGTACAGGGGGAGTAGGGGAGTTACTATCTTGAAATCCCATAGTCTTTGGTACAACGTGACGTCAGGTTGTACCACATTTTGTGCAGTTTTGAGGGCAAAACAAAAAGCAGGGCTGAACCCATAGAGGGCACTTATGTGGCTGAAAATGATACAAATGGTACAATGGTAACTGTTTGGTCTCAAATGTGGAAATTTTGACCGGAATTCTTCACACACAAAGTCATATATATTGGTTAAAAGCTGAAAAAAAGTGTTTTGGGGTTTAGTCCTGCTTTAACTTTCATTCCAGGAATATTGTTATTCATCTGATGCTTCAAGGCGGGCAGCCAGCACTCTGCCAAAAGGAGGCTTTTTGCCCGGAGGTAGCCAGCCTCCCGGTCCTCCGCTCCCAGGCTCACGCAGCCAGCCAGTGAGTATGCATTCCACAGCGCTGTATTTACATTATAATATTGTGTTTGGACATGGACTGTTATTGAAACGCGACCAGTAGGTTTCAGATTTGTCCGGTAAAATACATTATTTTGCGGTGCGGACTGCTCTCTCGCGTTGCTTCCAAGGCACAGACCACATTATTATGGATCCTAGTCGATTTGGGGGCAGAACATGCTGGAGCCCACTCGATTTGGGGTCAGAACACGCCATACGATAGATTGGCCAACGGGAACTCCAGACCCTAATCCCAGACGTCCACTTTCCAACGGTCAAATCAAACCCCTCCACATGCTATGACAAGTCAAGTCAAGTCAAGTTTATTTGTATAGCACATTTCATACACAGAGGCAGTCCAAAGTGCTTCACATAAAATGGATGACATAAGAAAATAAAAAAAGAGGATAAAATAGACATTTCATAACAGCTTTGTCTTTATACTGTAGTTTGGACGCCAAGCATACCCTCTTCTGGTACCTTGCGTCTTCTGTTGCCCGTATTTGCCACAGCATTGGGTTTGCATAAAATCAGATAGAGGCAATTCAAAGTGCTTCACATAAGATGGTCGACACAAGAAAATAAGAGAATAAAAGAACAGGATAAAAAAGACATTTAAAAGCATCACAAGAGTAGTTGCAAAAATAGTTAAAAACTTACAGAGGAATAAAACAAATTTTCTATCTGTCAGCAGTTAAAAGCGACGGTAAACATAAAAGTCTTTAGTCTATTTTAAAAAGTAAGTAAAGTTGGGGCAAATCGGAGGTCTTCAGGCAGATTGTTCCAGCTAGCAGAAGGATAGTGGGTGAATGCGGCCTTCCCATGATTTGATTTGATCCTAGGGACAGTTAGTAAGCCAGACCATGCTGACCTGAGAGGTCTAGACGGTTCATAGCGTGGGAGCAATTCAGCGATGTATTTTGGGCCTAGGCCGTTAAGTGATTTGTAGACTAGTAACAGTATTTTAAAATCTGTTCTATGACACACTGGCAACCAGTGTAAGGACTTAAGAACTGGAGTAATATGATCAGCTTTCTTAGTCTTTGTTAGAACTCTAGCAGCAGCATTCTGAATGAGCTGGAGTTGTCTAAGTTCTTTTTTGGAGAGACCAGAGAAAAGGCTATTACAGTAGTCTAACCTACTGTAGATGAAGGCGTGAATTAGTTTTTCTAGATCCCGTCTGGACATGTAGGGCTCTATTGTTGCATCGGCCTATAAACTGCGCCCAGTGCAGCGCAGATTGGTGGGCGTGGATCGGCCCACTCGATATTTTGGGGTTGGCGCTACACGCGACCTTAAGCATTATAACCACGCCTTTTAAGCGTAAAATTATGCACTACCTGCTCATTGGAGAAGTGCCGTAAACACATCACAAGCTTCCATTTTAAGCTCCAATTCCACAGAGCGATCCAGTCCGGGTCAGAAAAGCCGACCGAAGCGCTCTGAGTTCCCCCCCTCCCTGTTTCATTCCCGTCTGTCTCATATATAATATTCCATATTATTATGCTTCTCAAACCAATCTATCTACAGTTTAAATACTGCAAGCATGTAAATACGCTACACTACAGCAAGATCAAAGTGAAAAGAATGTTCTAAATGCATTAGAAAAATATAGCCTATCCCTATGTGGCCTATGTCATGATGAGATTAGATTGGTGAAAGTTTGTCCAGATTAGAATGATATCATTTTCTCTCGCTACCTTTTCTTCTCCAGTACTGCAGATGATGCACATAAATATAGATTTATGTGCATTCTACATTATGTAAAGTCATTGCATAAATGTGTTTTTATTGTAAAAGTGGATGTGAAGTAAGCCAAGTCTTGTTGGAGGGACATCACAGTACAGCCGTGTTGCGGGTGTCTCTCATCTAAATCACGTTATATCTGCGTGGGATATATATACCACCTAGGTTACATATACATTTCACATAGGGTTGTGTTTGGATGTCTGTTTTATTTTGGCCAATATTGAAATGTTCGAGAATTGCATGTTGTGTGAACAGAAACATTATTTCTATCTACCACTTTAGGCAATTTAGGCTAATTTGTTGATATTTCTTCTCGAAATGTATTAGTGTCAATGCATGCTGGGAGATTTGAGGGAGTGAGAGAGAGAGGGGGAGAGAACAGCCTCTGAATGACAGGGGCGAGAGTGTGAGATGGCAGAGGAGAGCTCCGCGCAATTACAATAGCCTATAACCGGCGCACTGAATAAGGCCTGGTTTTGAAAAGCGCTAAGCGGTAAATTAACGCCAGGGGGGAAGATATCGTTAGGCCGAAATGCCCATTCTGGCCTATTCTGGCACTGCGCCACGCCTCTTTGTCGTAAATCGCATTTCGGGGCCTAAAACCATGTTGCTATCTTCCCGAGGCAGGCGCAAGGCACGTTTTTTTGTGTTTAACGCCAGTTTTTGCGCCTAAGGCCTGTGGGAGAATAGGGCCCGTAGCCCCTAATTCTTGCGATATTTTTAAGATGATAGAAAGCTGATTTTCTGATTGACTTAATGTGGGAGTTAAAATTGAGATCAGAATCAATAATAACGGCAAGATTTTTAACTTGATCCTTTGGCTTCAGGGATAGAGACTCAAGGCGTGCAGCGATTTTAAGCCTTTGTTCTTTGGGACCGAAGACAATCACCTCTGTTTTGTCTTTGTTTAGCTGGAGGAAATTCTGGGACATCCAGTCATTTATTTGGTCAATGCACTGACAGAGTAAGTCTATGGGAGCATAGTCACCTGAGGAAAGAGTTATATAGAGTTGGGTGTCGTCTGCGTAGTTATGGTAAGCTATTTTGTTTTTGTGCATACTTAGGCCTAGAGGGAGCAAAGGTTGAATAGAACCCCATAATGGATCCTTGAGGCACCCCACATGTCATACTAGTTAGGTCAGATGTGTAATTGCCAATGGAAACAAAGTACTTCCTGTCTTGGAGATAGGATCTGAACCACTAGAGGACCGTACCCGATAGCCCAACCCAGTTTCCTAGCCTGTCTAATAATATTGAGTGGTCAACAGTGTCAAAGGCAGCGCTAAGATCCAATAGCACTAGAATTGAATTTTTGCCTGAGTCTGAGTTAATTCTAATGTCATTTACGACTTTAGTAAGCGTGGTTTCAGTGCTATGGTGGGGGCGGAAGCCTGATTGGAGTTTATCTAGAAGATCGTTGGAGGTTAGGAATCTATTGAGTTGTAGGTAAACAACCTTTTCAATTATTTTGCCTATAAAGGGAGATTAGATATTGGTCTGTAGTTACCAATTACCGATGTGTCAAGACTACGCTTTTTTAGTAAGGGTTTAATAACTGCAGTTTTCAGGGACTCAGGAAAGGTGCTGGTCAGAAGGGAGCAATTAACTATTTGCAATAAGTCAGACGACAAGCAGTTATAAACGCTTAAAAAAAACTTGTTGGAAGGGTGTCGAGACAGCACGAAGATGGTTTAAGGCCTTGCACAATTTCATCTAAAATTTTGTGGTCGATAGCACTGAACTGGGACAAATTTATCGAGCTAGGGTTCAGTGGGTAGGGTGATCTCACATCATTTCTTAGTGTGGAGCCACTAATAGCTTGCCTGATATTAATAATTTTGTCCGTAAAAAAGGCAGCAAACTCATTACATTTGACAGTGGAGAGAAACTCAGGTGCTACACGAAGAGGCGGGTTAGTCAGTCTATCAACTGTGGCAAATAGGGTGCGTGCATTGTTCACATTTTTGTTAATGTTATCAGAAAAAAACCGATTGTCTCGATCTTTTCAGTTCGAGGTTGTAGGAGTGAAGGCTTTCTTTGTAGATATCATAGTGAACATGAAGATTAGTTTTCCGCCATTTACCCTCAGCTTTCCTGCAATCTTTCTTCTTTTCCCTAATGGAGGCAGCATTCCTCCAAGGTGTTTTAATCTTGCCAGACAGCATTTTTATCCTAATAGGCGCCACACTATCAATAACATTCAGGATTGTTGAGTTGAAGTTATCGAGAATGTCATTGACAGAGGCTGATGGGGAAGAAGATGTTAAGGAAAATGTATCCATAAACAGTGCACTGGTGCTAGCATTAATGTGACGTCTTTTAACGGTTTGTGACCTAGTAATGATCTCAGGGGAGATCTCCATTTAAAAAAAGATGCAGAGATGGTCCCCCCTCTCTACCCTGTTTCAGTCTGAATACGTCACGATAAAGATCCACAGACCATTTCAGCTTGACTTTAACTTTATCTTAAATTTGTTTTTATTTTTTATTTTTCCTGACTCTGCTCTCATCTCTCATAGGGTTATAAATGGATGTTTGTTATGTTGGTGATTCTAGGTGAAAGGTTGTTCTGCTCTCATTCAATTATTCTGAATGTGGCTGTCTCATCTGTCTCATACCAAATTCTATCTAGGCCATTTCGCTTGAGGAGTGAAACTATAAGTCTAATGTCTACTAAAGTCTGAGACTTTCACAACCTTCAAAATATCAAGGCTCTGATTGCTACACAGGGGAATGTTGCAATCCCTGCTCAACACTGAGTCTGTGTTTTCTTAAACAGCTGATTCCCTTTTTTTCCTTTCCTTTTTTCTTTTTTTAACCTTTCAGTACCCAACTTGGTAAATACTAGGGGTGCTCCGATCCGGCTAAGCCACGATCCGATCCGATTCCGATTCCTGGGGTCACGATCCGATTCCAGAATCGATTCTCGATTCCAATGATTCTCGATTCCAACGATTCTCGATTCCAGAATCTAGAATCGATTCTCAAGTATGTAGTTTTATATTGCAATAACACACAAAGGTAAATATAAGACAAAAAATGACAAATGCATTAATGCTGAACTTCAAGTTCAAGTTCAACTTCTGTATTACAGTCAGGGTTTTGGTCCACACATTGTGTGTTTTGCCTTACAGTCAGGGCCTAAATTCATTTTGCAAACTAGGGGGGAATTCCCCCCTTATCTTCTTCAGATAAAATGGATTTATAGGCTGGGGGGGATCTGTAGACTTTGAGAAGGATTTATAGATTTTGGGGGAATACATTAACCAGAGTTCTTAAGTGCAAGAGGTGGTGGCACCGTGGCAGTACAGTACACAAATGACATGAACATTTGGACACTTATTCAGCTGGTATCTTGCATGTTGCGTTCAGGTGCACTGTAATTTTTTTTTTTTTTTTTTTTTACGATTTTAAGAATCGATTCTTGGGAGTTTTGAATCTCTCCAGGAATCGTGGCATTAAGAATCGCGATCCTTTCAGAATCGATTTTTTGGAGCACCCCTAGTAAATACTGTAGCATTCAATACATAATGGGATACATACTGTACAGAGTTAAAAACATGGGCACAACTAATCAATTAACTATTTAACAGACCTTTGGTCTGTTAGTAAAAACAACTTTATCAAATCTTCACAAATCTTGCTACAGATATTAGAAATTGAATAACCATGTTGGATAAGTATGCATTTTATAATTTACTAAATGGCACACAAATAATAATAATAATAATAATAATAATATTAATATTAATATTAATATTAATAATAATAAATATAGCCGCAAGCGGCGATGCGGGGTCCAAGCTTCCGGTGACTTGGGGGTGTGTGTGTGTGTGTGTGTGTGTGTGTGTGTGTGTGTGTGTGTGTGCGTGTGCATGTGTCCAAACCCCTGTATGTATGTGTGTATATATGTGTGTCTATATGCGTGTGTCTATATGTCTGTGTATATATGTGTGTGTGTATATATGTTTGTATATGTGTGTGTATATGTGTGTATATATGTGTGTATATATCTGTATGTATATATATCTGTATATATGTGTGTATATGTGTGTTTGTATGTGTGTATATGTATGTATGTATGTATGTGTGTGTGTGTGTGTGTGTGTGTGTGTGCGTGTATGTTTGTATAAATGTGTGTGTGTGTATATGTGTGTGTTTGTATGTGTGTATATGTGTGTAAATGTGTATGTGTGTATATATATATGCGTGTATATGTGTGTATATGTGTGTATATATGTGTGTGTATATGTGTGTGTATATATGTGTGTATATGTGTGTATATATCTGTATGTATATATATCTGTATATATGTGTGTATATGTGTGTTTGTATGTGTGTATATGTATGTATGTATGTGTGTGTGTGTGTGTGTGTGTGTGTGTATGTGTGTGTTTGTATGTGTGTATGTGTGTGTATATATATATGTGTGTATATATGTGTTTGTATATGTGTGTGTGTGTGTGTGTGTGTGTGTGTGTGTGTTTAGTGTCAGGGCATGTGTCGTTAAAAGTTTAGACATTTATCATTTCAAAACGGTTTCACGTATCTAAATTCCGCCCAGACATTTAGATCAGGTAAGTCCAGAGATGGCACAGAAAAAGTCTGGGCTCATTCGGGCAAATGGCCTAGGAGGAGTTTGCAAACTCCACATGGTACATTCATAGTGTCTCTGTAATAGGTATAACAAGATTAATATTCAGGTTGTGTAAATCACCCTTTAAGTCAAACTGTTAGTGGCTTAATAGGTTATCAGTTAACAAGTTACTTGTCTGTTATTCAGATGTTTTAAAAGGGTAAGCTTGGGCACAGTGGACATCTACAAGTTGGCAATAAAAGTGTAAGCTCAAGGTTGACTAAAGGAGTTAGGATATAATGCATAAAAAACTGGGACAAAAGACAGCAAAGGAGGCAGATATATTTATTTATTTATTTTATTCGTTTATTTGGATGGGACAGTGCAAAATTAATGAACACAGAAACCACAGAACAGATAGTAAAACCTGGAACATAGTAAAAGTGTAAAAATTGCCGGATTTAGCACGAGGCTAATTTCCATCCGTTGTCCCATAAAACATAAAACACAAAAAACAGAGCGTAAAACGTAGAACAGAATAAAAACATACATAAAACATAGGTAGCAGCAGTACACTCTAAAACTACATAAAACATAAGTAACAACAAAACACTCTAAAATACATGGCAGCAATTACACTTATAAAAATAAAAATACATAATAATACACACAAAAAGAGAAGAAAAACATACTACCTGTGGACACATGACTGGTTTGTTTTCAGCCATTTTTTAAGTCCACCTTTAAAAGCGGCAAGGGTGGGGCTGTCCCTTATGGAGACAGGGAGACTATTCCATGTTTGGCTGCCTTTTATCGATAGGACATTTTGACCAAACGTGATATGATTCAAACAATACGTTTTTATTACAAATAATAGTTTATGAAATGAAAAACTTAAAGTAAAAAGAAATGTATAAATCCATTTTGTCCTTGTGTGGGGCTGAGTCAGGGTTTCTGGACTGTGTGGAGGGACTGTCGAGTCTTGGAGTCAAGTCTGAGTCAGGGCTATGATTTGTCTATTATGTCAACTTGGATGTGATTGAGCATGAGGATAGCTTCTTCTATTTCGTCTGTAGTCATTTGAGTTGGTGATTTTGTAAGCAGTGGTGTGATAAGTGCGAGTGGGATGGTGTATGATGTTTCCTGGTTATTGATGGACAGAGAGAATTGGATATGTGTTTTGCGGTTTCTGTTTTATGGCGTTGATTGCATTTGTGACATTTGTATGTGAGTGAGTCAAAGTTTACAGTAGTGATGGGTGCCAAAAACAGAAGTACTTGTTTGTGACGGTGGCAGAAGAGACTTCACCATAGATGCTTTGAGTGGTGGGTGGTGGTGGTTCTCTGTATGATTCAAGTGCAGTGGTGGGTGTTGATGTTTTGGTTGGGGTGGTTGTTAGACATGTATTGGTTTGTATGCATGTATGGATAGGTTGGTCAGGTGGTACCAGTCCTCGATGTCAGGTTTACAGTCCCCCCACACAGCTAGGTCAATGGTTCCAGTTGGGTCACTGAGGAGGAAGGTTGTTGTGTTCATGGTGGTGCCGGCTCAGGTTGTTGCTTCAGTTGTGGGTTTTACCAGTTTGATTACTTTGCAAGTGATGTTGATCTGTGGAATCGCATGGCATAAACAGACAAATTAGTCATAGGAAGTAATATGTTTAGCTTTTATAACTTCACATTGACATGACACCATTTGCATATAGGTTGCCTTTAGAAAATCTGGAGTATGTAATTCAAATTCAAAGATTCAAGGCCAAGGTTCAGTAGGTGGAATTTTGTTTTTGCATGATATTGTATGTTTTATCTAATGTCACTGCTGTGGCATAGGGTGCAAGAAAAGGCAGTAGACTTACTTTTTCGAAGTGGCGTCCTTCATTCAGAATGGTGGTGGTCTGTGAAGAGCCACCCAGGGAGTGATGGATTATGGGAATTTGAGTCCGAGTCTCCCAGCCCTGAGTCAATTAGGTGGCTCACGTGTGTGTGTGTGTGTGTGTGTGTGGGAGGGGGGGGGGGGATGCAAACACACAAACAATAACTCACCAATTCAGCTTCAGAGTTTAGATTCAACAGGTTTCTGTCAAGTATTGGCACGGTGGATATCTACAGATCAGTAAAGGCGCAACCAATCACTTCAAGTTCAAACATTAACATTAACATGGTACATTCATGTCCACATTTTTAGTAGCGTTTTAAACATAAATTTAACATTTTTAACTTTGTGTTATTCTTTCGTAATTTATACTTTTAACTTATGCTTTTAACTTATTAAACTAAAACACAATATGAATTCAAAGATGCAAACACAAAAATGAAATCAGTGCTGCAATGTAATGGTTCCTTCCAATTGAACTTTAGCAATTTAACAAATAAATTAAGCAGCATTGCATCAAACATTTAAGCAGCATTTTAAAACAACAGGAATGTAAACATATTCACCGACCATTGGCGTCTTTGGAATTAAACTCTGACGGTGAAAACACACCGCACTCTCCTGCACGTAAGCTAAGGTGACCAGATTTCTCAAATGAAAATCGGGGACATTTTCTGGTCCGCTAGAGGGCCCCAGGGGAGGCTGTGCCCCCCCGGCTTTTAGAAAATTGTGTACATTTTACAGTAAAATGCATAAATCTGGTGCACTTTGAGAGCAAAAGTAAGAGGCTAGATCTATGAAGAACTTTGTGATTTTGAAACAATTGAAAAAGAAGCAGTTTACAATGGTTACTAGTTATCTGGCACAATTTACCACAAATTAGACAGCCTAGGTAATTCATGGGAAATAGGCTGGTGTATTGTGTAGAGTGGCAGGAAGAGAGGGACAACTTCTCTCTTTGACCTCACCAACTGGTGGATAATTTATTTACACAAAACAAAAACATTACAGTAGTGATTTATTACCTCAGTAAACACTTTCCTTGAGTTTAGGGTGTCGCTCACCAGTTTCAAGTATTCAATGGCCACATGACCATATTAACTGCTAATTTAATATTAAATGCTGACAAAATAATTTAAAAAATCATGTTAATACTAAAAGGCAATTTTAATGATTAAAATTGTAATCTAGAGATAAATATGACCTATTGTGTTTAATTTAAACCAGGGGTTATCAAAGTTTTGATGGCTGAAGGCCAATTTAGGGAACAGTAGGCTCATGACTAGATAACAATGATCCATCGCCAATCATGTTAAAAATTGTCATTTTTTTCAATGGAGTTTGGTGTACATAAAAACGTTACTGACTTCTCTGCAAAAACGTTTTGAGTTAGTTACTGCACTTACTTACCAGATAGATTTACTGTACTTTTAACCAGGGGCGGTTCTAGGCCGTTTTTGGGTGGGCTTTAGCCCACCCAAAAATAGTCTCAGCCCACCCAAAAAAATAGAGGCAAAAAAACATTTTTTTTTTTTTTTTTTTTTTTTTTAATCCCTCTCCAAATCCATGGTGGTCATTAGTAGCAGTTTCTGACTACACTCAATGTTTCGTCCCCCCCTCTATGTTCTTAGGGTGGGCTGAGACAAAAATTTAGGGGGGTTCAGCCCACCTGAAAAGTTCTAGAACCGCGGCTGCGCAGGCGCTCCCTCCTCCATCTATCTGCCTAATCCCACATCACTTCACACAGGTCACACACACAGTACAGCAGCGAAGTGGTCCTCCACAGTCCACACAATCGTTCTCCCCACTCATGATCAATGAAACTGAGGTGAGCATTGAGCAGTCAGAGTCGTTAGTAGTTACTTAATTAGCGCATATTGATATGCAAATTAGCACGTAACGTTGTCGTAGGCTAAACAAAAGAACTTGTCGCTGTGCCTGCCAGACAAAGGTGGACTGGAGGAAGGTAGGTAGGCTACCATGGCACCAGCCAGCCATGTCATGCTAGCTCGCAGTAAGCGGGTGTAAATGGATGTGATGTTTTTTGAGAAACATATGGGCATAAGTGACAAACATTTTCAAACGGGTCCCTTGTTATCTGAATGAAATTAAGCCCTTCAGAATCGCAAGTGGCTGCTTTACACAGCCTGTCTGATGTGATGATGACGATAGCTTAACATGCGTGCATGGCATCACTTATGTCTTGCTGTGATGTTAGTTCAGTATCTCAATAAAAGTTCTTACAGGCTTGTTATTTCCCTCTAAGGCAGGGATGTCAGAGATACGGCCCGCGGGCCGGATCCGGCCCGCGGGCAGGTTTCATCCGGCCCGCGAGATGTTTTGGAATATTAAAAAATATATATATATATATATCATTATTATTATTAAATTCGCACCCCATTATCATGAACTACGTGTGGCTAATAAGCAAGCTAAGAGTTCATTCATAAGTTAATTAACCTGCACTACAAGGAAGTATGTCAGTAGGTCATCAGGTGTAAACAAAGCCGCCATGATGCCACGCTGGAATTGAATCGCGCATTCAGCTACCTACCAAAAAACAAAAGAATCAACAAGATCAGGCGCGGACTGCATAATCGGGCACGTCGGGCAAATGCCCGGTGGCCTGGCCTGGCCTGGCCTGGCCTGCAAAAAAAAAAAAAAAAAATTGTGCCCGCAGTCAGGCCACTCACTGAACAGCAGGCCAGGCGCCGCCTACTGGTTTACTAGTGGTTTTATTACTTTATTCAGGATTAAAGTGGGTGCATCTCATTGTAAAATTGGACTTGGCCCAAATTGGGCTTCAAACGGCCCAAATTGGGCTTCAAACGGCCCAAATCTGGCTTTAAACAACCCAAATTGGGCTTCAAACGGCCCACATCTGGCTTCAAACGGCCCAAATTGAGCTTTAAACGGCCAAAATTTTTCTGACGCCGGCACGTGCGTCAGCCCGTATCGGCCTGGCCTGCTTGGTATCTAATGCCCAGCCTGAATTATGATCCCAGTCCGCCCCTGAACAAGATGCTGTCGAAAAAGAGAAAGGTTGACACGGAATGCAGGCAGTTTTAAGAGAAATGGAAAGAGCAGTATTTCTTTTGTGAAGTAAATGGGTAAATGAGTCGAATTGATTTTAGTAAAAAAAAAATCCGGCCCCCATGAGGTCTCAGTTGAACAAATCCGGCCCTCTACCTAATATGAGTCTGACACCCCTGCTCTAAGGGAGTGCAAGGCAGATATTTAAACAGCCTTGTTTGTGTACAGTACCAGTGGCATGGGAGTAATAAAAAGGGATTAAGGACCAGGACCCCTGGTGGTCAGTAAGATGGGCTGGTTGAGCCAATGTTAAAATGATCTTTATTTATTATTTATTTTTGCTTTAAAACTAGTGGCATTCTTGTTTTTTCACACAATAATTTCATAATACCATTTGTAATGCCACCGTTGTTCAAAATTAAAGTACATTTTCTCAGATTTATTGGTGTCTTTCTAGTCACACAATTTAATAGTCAGTGTTTCCCATACACTGATCTATTTGTGGTGGTACACCCTACATAGATTTTGACCCCCACAAATACTGCCACATATTAATTTCAACTAGTTGACTGCAAACTCCTGCTTTAGTGCTTACAGTATATTATTATCTTGTCGGAATATTATTCCAGCCAATAAGTTAGGAAGTTCCCTTTTGATTTAATTTTACTTTTGTTTTGCCTACAAAGCAAAATGTTACTTTACTTGAAACTCCCCTGAAGTGATTTTGGTATTATTTATGCAAGCATAATTCTACCATATAGTAACCTGTATGCAGAATATATATAGTATATATAGGGAAACAATTATTTTTTCATTGCTGTAAAACCACAGAACGGTAAAGAAGATATTGATGTGTGTAGTTCTTCATAGATCTAGTCTCTTCATTTTGATCTCAAAGTGCGCCAGTTTGATCCATTTTTACTTGAAACTGTACAAAATTTTCTTCCGGGGGGGCATGCCCCCGGACCCCCCTAGGGGTTCAGTGGTCCATGACCTTTGGGTGGGCTGAGCCCACCCAAAGCTCTGATGCTAAAACCGCCCCTGCTTTTAACTATTCAAAACAACTGGGATGGATAACCCGCTGAATGGGGTCCGGTAAACAAGGACGGTAGCAAAAGCAGCAAGCAGACTCCGCCTCTCGTTCGCCACCTCTGGGGCTTCAGTTGCGTGCGGCTGGGTCCTGGGAAAACCACGGCACGGGCAGAGGGAGGACATCTACTCTGTGATCTACTCTGTCACACACAGGCAGCACTTTGCACAACGTGCACAATGACAGGCTTTTGTGGTGCCGCAAATGCTCTGTTATTGAGTTTCTTGCCAGTATTATTATTTGACTTTGTGGCCAAAATCGGGAACATTTTCGGGGACAGCTCCAGCCGGGGACAGGGGACGTCTGGTCACCCTAACCTAGTCTCGCTAGCCAGCCTCTCTTCCTTTCTGTCAGAGAGTCTGGCGCTGTGGAAACAGGCAACAGGGATCAGCCCGCCCCTGCTCTAAAGCTGCTCTCCCATTCGAGCGGCTGTTTCGGTGGCAGCAGGATATCCGCTCCCCCGCTTGCAGGCTCTGTCACGCTCTGTTCATTGGCTCCGACCATATGTCAATCAGAGCGGCTTCCGCTCCCATGTGTGTCGCTGTAATGCTCCCGCCGAACGCTAACTAGCTAGCGTAGAAAGCTAACGGCAGAAACCTACAGGCTAACTCGTTGCTACACGCTGAAAATGGCAAGTTTTGAAGAAAATTTGGATTGTGCAATAAAGAAGGCCTGCTTGGCACAAGTTCCACCCCGAAACTATTTTCCAAGGGCGCTAACGCTAAGCACCGCCCAAGACGAGGCTGATTGGTTAACCCAAACAGAGCATTTTTTTCGCAATCCCACAATGGAAACCTGCGACGCCAGACTCTCTGACAAAAAGGAAGAGAGGCTGGCTAGCGAGACTAGTTGAACCTGATACGGAAATCATATGGACACCTATTTATACTAAGACTGGTGGGTCTGTGTCTGTAACATGGTGTCATTCATTCACCAAATAAAATAAAACAATTACAAAAACAGTTTTACCGACTCATATATCAATTATTACACGTTTAAATGCTGTTTATGAGGATTAAGGGGTGATTTATGTTGTAAAATGTGGGTGTATGGGATTGTGGGTAAATCTTTTGATCAGGCAGCCTAATACTTTGGTCACTGGCACCATCTACTGGATGAAAATGGAACATGGATCGATAATTTGTTTTTTTCTGTTTTGTCCAAGCTGCCTTTGTCTTGTGTTTAAAATAGTCATGGCAGCGGCAACCGAAATCACAGTGCCAACACCAAGGAGGTTACGCAGTAGGCTCTGGAGTCCATCTTCCTTAAAGTGGAGTCTCGCGAGAAGAGATTTTACAAGATGGGACTTCAAACTCAACTTCAATGGAAACACCTGCAAGTCGCAATCATACTTTTTCGAAATTGTAGAAATATCGGAATTATTTTGCGAAAAACTGTAATGGAAACACAGATCAATATTTGCAACATTCACGCAGCACAAATCGCCTCTGCCTATATAACCCACAGACATGCACAAGTTCTGTAAAGCCATTCAAATAAATTGTTTAATTTCGCTTTCCTCTGCACCTGTCGGATGCGAGATATTGCGGTTTGCACTCGCCGACTTTACGCATAGGAGCGGGGAACATAGGACCCTTTTTCGGGAGCGGGGAACATAGGACCCGGGGAACATAGGACCCGGGGAACATAGGACCCTTTTTCGGGAGCGGGGAACATAGGACCCGGGGAACATAGGACCCTTTTTCGTGAGCGGGGAACATAGGACCCGGGGAACATAGAACCCTTTTTAGCAGGAGCGGGGAACATAGGTAAGCTCCCGATAATTCAGTGCGGCAATCAACTATAACTCACTGAGTAATGGATATAGGCTATTTACCTTCATAACCACCCGGAGGCTCGTTGGCACCACAGATGATCTGTCAATAAGCTCTCTCTGTCGTCGCACGAGTGAGTACAATCTATTATGCATGGAGAGAATTATAGCATATTGCATGCCTCGGCGAGGCAGCCTCACGCAAACAGCCATTGCGAGACGGGAATCTGATTGGTTTTGATTGACGTAATGCCCAGCCTTGCCTGGCCACGCCTGTGAATAATTCTGGTAGTTAAGACCGCCCAAATCCGGTTTGCGCAGGCATTTTGGGGCGCAGATGATTTTGGCATGGCTCTAATTTGCGCTTGCGACAGGTGCCGTGAACCTTTCCGCATCCCGTCCGAGAATTGCATCCCCAACATATTTCGGGGCTGTTTTAACTTAGAAATCAGGGAGGTCACGTCTACCAGACAATTATATCACTTTTTAACAGTTACATTTCTGTATAAATCATTGCAATATGCTCCCGTGAGGTGGGGATGCTTTTTTTTCTCTGCTGGGCGGGGGAGCAAAACTCGGCAGAACACCTGGCGGACAGCGCAAGGCGGAATGCTATCTTCCGTGACTTAAGGCACGTGCAAACAAGTGTGCAATCGCTATTAGGGGATAGCGCCTGTCGGAAGATAGGGGCCCCTATCTTATAACACAATCAGTTAGCCTACATTTATATCAACTCACAAAAGCAACTAAAATATGATTTGACAATTTCATTTGGGAGTCCTTCTAGACATTTAAATGAAAAACAATCTATTCTTTTAAAGAAAAATGATAAAAATAGACCTGTTGTTCACTATAATGGGCCACATTTCTCATGTTACTAAGGCCATGTTCAGACTAGGAGGCCAAATCTGATTTGTGAACTTTAGTGACCTATTAATGACTTTATCCAGATTGGTTTTATGAGTCTGGACGCTCCAAGTCTGATTTGTGTCACTTGTCCCAAACCACATGTAGTTTCCAATCTGCTTCAAATGTGCTTTTGACTGATGTGTCTTCAGTGCGGACGCGCAGATCCACCAAATCTGATTTGAACGTCACTCGCAACTCGTCATCAAATGCTTCTGTGCAGGAAAACCATGTCACGTATTTACTGATGCCCACGTCGTTACCATAGCAACCCATGCAGATAGGCTGTTTAGGTCTGGACACACAGATCCGACTTGAAAATCAAATTTGTGACAGTGCGGACACACTCCCAAATCAGATTTGGGAAACCAATCAAGATAATGATGATTAATGACTTTAGCAGCAAATCTGATTTGCCTGTAGTGTGAACATGGCCTAAGTGCAAATGTTTTTTTTTATTAGTTAACTTAACTAGTAAGCCCTTGATGACCTTTCAATTATGAGCATAAGCCATGCACATCTATGCTTCATCGCCTTGGATTTACAAGGTGTATTTTAAAGATGACGATATATATATCAATGTTTTCACTTGGCATTCCATACACGATACAATATCAATGATGTATCCATACATTGATATAGATATATTATAGATATAGATACATTGATATAGGTCGATGTATCGTCACACCCCTAATAGAGTATGCACAAGGGAAACTAACAACACTGCACAAGAAATCAAAAACACTTACAGCGGCTCAGAGGGAGACTGGCTTCTTGGACTTCTGGGATCCTTAGTATGAAACAAAAAATGTAGTCTACATTTTCAACATATCTCAATAAGGGTTTGAAATGGAGTCTGCTCTCATCAGTTTAACACGGATTTACAATGTGTCTGCAGACCCCCTGTGTGTACTCTCTAACCCCACAGAATGCTCAGCAGCACCACACCGTACATCAATGTCAAACCGGGGAGCAACTTTGTACTGTCAGTTTGGCTTTGTGCACTCGGATGGGCACATTATGTTTCTAAAGTCACGTTTGCTCTCTTACTTTGATCGGGCCAAACTGAGATGTTTTTCTTTTCCCTTTTTTCCCTCATTTGAGGCCCCTCTCAAGCTCTGTCGCCCTGGCACTGGCTTAGATAAACTGGTACATTTGTCCCTGCGGATCCACCAATAGGCGCTCAGATGTTCAGAAATGAACACAATGTACAGAATACACAGTTCAGTGTATTCTCTGTAGGTATTCAGAATCAGATTTCTTTTTATTTGGCAAAAGTATAGGAAATTGAGTTGGTGTGATTGGTGCACAAGTTACATGAGATACATAGGCAACACAATACGTACGAATAAATGTACAACATACAATATATAAACAGTATTAACCTTCTAATAGCCTATTATTGGCATTGCAGAATCATTTGCAACTTGTAATTAAAGGAATAGTAAGAGAAATAGTGTTGTATTGTTTCAATTTAATGCAACAATGGGGTTATAAAATGGGTCCTGATGATGTCTGAGTTGGTAATGTGCCTTTGTGACCTTCAGATACACAGATACTTCATTCATTATATTATATTTATATTTATACTTTTAACATAATTGTGCCATGAACACTAGATTTCATGTAGATGTTATTATTATACTGGTTTTATATAGTGATAAGCAAACAAGTGAAGGATCAAATAAAAGTTACTGCCTTTTGCCTTGGCATCACCCCTTATTTTGCAGACAATGCAAAGGCAGCATACAGTAACTTCCAAATAAGGGTGAAAGGTCAAGTTTGAGCCAGAATGTTTTTTAGATAAATAACCACATAGGAACAAGGACAAAAAAAAGAAGAAAAAAAAGAATTTTTTCTCTTCTAGCCTACACTCTGGCGAGTTACCCCCTCTTGCCGTTGCAGGGCAGAGCATTCACTTCACAGTGCAGTCAAACCAAGGCAAACTGTAAGTCTAAGGGCCCTATCGTTGTACGGCACTATCGTTTGCGCTGCGTTTGCGCGCCTCTTATTGCTATCGTCTGCCTCCACTGTCCAGTTTTGCGCTGTGATGACACACGTGTAGGCGTGGCCCATGGCGTGTCGGTGAGCCTCTAGCATCATGTGTCTCGCGCAAGTGTCATTTAGCGCTGTGGGGAAGATACCGTCGGTATGTGGCAAGCGCAAAGAGAGGTTTGGGAGTTGCCCGTTCCAAAATAGGCGTTCCAGCGCAATGTGTTAGAAAAAAATCGCCTTGGGTGCTCTCAATTTTAACGCCAGGAAATAGCTGGTCTTAGCGCAAACGCAGACGTACGCCTGAGCGCAGACAGTCTCCACATCTCCGTGCAGTGCAGGAAATCCTTGATTGGATCCATTTACGCACGGCATGGATGTCACTCCACTCGCGCCTGCACACACTCTTCTCTCTCTGCACACACTCTTGCCTACATTGCAGAAAAAACACACCTTGATTTAAAAATGAGAATTTGTTTGTCATGGTTTTATTAGGCTACATAATTCCCGACCATACAGGTCTGTGGTGTAACATTAGATTACTTTAGGTAGGAGAGGGTAGGAGAAAATAAAAAGCAAATGTTGATCTTTTCCAATCTTTCCCTCTCCACTTCCCTCGTCGGGGGAGAGAGAGAGAGTCACCCTCTCCCCATCAAGCAGACAGTGACGGATTAAGCATTCGTCCATACAGTCAGACTTTTGGGCAGCAGCCCTTTTTCAGCGTGTGAAATGGCAATAATACACAGGTGATTCACAGGTGGGCATGAGCACGTTATTTGATTTCTATGAGAGCCTCTCTCTCTCTCTCTCTGTCTCCCTCTCTCCCTCTCCCCAAGGCTATCTTTTCTCGGTCCCTCTTTCTCTCTCTCACTCTCTCTCTGAGTGAGGAGGAAGCTACTGACGTGACGCTGTGGTTTTATGGGCATGACCACACCTCCACAATGCTTTTGGGCATAAACACGCCTATACGGAGATGTGCGCCGAGATGATGTGAAGCGCAGCGGGCCGACACGCCCACAATTATGGCTTTGCGCAGCGCTATTCCAGCGCAAAACGGGCGCTTACCGCCGTCGGGAAGATAGAGCCCTAACTGATGTTACCTCAGTCTGCCTTGGCTTCTCTAGGGCTTTTGGAAGTTACTGTAAATATGACCCCCTATTTTCTCAACAACAACAAAATGACTCAAGATATCTGTCCACATGATAAAGAAGATCTTTAATGTTCCAAAAATAACAATAACAAATTTTTGACCAAAATTGAAGTTTTGCCTTTGCAGGGCGGACTAGGCGTAAGATTTACACCTGGTCTTAGTGGCAAGAAGGATACGCCTAGATCAGGGGTGGGCAACTATCTTTTGGCTCATTTCCACCACATTTTACTGCCCTGCACAGCTCGTCACCAGTCGGCTCTACTCGTTTCGGCCCGATGGATGTTCTGCTTCGACCGCAGATCTGCCCCCGCCCACAGCTGGTCGTCATAGCGACCGCATATCTGTCCTTCGCTTATAGCCGAAGTAGGCTATAACATAACGTTACAATTAAATCCATCCACAGAACTTTTAAACTGTTTATGAAATACTGGTGCCTCTAAATGACCTACAGTGTACATGGGCAAATGTGACAATCGGCCAGGAGATGCATGCGCTGCGCTGCGCGGGGACGGGAGAGGCGCTACAGACAGAGTGTGAAGCCTGTACCCCGTTGGCCTCTCACCAGGCAAGACCGCGGCTTCACCAAGACCCGCCTGCGGCCTAGCGGAGCGCTGCACTCAACTCATTCACTCAGCTACAGGAGCTTCCTGAGCAGCGGACTTTTTTCACACTCAAAACAATTGAAACCACCGCCACGATTTTATTTCACCAGAGGCGAAGGCAGCAACACAAAAGACTGATGGAAATAACACAACAGAAGAGAAGGTAAGCCCACTAAACTGGTATGCAGCATTGCATTGATAGACAGAGTAAACACGATTCTGCCTGACCAATCAGTCGTCAACAATGTTTTCACGTCACCGTATGGTACCGGGGTTCACAGAATAGAACCCCGACGAGGCAGGTACGAAAAGTAGCACGACTCGACCCCATTACAACCCGGGCTGGGACGGTTTTAACCGGTGGAATGAGACAATTTATCGAGTCGAGCGGATACTACCTGCGGTGGAAATGGGCCATTTCATGGGGGGCCACATGAGAAACCCAGATTGTTGCCGGGGGCCGAACAAACATTGTCAAGCCATAACCCAGGGATGGGCAACTTTGATGATAGAGAGGGCCACAAAACGATTTCCTCGCTACCAGATTTTGCTGAGGGCCGAACGGCGCCAGCACGAAAAATTTGGGGCATTTGAAGCCAGGTTTAGAGGAATAACTAATTTTAAATTAACAGTTGTGATATCATTATTCAGTCTTAACCACCAATATTTGATCCTTTTCTCACTCACTCCTATCTCACCACCTGCTCTCCCTACAGGGCTTGAAATTAACTTTTTTGACCATCTGCCAATATGGCTGCTAGATTTTAAAGTTACCAGCCAATTAGAATTTCCACTAGCCCAAAATGTTTTTCTTGAAATAAACCAGAATATAAGTATCAGTAAGTGGCCTGGGATTCTCAATGCCTGTGTTGAGGGTCACAGAAACAAAAATGCACTCTTGAAGCTAAATAAATCCAAAACCAACGAGTTTACCGCAGGCCGTATTGTGCCCATGTGTGGCCTAGATGATGCAACCGGCGTAACTGTTAGGTCGGACTTAGACAGTCAAGTTACGACTGACTTAGCTTAAGACCAGCCCAGGTGTAAGCTCTGTTGGTGCAACCGGTCCCAGGGACTTGACTTTATTGAAGGTGGCCCGTTTCTTGGTGAGTGTTGCGCTGAAATCGTCAAAGATCCTGATGGGATGCCCCGTTCCTTCTGGTATTAGACGTGCTGTTTCTTCTTAGCCCACAGCAGCACCCGTTCCTTCTGGTATGAGATGTCCTGCTTCTTCTTAGCCCACAGCAGCACCCGTTCCTTCTGGGCATATTT
Organism: Poromitra crassiceps; assembly: GCF_964638095.1. Taxonomy (NCBI): domain Eukaryota; kingdom Metazoa; phylum Chordata; class Actinopteri; order Beryciformes; family Melamphaidae; genus Poromitra; species Poromitra crassiceps. The sequence goes on from NC_139623.1 coordinate 127,527,566, forward strand.
GTGGAAGTAGACGATGAAAGGCCAGGATCCTTGCTGCGGTTTCAGGCCCAAACTGCGGTGCGTGCGGTCCAATTCCATGTCGGGATCCAGCTGCACGTCTCGGGCGACATCCTTGAACAGTGCAGTGAAGAGGCGAAGAGGCGAGCGTTGTCTCCCTCCAATTCCTCTGGCATGTCAATCACACAGAGGTTCTGTCGCTTGGAACGCGAAACCAGGTCCTCGACAGCGTGCTGCAATTTTTCATTCATCTGGGTATAGTGCTCTCCAGCTTGGACTTCAGTGTGGCCATGTCGCACTCCAGAGTAGTCATCTCATCTGAATGTATGTATGTGTAGACAGAGCCATTTCCATTATAGCGATAGTGGTGGTGTGTGAGGCCACCATGTTTGTGATCTTTGGGAGAGATGCTTGGATTGGGGCGAGGGCGGTGTTCATGGAGGAGCTCATTCTCAAGCTCGCTGACCAGCGTATCGAGTGTTAGCGGTGCCACTCTAGCATTAGCTGCTGCTGCACTGGGAGCCGTCTTGCTAGCACCCTTATCGTTAAAGTGTTGAGTTATGGTACTTCATATGACTTAGCAAGTAAAGGAAATCAGGGTGTAGATATTTAAAATCTACAAAGTATCAGGGAGCAAACGCCATGCGTCCACTCCAATGCCATAACCAGAAAGTCTCCGTTTGTGTGTGTGTGTGTGTGTGTGTGTGTGTGTGTGTGTTTTTTTTGGGAGGTAATCGGAGCAACGGTGCACCTTGCAACGCCGGACAAACTCTCTGGAGAGCCGGACAGCTCTCTGGATAGACAGACAGCTCTCCAATTATAGTCGTAGGATAATGTGGATACCTCAGCAGGGTGGAATAACAATTTAAATGTGTAGCATTCCTGATCAACTGCAAGCATCTGGGGAACAGATAAAAGCCATTTAAGCAGATTAGCACATGTTTCCTGGCTGGCTGACTATAGACTGTGTGTTGTGTATGTATCTCTTGTAGTGCAGATACAGGAGGAGTGACAGGAACTTGGCCATTAAAATGCTGCAGCAATCATTAGGCAGATTACTTCCTGCCAGCTGACATGATTAAAATGTTGAACAGTGTCACATCTGTCAGTTGCCACTGGAGGGAGACACAGGCCAGATGATGATGTTAAAACAAGTGGCAGTATGCCTCAATCCCAGTCATGTTTTGTTCATTTTCATCATCGTCCCTGTGATGTGAAGATGAGATGAAACCATTTCTCTCTTGAACTTACATGCACTCTTGAACTTACATGCACTGTTAAATCCCCCCCCCCCCCCATGCTATCCTGTTTCATTTTCTTGGACCCTCCCATCGAGCACCTCACCACGGCTGGCTCTCAGATGTCAGATTTCACCCCTGCCTGCCTGAAAAGCTTGAGAATTTCCAAAGGGAGGTACTTCAGATCTGTAGGGGTTAGACTATAAAGGCAGAAGAGAAAAGGTGGGATCAAGGAAAGGTTTTTGAAGAGCAACCCATTGCCTGACCATCAAGTGGGTTTGAATAATATAAACGCAGCCTTCCTTTCCACCCTGCCTTCTAGTCATTATAACAAGCACATTGAAGGTAGAAAATGCTAATTTTCTCCCCAATTGTTCTTGGCCAATTCCCCCTGTAGACTAGCACATGCTTTCTCCGATACATGTGCGCCAGCCGCTTCTTTTCACCTGACAGCGAGTGGTTTCAAGGACGTAGTGCGTGGGAGGATCACGCTATTCCCCTCCGTGGTGATAGTGTTCCTGTTGTTATGGGCTACACTTTGATGTGGCACAATAATGGATGAAGTAGCACAGTGGACAGTGTTTTCACCCGTTCATATGCCTTAATGATTTCAAAGACAGGACATGAAATAATGTAAATATGAATATGAAAGAGGCTAGTCAATCAGTCAATGTTTTCTGTGATAATGTTTTCTGTTCTCGTGAATTTTTTTTAATTATTAATTTTTATTATTCAGCTTTTAGATACAAATGTTAGATGGCACTCATGAATCTCAAGTTTACTGACTTCATACAAACGATCTAAAGTGATCCAATTTTGAGATTTTTTTTTGTAGCTGCAAAACTTGCAAAAAGGCAACTCTAAATAATCATTAAGTCAATCAATCAAGTCACAGACAACAGTGTTGACATAGCCCAAAAATGGGCTATAACAGAACATTCCTAAAACATTTCTATTGGGTGCAGTGTACCTCTGTGCAAGGCTTTGAAGGCACTTCCCAGATCAGGATGTTGAAGAGGAGCACTTTATCTGTGAATCTATAGGCATTTTGTGGGCAGCATGCTTATAAAAAAGTACAGCAAGAGTGCATTTAGACAGAATTTGAGCTCTGTAGACCAGAGACTTGTCTGTGAGACTATAGCCTACCGAATCCACTTAACACCTACAGTATAGAGTTCTGTTTTCTGGCACAAGAGCAGCAAGCGCAAGCATGATGCTGTGGTTAATTCAATCAATAGGTGGCAGTGTGTCTGCATAGCACAGGAACAGGTGTTCAGTATTCTCTGTAGAAAAAGTCCTCGGAGTATAAAGAGAAGGGAAATATTATAAAATCTTCTTGGAAGCAGAGGAGCAGTCGTCAAGGTATTTCTGGAAACTCAAACAATATCTTTCATTGTCTGAGTTGCTGTGTCTCTGTCTCTCTGTTTCTTGTTCTGCCTTTCATGACCAAGCTCTTGATCTTGATCTTGTGAAACACACGCATGCACGCACGCACACACGCACACCTACACACACACACACACACACACACACACACACACACATACACACACACACACACACAAAACGTTAGGGTTGTGCTACAACCCGAGTGAGACGAGTGAGACGAGAGCTCTCACTCTAGTGCCATTGGAAGAATATTATTTTTGCTCCAAAAATTATCTTTATATAAAACCAAACCACCTAGCGACGGGTGGCGTGGTAACCCTGGGACTGAGGCGGCCACCCACATTCCTTTCCCCGTGACAACGTCACGTCCGCACAGATCCCAGGAGGCCACTCCTTCTTCCAGCCCGCCTGTGCAACGACGCATCGACGCAGCAAGGCTGGGTAGTGAGAGCTCTCGTTCTAATGTTTTACTTCGTTTCGAACTCAAGCTCTCACTCTAGTGCCAAATTCAACCGCCCTTGCTGCCGGGAGCACCCCTCAGAGCGACCCGAGAGGCATCGGTGAACGACGGACGCATGGCGAATCGCCCATGCGCAACCATGTGGCATTTGGAGAGGCAACGACACTACCTTCTCGCCATTGACAGTACCGCATGCGCGAAACGCGAACCGGACACGTCAAGACTGTAGTACCTAACAAACGTGTGATGAGAGGACCATGAGGCCGCAGCGCACATGTCCTCCACCGATACACTGCGCAATAATGCGGAAGACGTCGCAACGCCTCGCGTAGAATGCGCCTTGATACCCTCCGGGGGCACCTTACAGAGTAAGGCGGAGTATGCCAAAGCAATCGCCTCCACTATCCAGTGTGATAAGTGATCCTTGGAAAGGGGTCCACCCTGGGCGCTCTGCACGAAACAGACCAACAACTGGTTTGAAGTGCGTAATGAGCGCGTCCTGGCCACGTAGGCCGAGAGCGCCCTTACGGGATACAACATGTGCAAACATCGCTCCTCGTCCGAACTGAACGGAGGGAGACAAGAAAGCTGACAAGTCTATGACCATAGACCTAAAGCTGGCATTAATATTCTTAGGTTGATAGGCCGGGTTAGGTCGCAACATAACCCTGCGCCCATCATCCGCGAAAACCATACAGGACTGCTGCACCAAGAGGGCAATCAGGTCACCAACCCTCTTTCCTGAAGACAAGGCCAGCAGCAGCGTGGTCTTCAAATTGACGGAGTCCAAGGGCTCGAACGGATGACCCGTGAGCCCGTCCAGCACCGTAACCAAGTCCCATTTGGGAAAGACGCACAGCGACGGCGGGCGCCCCATTCATGAAGCGCAAGACTAGAGGGAGCCCCCCCCCCACGGGCCTACCCTCAATTCCCATGTGGCAAGCCGAAAGCGCGGCTACGTACACCTTAAGAGACTGCGGGGACTGGCCCACGTCAAGAAGGCTCTGAAGGAAACAAAGAACTGGCCGCACACCACAGTTCACTGGATCCACACCTTTGTCCGTGCACCAACGCGAAAAGACCCGCCACTTGTACGTGTACTGAGAGCGGGTCGAAGCAGCCCTAGCACTCTGAATAGTGCACACCACATTATCAGGCAACCCCTGGGCTAGCAAATGGTCCCATTCAGGAGCCAGGCTGCTAGCTTCCACCTGCTGGGGGAGGGGTGGAGTACCTCCCCTTTCGCCTGGGATAGGAGATCCGCCCGCAACGGCAATGCCCAGGGCTGTCCTTGCGCCAATGAGATCAGGTCCGCAAACCATATCTGCTTGGGCCAAAAGGGGGCCACTAAAGTAAGCCGTAGGCGCTGCTCCCTCACCCTGTCCAACACCTGTTGAATCAGAGGGATCGGGGGAAAAGCATAGAGCCCGTCCCGGGGCCACGCCAGTGCGTCATGACCCAGCGGGGAACTGTCCTCTTGGATCGAGAACGACAGTGGGCAGTGCGTCGCGCGCCGCGATGCGAAGAGATCGACGTGGGCGCGGCCGAACCTGGGCCAAATCTGTTCCACCACCTGAGGGTGAAGGCACCACTCCGTCTGATGGGGGTTGCCCCGAGACAGCAGGTCGGCCCCGAAATTGAGCCGGCCTGGCACATGAACCGCCGACAACAAAAGGAAACGGGGATACGCCCACAGGTGAATCTCCGCCGCTAACCGGTTCAGCGCCTCTGACCGCACACCGTCCTGTCCGAGCGGATCAGAACATGGTGCCCATGTATGAGCTGCTGGAAGTGAACCAGAGCCAGGCAAATCGCTTCCAGCTCTAACACGTTTATGTGGCGAAGCTCCTGAGCTCCCCACCGGCCGTTTGCCGAAACGCACCTGCAAACCGCACCCCATCCCCAGAGGGAGGCGTCGGTGCGAATGACCCACCTGAGCAGAACAGGGCCCAACCGAGTGCCTCTCGAGAGGTAACGGGGGTCCGCCCATATGGCCAGCGCCCGCCGGGCCAGACACGTCAGAGGAACCCTGCGATGATGGTCCCTGGCCGGGTCCAGGCGATGCTTGAAAAACCAGATCTGGAACGGGCGCATGTGTAGCCTCCCCAGCGGGAGCACATGCACCGCTGAGGCCATCAGCCCCAACATGACTATGCACTGACACGGAGGGACGCAGACTTAGCGTCTTTGCCATCCGCACTGATCCGAGCCTGTCGCTCTGGCGAAAGGCGTCCAGCTCGACCCCCAGGAAGGTTGCCACTTGCGCCACTTTGGTGAACACTTGCCGTTCACACAAAAACCCCAAGGTCTGCAGGTGATCTGTCACCATCTTGGTGTGTTCCATGGCGCGGACCCTCGAGTCCGCCACTATGAGAGCATCGTCGAGATAGAGGAAGACGCAAATCCCACTCGCGCGGAGGGGAGCCAGGGCTGTCTCCATGCACACCGTGAAGGTTCGTGGGCTCAAAGACATGCCAAACGGCAGGGCACAGAATTCGTAAGCCTTCCCCAGGAAGGAGAACCTCAGGTATTTCCTGTGCCTCTGAACCACGGGGACATGGAAGAACGCATCTTTCAGATCCACGGAAGTAAAGAAATCCCCCGGCCTCAACGCATTGAAAAGGCGAGGGAAAGAAAGCATTCGGAAAGGGAACGAAGGTCCAGAATCGGACGCATGGAACCGTCCTTCTTGGGCACGGCAAAGTACCTGTGATAGATCCCCGAGTGCTCCTGCCTTGGGGACCGAGCAAATCGCCCCCTTGGCGAGCAGCAAAGTAACCTCCTTGCGGAGTATGTCCAGGGACCCCCCCTCCACGGCCGAATCGGGGACACCATTGAATGTGGGTGGAGGTCTGGCAAACTGGAGAGCGTAGCCCTTCCGAAGTGTGCGCCACAACCATGGGGTCGGAGAACATAGGAGCTCCCAGGCGCTGAGCCTGTCGGACAACGATGGTCTCTCGTAGCAAGAAGGAGCGGAAACCGTGCCTTTGGTAATGTGTATATTGGGCACCGGGACCTCATCCGATGCCCCGATGGGAGGAGAAAATGGGGGGAGCAGGGCGTGTGAGGCTGCGCCCACCCGCCGCATGGCCAGCTCCGTAGATGCTAGACATGCCAGGGGAAAATCCCTTACTCAAACCCCGGCTACTCACGCACCCCGTGGGTGCGCCAGATCGGGGTAACCCTCCCGCCGCGGCTGGGAGGACTGCGGGGACGAAGTCCTCTTTCGAGCCCGACCGCACACGGATATGGGCCCCGCCGAAGGCGGGCCAATGTCCGGGGGTGTGGTCCACAGGAGAGCTCCTGACCGACAATGGGCATGCGGCGCCATTGATGGTGGGCTTGTCCTGGATGCTACCAACCGAGGCCAGGCCGTGGCCATGGACCAAGGCGAGCCTTGATGACGGGAACGAGACCCAAGGAGAGCTCCCGACCGAACTCAGGCCTGGGCACCGAGGACGGTGTGCTTGTCCTTAAAGGGATAGTTCAGTTTGTTTGAAGTTGGGTCCTATGAGGTACTCTCATACAGTCAGTGCACTGGGTAAAGCACTCTGGACGCATCGTGCACCGAGATAGGAGAACTGCACTCCAGCTGCAACAGGCACAGAGAGCTGTCTGCTGAGTGTGAAGGGGGCCATGAGCAAAAACGTAAAAAACAACAGAAAGAATACATAAAGTGCTTCCATACTGCTCACCTGGCATAATGCAAGTCTCCACAAGCCCTGAGATGCCAAGTAGACTAGAAAATGTCATTTACACCTTGTTTTTAGCTAAAATCGCCACTATAGCAAGGTTGTACCCTAGTTGTTGTAATTTCAGCTGCTAGCTCCAATGACGATTTCAGCTAAAAACAGGGTGTAAATGACATATTTTCAAGTCAACTTGGCATCTCAGGGCTTGTGGAGACTTGCATTATGGCAGGTGAGCAGTATGGAAGCATTTTATGTATTTTTTCTGTTGTTTTTTTACGTTTTTGCTCATGGCCCCCTTCACACTCAGCAGACAGCTCTCTGTGCCTGCCGCAGCTGGAGTGCAGTTCTCCTATCTCGGTGTGTGATGCGTCCAGAGTGCTTTACCCAGTACACTGACTGTATGAGAGTACCTCATAGGACCCAACTTCAAACAAACTAAACTATCCCTTTAAAGCTACAAGCCGAAGGCTGGCCCTGAGCCCAGACCTTGGCAAGCTGCCGCCCCTGCCGGGCGCGTAGCGCCAGCAAGAGGCGGACTGAGCAGGTCCCTGCTGAGCTCTGGGCCGAAGTTGGGCGCTAAGCTCCAACGACGGCAGGCTCATAGTGGAGTGGTTCGAGGAGCGGTGGGCCCCGAAGGGCGGCTCAATTAACACTCTGCCCCCGGAAACCGGCGGCTGTCCCCTCGTTGCCGTCGTGGCATGAGGGACCTGACCGCAGCGGAGTCCCGTTGCTGCCTCTCCAGCTGCTGGGCCATGTTCTCCACTGATGGCCCGAAAAGGCCCTCAGGAGAAATCTTGGCCCCGAGCAGCCTTCACTTCTCCGACTCAGACAACGGCGTAAGGTTGAGCCAGAGGTGGCGGTGTGTGAGAACAGAGAAGGCCATTACCTTACCACTGTTCTGAGCCAAGCAGTCCACCATACGGAGGGCGTAGTCCGTGGCCATCCGGAGCTCAGTATACATCTCCGGGGATGGGTTACCCTGCAGCTCCCTCAGGAGGACAGCCTGGTAACCTTGTAGGATGGCCAGGTTATTAGTCATGGCGGTGGACTGACCGCCAAGTAAGACTTTTCAGCCAGCTTGGCCGTTAGCTGGCACGCCTTCGAAGGCAGTGGTGGAGGCCAGATGAGATGCCACCACTTCCTCCAGGGGGGGCATTCTGGAAAATGCCAGCCGTTCCTCACCATCGAGCGCAGACCATGGAGCCATGCCCGCGCAATGCTTGGCCTCCTGTGGTTTTTACTACCCTGTCTGCACGGCGTGGACCACGTCCTCACGGACAGGCATGTGGCGCTGCGGGCGGGATGCCTGGTGTGCCTGAAAAAAGCACCCCTGTAGCACTGCGGCCCTGGACATCACCCCGCGAAACTGCTTCTGGTAGGGCTCGTTCACTTCCAAACGAGCTTCCTCCTCCGTATTAGTAGTGACGGTGGTAGCACCGTCCCAGCCCTCCTCCCTGTCGGAAACCTCTTCCTGGGGGGTATCGACTAGGGGTTCGTACCTGGGGAATTCACCCCGCTCTATGAATTGAGGCATGGGCTCATTGCCCCACCTAAACTCAGACTGCTCGTCCCGCTCGGACTGGCCCTGAAGGCCCTGAGCAGCAGGGGCTTCACCCACGACAGGGCGGAGAGATTCAACGGACATGCTCCTCTCGAGAGGTGTACCGCTGGGAGGAATGTCCTCCTCAACAAAGAGCTAAGCTCTATGACGCAGCACGGCTATCTTGAAAATACCACAGAGGCTGCAAGACCGAGGGTTTAAAAGCGCCCATGCAGCGTGCTCCTGCCCATGGCAGAACACGCACCTATCGTGCCGGTCAAAGACGGCCAACGTAGCTTTGCACACCGCACACCCCCTCGCTGACTCTCGCTTCTCCATGCTCATAGCATGAGAAAACAGCAAGCTAACTAGCAGCAAGCTCCCGCAGGCCGCACCCGGTTAGCGGGAGTACAATAAGAAAACTAATCAACTAGTGTGAAGAAGCCAGGCAGTAAGTCACCCGGAGGCTAGCGAACATGCACGTGCACGGTAACGAAAGCGGCTAATAGCCTGACCCGAAGGGAAGGCAGCAACACGACCTGCTAAGAGAACAAGTAAGCAAGAGAGACAAGCGCGAGCCAAGCTTGCTAGTCACTCTAGGGGGGACACCTCGGCATTCCAAAATGTCGGCACTCCGAAATACCGGCATTCCGACAAAATTGAGATCTGTCTCGCCATTGCGAAAGAACCCTCCCCCAGACCCTAACCCTAAACCTAACCTCTCCCACCCCCCACGCCTAAGCCTAACCTCCCCCAGAACCTAACCTCTCGGCGAAACATTTTTTGGAGATAAAAAGGGCCGCCTCTCCGAAAGCATAGAAGTCAATGATCGGAATGCCGACACTTCGGAATGGCGAGCTGACCCCCACTCTAGGAATAAACTCCCCAGCCGAGGAGAATAAGTAGTTGATGCTATTTGCACGGATGCTGCAAGCTAGCTATATAGTTAGAACTGAGATAAGTGGCAACACACTCGTGTGAAGCAAGCTGACCTAGCTAGCGTAATCGCTAAGCTAATACTCTCAGATTCAATCGGTACCCCAGCTGGGGTGAACGCATGCAAGCTACACGGCAGTAGCCTAAGCAAAATGTGCTAACAAACACAATAAAAGGCGAGACACTCTTAGCTTTGATGAACTGTGACCGTCACCGCTGGTGAAGAGATGCAGGAATGGGTCCCCGAAGCCTGAAGAATCTCGTCCACCGAATGCCTTGTTTAGTCGGGCAATAAGACGGAATTAGGTCGGCTTGAGAGCGCAAACTAAGTTAGGACACGGAGCTTTCAATAATACGTCTCACTTTAGATCCCAGGAGGCCTGGGCAGACGTGACGTTGTCACAGGGAAAGGAATGTGGGTGGCCGCCTCAGTTCCAGGGTTACCACGCCACCTGTCGGTAGGTGGTTTGGTTTTATATAAAGATCATTTTTGGAGCAAAAATAATATTCTTCCAATGGCTGCGTGCGCAGCGAGATGGCACTAGAGTGAGAGCTTGAGTTCAAAATGAAGTAAAACCCTTTTATTGTACAGTAGGTATTATATTGAGTTTAGTTTGTGCTTGCAGCCTGTCTTTAGGCATTTAATGCTGTAATTGAGGAATAGACCTGCTACATGTAGCTTTACCTTTTGACCGACCTTGTCCAGATATCCACTACGTGCATCAAATACAACAAATTTTCAAATTCAGATTTTAACTCCCTGACTTTTAACTCACTTGCTGTTTAAAACAAAATGTAAGATTCAAGATTCAATACTTTATTCTTAGTAAATGATGATTGGACTTTGCCTCAATTCAACTCAGATTAAAAACATAGTGACAGGACATAGTAATACCAAACATTATACACACTCACATATACTCTTATATATGCATTTGAAGTCCAGAGTCAAATTCAAATGAAACAGATTCAGGTTCAAGTCCTCACTCGGTCACACTTCAAGCCTTTGTGAAATACCTGTTAAATTAAATCACTCATAATGCATAAAATGAGTGATTTTGAAGTACATTTTGACTTAAACCCCCTTGTCTGTTGCATACAGGACATTGGCAGAAGAGTGAAATGTAGGCCTAATTATTATTGTTGGCGCAATTATGATTATGGGTTAGTTTATCCATGTTGTTTGGCAGAGGAATAATATTGAATTGCTAACATTGCCTTAAAATCATCGATTAAAAATAAAAGAAATTGCTGCCATTTTATAAAGGCTTCTCTAAAATCATCGTAAACCAATAAAGCATGAGCCATGCTTCATTTGCTTTGTCAGCACATGCCCTGAACCAATCATTGCTTGGCTGAAACTACCCTCTGTACACTAGGCCTAATTATTAACACATATCATATGGTAGTATCATTATGCTGATACCTGAGAGGGCATTCTTTACTGTTATTATGAGTTCAGTCATTGTTGATGAGGGAGGAACCATCAGCAGGGTCGAGTACTGACCACTTACTGTAGATTGCTTGGTATATAAAGTGCACCATAGATATTATATTACTATAGATGGGTCACCGCAGGCTCCGCCAATTCTAACAAATGGTAGCAGCAAGTCTCCTAAATGGGCGTGGTCAACTATTGACTCAGACCTGTCGAAAGTCTCCTAAGTGGGCGTGTCTGTGGAAAACCATGGGCAAAACCCATGTGACAAAAAGACAGGAAGTGAGTTGAAGCTGGGTCGTCTTGCTCGAATCTCATCGACTCCGGTCCGCATCCGGACCCAGACGCCATCCTATCCGGACCGAGCCCTATAACCTACAAATCATTGAGAATCGTTACATTTCACGGAGCTTTTCTATTTTAACCGGCACATGCTTTTATAGCCTTTACGGTACTGGTTCATCTGCCAGGAAGCTCACAGACCAATCAATGCATGCGCTGTAAATCATCACACGTCAGTGACACACGGACGAAGTAGAGGCGAGAGACTCGGAGAAATGCGAGAGATATAAGTAATTTCACATGGCGTGCTCAAAAGAAACAAGTAGACCGCAAAAACAAAGATTTTGTTTTAATCTGGAGCAGGCAGAGGCCCGGCTCCAGACCCAAATTACAGAGGGTGCCTGCCCCTAGCTTGGGGGGGGCAAGCTACCCAACCCCAAAGAATGGGGTTCTCCCCCCCGCCCCCCAGTGCTGTAGTGGTAAAAAGAAAAAACGTGGGTAAACTATACTTTTGAGGCAGCTTTCTCACGCGGCACCGGCAGTGTTATAACGGCGGATGAACTATAAGCTTCCGTGACCGATATACAAGACAAAATATGAGAGTAGAACAACTTAATCTGAATAGCCCTATAAGGTATATCAGGGGGTGCCCCACATTTCTGAGTAGCCAGCCAGATAGGAAAAGTAGCTGGCTAAATATGGGATGGGCCTTGGACCTAAGGGGGGTCTGGGGGGATTGTCCCCCGGAAGAAGATTTTGTACATTTTAAAGTAAAATTCGTCAACCTGTTGCATTTGAGAGCAAAATGAAGAGGCTAAATCTATGAAGAACTACACACATCTCTAATGTGTTGTGACTTTACAAATAATTAGGCCTAAACAATCAATATAAAATCTATTTACACATTGTGCACAAATTGCATTCATTGTGACAAATTTACAATAGTTAATATCCAGCCAGAATCATTGCAAATGGATGTTCAAAGTAACAGTTAGCAATAGCATTCAGTTAACACATTGAGTGCCAGCCACTTTTGGAGAACGGACGCTCCCAGTGCCAGAGTTTCAGAGCGTTTTCAGTGATTTCTCGAGGCCCACAGAATATTGTGTGATATTACTATGTAAACACCGAACACGCACAAAGAACGAGGAGACTCTCTTCTATCATCTGCAAAAAAAAGTGTATTGATCCCATTTTCCATTCTTTAGTTATGAGCCGGAGAAGATAGCTTGATTTAGCCAAAAACAGCAATTTTTTTCTTGAAGCTGAGATAATGAGCCTTTTGTGAAATTAAACATTTCAAGCACATCATTGACTCTGAAGCTAATATTTTCTGATATAATGACACCTCAAAAATAATTTCCTTCAATAAAAGAGTGAAAACAAAGGAATTTTGTTTGGCCAAATAATATGTTTTAGCTGCAACCAGCAGCGCTGGCCCCTGCGTGCGCAGACCCTACACCTTCTTGCTGGTCTTGATTTACTGCTGGTGGGCATCAGATAGCCTATTCTAGCTTGTTTGCTCTCTATGCATCGAGCCTGCTGCTGCCTGGGTGTGTGTGTACTGTCTGTAGTGCCCTGCGTGCCCCACCCCCCTCCTCCTCCTCCTCCGTGGTGGGAGGAGTCGTGTCTCTGCTGCGGTTTGCTCTGAGTTTGATCTGCACTGAAAAGTCCGCTGCCTGCATCCCCCCGCTTTTTTACAGCGTGTCCTTGGCTCCCAGCTGAGAATAATGTAACTTCAGAAAGACGCTGGTGTCGCCGTGTCGGCAACTAAATCATATGGATGGACTATCGCAGCGGACACGGATGGGGCTCAATTGTGGCAGCAGATGACTGCTGTTCACAGGCACAGCTAACGTTATGCTTCAAGCATATCGATGCGATTTCCGTATTCCGTTTCCTCATGACTTCTTCTCTCTTTTCTCCTGGCCTTTGTCTAATCGGGAGGGCACTGTCGCCACCTAAGGGTTCTGTAAAATAGGTTAGACACATTCAATAGCTCCCATATTGTAAGAGGCGATGTAAGAGGCTTAGATCGACATCCCCCCGTCAAAATATGAATTTGGAGTTATTGACGCCATTTGGCGTCGCTGGCAGCCTACGGTAAATTTCTCCTGACGCCATTTGGCGTCGCTGGCACTCAATGTGTTAATCAATGCCTAATGACAGCCAGAGCAGTGCAAATGAATAACATTAGCTTGATTGAGCTCAGCACATCAAGCTTCAATCATTGCTACTTGACAACAATAATGTCAGGCATAATCTGACTAACTGCTTTAACAAGCAATTTACCATTTGCAACCTATATTCTTCGTTTTTTCGGGTTATTTGTGAAAAACTGACAAATCCATTCTGCATGCCATAGTTCGCCCTCGGCTTTTCGCGAATAATAAAACATTTTGTGAATTTGCCGGCAGCCAGGCCAGGGGTACAGATCTCGCCATAACAAACACCAGTGTGTTTCTAGATAGTTTTCAACATGGTCGTATTGGCTTTATACAGTAGCACCTGGACTATTCAAGTCGCACCTAATGTTACAAACTTTACTTGATCAGAGGGAAATCAATCATGTCTCTTACACCAGTGATTCACTCTTCAGTTGTAAAACGGTAGTCCTATATGATTTTCCCCACTCCTGACCAGTGTTGGGTGTAACTCATTACAAAAGTAACATATTACATGTAATATATTACTTTTAGCAGTAACTCAGTAATATAACTTATTACTTGTACGATTTCAGTAATATTATACCAGTTACTTTGTTAAGTAACTGAAGTTACAAATTGAGTTACATTTCTTTTGAAATCAAAGTACATATTTAAATAAAGATATAACCATTTCCTAATCAAACCGTCTGTTTTATGAAAATAACCACTACAGATGACAATAACAAAGTAAAAGAATAACATTTAGAATTTTGGATTGTTTACACTGACTTCAAGGCAGTTGCCATTATTTTTCGGGATGTTCCGGGGCAGCGATGTCATTCTGCTGCTGCTGTTGTTTTGGTGAAAGTAATGCAAAAGTAGTGTAATAAGTAACAAGTTACTCTACACAAACAGTAATATTGTAAAGTAACGTATTACTTTCAATTGAAAGTAACTAATAATATGTAGTATATTACATTTTGAAAGTAACTTGCCCAACACTGCTCCTGACACACATTTTTAACCAACATACGTTCAGCTCACCATGAGCTGGCCTCCAAATGCGCGTCTCCAAATGCGCATTGCGCATCGCTGCCACAATGGCACCGTCAAGTTGTTTGTCTGGGCAGGCAAGCGCAGCTCGAGAAAGGCACCAACATGACCGGGGCCGTGTAGCCTACCTTTCCCGCGGAGCGCTCCACAAGTAGTAGGCTACGGTTTGCGGAGCTCCTGGTCAGTGCCATGTGTCATCTTGTTTCTTTTGTTTTTGGTGTGTGACGTGCTTGCCGTGGTCTCCGCATCAACGGAGTTTCCTACTCGAACTTTTTAAAACTTGTGCAATAATAAGTGCATAAACGATTTAAAAATGTGAGTAAACTATCTTAAAAGGTGCCTAAACGCTGCAGAGCATTGAAAAAGGTACCTAAACGGCGTTTATCTGCGTTTAGCCACCACTACAGCCCTGCCCCCACCCCCCCCCATATTTAATTGTTTAATTCTTCATTCAAAAGAACAAAAACAAGCTCAGACACAGGAAGAAGAAAACAACATTCATATATTATCAACATTCTAACACCAAAATGTGGTGCTGCTGTACCAGCCACATAAGGTGTTTATGTTATGTGCTTATATGAGGTGTTGCGCATGATACATAGGTAGCGGAACGCATCTGAAATTGGGGGGGCCGGGGGGCGTGTCGGGAGGGGGGGGGGGCGTGTCGGGGGGTGTGTGTCCGTCCCACCCACACACACACACACACACACACACACAAACACACACACACACACACACACACACACACACACACACACACACGTCTGTGAACCACCATATCATTGATTATTATTATTATCATCATATAAAGATTTTGGTCGTTTGAAGCCAGATTCGTATAGGAATATCTAATTTTAAATTAACATTAGGATTAGACGGTTGTGATGTCAGTATTCAGTCTTAACAATCATATATTTGCTTCTTTTCTCACTCACTCCTATGTCACCACCTGCTCTCCCTGCAGGGTTTGAGATTAAACTTTTTTTTTTATCACCAGCCAATATGGCTGCTAGATTTTAAAGTTACGAGCCAATTAATTTCAACTAGCCAAAATGTTTTTCTTGAAATAAACCAGAATATGACTGCCACTGGGTTAACTCATTGAGTGCCAGCCACTTTTGGAGAATGGACGCTCCCAGTGCCAGAGTTTCAGAGCGTTTTCAGTGATTTCTCGAGGCCCACAGAATATTGTGTGATAATACTATGTAAACACCGAACACGCACAAAGAACGATGAGACTCTCTTCTATCATCTGCAAAAAAAAGTTTATTGATCCCATTTTCCGTTCTTTAGTTATGAGCCAGAGAAGATAGGCTATTTTGAGCAAAAAGACACTTTTCAAATTAGAAGCTGAGTTATTCCGCCTTTTGTGAAATGCAGCATTTCAAGCACATTCACTGAGTCTGTAGATAATATTTTCTGATGTAGTGACGTGGTGTAGTTGTGTGGTGCACTGCGTGCCCCACCCCCCTCTCCCCCCCTCAGCTGCAAACTCCTCCCCACACTAACACACAGCCTAACACGCACCCAGTCTATTTTCGGAGCGCTCCGTTTTTTTGCGCCGGCTCCCAGCGCGACACGGAAATGCCAAACCAGACTGCAGGGAAAGGTTTGGCCCTTCGGCATCGGGTGCTGCCTTTCTGGCGGCTAATCGTGTGAAGAAACTATGCAGACAGACAGACAGAGGCAGAGGGGCTCAGTTGTGTGCGCGGATTGACTGCTGTTCGCAGCCAACATCAGCTGCAGTCAGAGCCATGGCTCTGGCTGCAGCATGAGCGGTTTCTCTTTGATCACGGGGGTTTTTCCTGCTGTTTCCGGACCTTTCTGTAATCTGGAGAGCACTGTCGCCACCTAATGGGTCGGTAAAATAGGTTATACACATTCAACATTCCCCAAAATTTTACAGGAGATATATTAGGCTTTGATCCACGTCCCACCGTCAAAAAACGCAAGTGACGAACATACTCGTCCTTGGCACTCTACGTTACTAAACCAATTGACGAACATACTCGTCCTTGGCACTCAATGAGTTAATATATGCATACGTATCAGTACAAATAAGTTATAGCATAATGAATCTATAAATTACAGCAGGGCTATTCAACTAAATTGTTCAGGGGGCCACATTGTCAGAAACCTAAGGGACCGGGGGCCGGACCGTTCCCCGAGCCAGTACACTTGACACAATGCGCCACCACATTTTCGCAGCCGCGCTGGAACTATTATTAAGTAGGGGGTGCTGTAAGGAATGGAATCTCGGCAGCGTCGAAGAAAATTTTATGTTTTTTGGACTTTTATGCATATTTAGAAGAATATTTAATTTTAAATTAACATTAGGATTATACTGTTGTGATGTCATTATTCAGTATCTTCTCCTTTTCTATTATTAGTATTAGTATTAAATACTGAGTATCTCATGAAAAACTATTAATATTGCATCTTTTGTGTTTAGCTCCGTCTCACAGCATTGTAACATTGTAGTGCAGCAAGAAAGGAAAACTACTGTAAACATTTGAACCATATTTGAACATTTGAACCTTATTCGAATCAGTTTTTTAGTTTTTGTTTCTTTTTCTTAATTTTTTTGTTTTTCAGTTTTTTTCCCGTTTTTGTTTTTTCGTTTTTGTTTTCCGTTTTAAACTTTAAAACAGAAAAACGGAAAAACGTTTTTAGCCAAAAAATAATAATAATTTGAATGGGGGGGGCAGTTTGGGGAATGGGGGGGCCCGGCCCGGTCAAGCCACTCCCCCCCCCCCCAACGCCGCGGGCCTGACTCTTAGATGTTCATTAATTGTTCTCACGGGTAGCTCACAACCAGGCAGTATGTCTCATGTGAAGTGTGATGCGATCCTAACCTGTCTATGAAAGCGTCACACGAGCAAACACACTCAAATCCAGACTGAGGGCACACTCACACATTCACTGCCCAACGGCATGTGACGTTTGCATTGCGAACGAATAGACAGACAGACAGACAGACAGACAGACAGATAGATAGGGAGCTCACTTCTCTCAATAGAAAAGGTGGAGGAAAGGGAAGAAAAGCAGATTTTCTTTCTAAAATTAAAGCACTTTTAAGATGCAAATTTTTCCAAAGCACTCTGTTGTATGTTATTTTTAAATGCAGCCATTATTTTTTACTTGAAATGAGAAAAGAACATGTATTTATTATTAGTGTAGGCTAGTTATTTATAATTAATCCAGTTAAATATCAAAACTAAATAAACATTGTTGATGTTTATTTTGATTTAACAGTCAGTCGTTGACTACATACAGACATTGTACCATTAGGCTACTAATCATTGAAGTAGCCTAAGTTCAATGGCACTGAATCATAACGCAAGCTACGTTACAATGTTCCGGACCTTTGCTTGAGGACATTTTCTCTAACTGGACCTCTATGAATTTTAATTGAGTGCCCCTGACATAGGGGGATTTCAGGATCTACTGATGTCCGCTGTGTGCTAAGAAAGGCGGTGTAGCAAATGATGGCATGAAAGCAGAATAAAGTAGGTTTTTTATTCGAAAAAAGCAATAATGTACATACAGTACACACAAATTCATGCTAAACTTGCACAAAAAGTCTTCGTATTTCTCAGTTCTCAGTGACTTCAAGAAAAATATGCAACACATTTTTTAATGAATCAATTCTTGGAAGTTGCGAATCGATTCAGAATCGTGGAAGATAAGAATTGCCATTCTTATATGAATCAAATTTTTTCAGACACCCCTAACACACTCATAGTAGCCCTATAAATAATCAAATGTAATGCTATTATAATGCTGCCTTGATTGTAACTGGAAAAAAGTTTGTTGTTGTTGAGTAGGCTATATACTATATGACACTGTATAAACTTAATTTAAAGAACAAACAAACAAAGAAAAAAGTCCTATAAATGTGAGCGATGGCTTATCAATGAACTGTTTCAGCCTATATGTAGAGTGTGCTATTATGCTATAGTTTCTTACTTTTATGTTTTCCCTGGGCCACTAAAAATGTCTGCACTCTTTGCACTGTATGTGCTTTCGATAAGCGCTCCCACCAAACAGCATACGCTATGCTGAGGAACTTGAAAGAGTTCACACTTTAAACTAGCTGAGTGCCGATATCCGGTAATGGGGAGGGGGTGGGGCGGAGTGTGAAACAGTAAACTATGCAATTTATAAATATGGAAACATCCTCCCACACATATCTTTACAGAATAGACGGAACAGCGAGTCGAAGCCTTGTTGCTGCATTCCAATAACCATGACAACCCAGCGTTCCATTGGTGACGTCAAGAAATAGTCACACAGCGCAGAGAGTGTAGGTGGAGGAGGCACAATAGAAACCAGCCATCACTTTTCAGAGAAGCCAAACACATGAAATACCAAGAAAATATAATGGTGTGAAAATGCAGGCTTTTCTCCCTAAGAGCCGTTAAGCTGTCTGTGATGAGAGACATGGGCGTCGTTAGGCCTGGGTATTGGGGGCTAATAGCCAGCGAATGTCTTATGAATAGCCTGTAAACCGTTTTTCAGCCATTTATTTAGTTTGACAGTTATTGAGAGTTGATTTGAGTTACATTGTAAATGGATGCCTAAAAAAAACGTTTACAGTTTTCGGATAGGCTATATTACTGATTTTGTAACGATATAAGACTGGTTGAAAATCAACCCCAAAATAATATATGATATGATATGATAAGAAATGCATCATATCTGTGTTGTTTCTCTCACTGAGAGACATGAACGCCTGCTTTGTTAGTCCCACTTTATAATTAGATAGGGTTGCCATCATCATCTCTCATCTGTGTGGAAAGGAGAGCGCGAGTCGTCATCACAGCAGCCTGCCTGGGAGGTGCTCATTAATGAAGTGACGGACACGCACGCATACACCCACGCGCATCCGCGCACCCACGCACACACACACACACACACACACACACACACACACACACACACACACACACTCATACACACACACACACACACTCATACACACACACACACTCATACACACACACACACACTCATACACACACACACACACACACACGCATACACACACACACACACACACACACACACACACACATAGACAGACACACACACGCATACACACACACACACACACACACACACACACACACACACACACACACACACACACACACAAACACACACACACACACTCACTCACACCTACACCCGGGAGCACCTATCTACTTTATTTACTCCAACAGCTCAAATAATTGTTTTTCATCCCATTTTAAATGAGGACAGGTTTTTAACAGCTGTGAGATACTTCTCGCCCCGGCAGTCTGAGCGTGACGGGATACATGTGGGCACAAATGTGGCCTTAAGAGGAGAGCCTGATATCTTAATTACCATGTAGAAATCAAAATGAACGGCTACGATCGCCCACTTCGCTGACACTTTTCACTCCCTCATTCTCAAATTCCTAGTCAGCAGCAAATGATGATATGCAAATGCAGCTCGTCTCCCAAAAGTGATTTGACTTACTGTCACAAATAAAGGTGCAAAGGAACTAGAAATGGATGTCCTTGTGCATACTGGAGACAGCATTGTACCGTAGCTGTCAGTATAACCTCCATTAATGGAATAACTTGACATTTTGAATTTTACCTGTCCTATTGTGGGGGAAAGTTCTGACGTCTGTTCTCAGTATTATTAGCATTCCTCAATAAAACCCAGGGCCACTGCCAGGGATGTAGATTTGATTTCAAGGCGTGGGTGGGGGGTGAGGGGGGTTGATTAGCACAGGCCCAAATCCCCCAAATGGCTTTGGTTTTTTAGATACCCCCTACCAAGGCTTTTTCTTCATAGTTTTGATATCTCCCCATTCACTCTATAATTTATAGAATACTATAATTTATTTATATCTATAAAATTACCACAGGAAAGCCACACATCCCCTGAATTCCTTAGGTCTAATTTGTGCTCATGAGGCTGTGATTATCCTAGAGGTCATTTTATATGGTGCGAGATCAAGTTTCTTTAGTGGTCTCACTACAGTTCGTGGTCTCACTACAGTTAGTGGTCTCACAGTTAGTGGTCTCACTACAATGAAATGGCTACTACATAACATAATCACACATGAATACAAATGGATTCATTGAATCCACAAGAGTCTCAGCTTTCCAGTGATACCAATTCCAATACTGTTTATAGGGATCCGAGTATGCAGACATTTTCAAATAAGCCTAAAGTGGGCATGTCTATAATGTGTGTAATGGGTTCCAAGAGAACCCATTCTCATTCAGATATCATGAGGTGAGAGGTCCAGGGACCCCTTTGAAAATGGCCATGCCAGTTTTCCCTCGCAAAAATGTAGCCTAACTTTGGAGCGTTATTTAGCCCCCTTCCCGACAAGCTAGCATGACATGGGTGGTACCAATGGATGCCCTAGGTCTTTCATTATGAAGGTATCTTCACTAGCTGAAAGACAGTAATGTCTGGTGGCGCAGTGGTAGCGTTGTCGCCTCACAGCAAGAAGGTCCTGGGTTCGATTCCCGTCTGGGATGCTGTGGGCGCTGAGGGTGTATCCCCATTCCCATGTCCTAGGTGCCTATGGCCCAGGTGGGCTCGTCAAAAGGGCCTTTCTTTGCTGAGTTTGCATGTTCTCCCTGTAAAAAGATGCAAAAAAAAGGACTGTCGGCCGAGGAGTTGAAAAAAGTGCAGGGGTCCAATACTGCCTTCTAAAAGTGTGTGTGTGTGTGTGTGTGTGTGTGTGTGTGTGTGTGTGTGTGTGTGTGTGTGTGTGTGTGTGTGTGACTGTGTGTGTGTGTGTGACTGTGTGTGAATTACGTCACTGTTCACTTCAACCTTGAGTGAAATATTACCCTTGGATTCAACAAGGAATTACCTCCTAACATAGACACACACACACACACACACACACACACACACTAATGTGATCCACTCCTGTTAGTGTCAGCTGAGAGTGACAACCTCAACCTCCTCTCAAGTGACCGCTTTGGGGGGTGTGTGTGTGTGTGTGTGTTACAATAGTGGCAGAGAAGGAGAGAGGGAGGGGGAGAGAGACAGAGTGAGAGAGATGTAATAGGGATGTAATCATACATGTGTCTTAGATGTGTCACATGTCAATGGTTATATTTGGCAATGGGGAAGCAGGGAATATGGGTTTGGGTTAGTCCCTATAATTCGAAGGGCACAAGCATGCACGCACACACATTCTCTCTCTCTCTCTCTCTCTCTCTCTCTCTCTCTCTCTCTCTCTCTCTCTCTCTCTCTCTCTCTCTCTCTCTCTCTCTCTCTCTCTCTCTCTCTCTCTCTCTCCTCTTCTCTCTCTCTCTCTCTCTCTCTCTCTCTCTCTCTCTCTCTCTCTCTCTCTCTGCTACAAACATACACAAGTCAGGCCAGAACCAATGGGACCTGCAGATTGGGCAGCTCTGTCTCAAACGAGTAGAACGGTGAAAGCTGATTGGCCTGCAGTGCTTCTATTCAGATTTGCCACATTTGTTGAAGTTACAACCTTACAAAGTGTTTCACAAGGTTGAACAAGGCTATAGGTCACAGACTGTTTGTTTGGGTTGCAAGGACGTTTTGACAAGCCAACTACCTGTGCAGATAGCTGCTAGCTGCAAGATAACACAATGAAGCTCTGCAGAACCAGATTGGTCACCGGCATCCATCTCAAAAAGAGCTCACTACCAGTGACCGTGCACTTCAGTAGGATCACTCAGTTACCCAATTATAGCTAATAATTGGATGAAAATAACAAAATCTACTGGTAATCAAAGTTTATTATGCCAACATTTCTATTTTTCATCTTCAAATGAAGTAAGTAAGTAAGGGTTGGGCTACCCTATCGAAAAATGCTACCTCATCTGTAGGGGAGACTTGTGGGTACCCATTGGAACCCATTATCATTCCGATATCTTGAGGCGAGAGGTCAAGGGAACCCTTTGAAAATGACCATACCAGTTTTTCCCTCAGCAAAATCTTGCCTAACTGTGGAGCATTTAGCTGTCTTCCCAACACGCTAGCATGGTTGGTACCAAATCTCCAATCTTCTAGTTTCATATGATATCAGAAACCTTTCTCTGCAGCCCGCTACAGCCATTTGAGTTGCATAACTATGAAATCAGGAGATTAACGGGATAAATTACTATTCAGAAGTACAGCGGGAGAGTGTTTTGCCCCCCCCCCTTTTTTTTTTTACCCGAGGGCTGCACTGAATGAGGACGGGAGGTGCATGCGGTCCGCCACTTACCCATCCTTGGTTTCATTCAGTTAATAGTTTGCAGATGGGCTTGTTGTGGATCATCATTTTGTCCATGTGCTTGTGAGCTTAGGGGAGTCATGGCTGCTTCTTGAAACCGGGAAAGAGGAAATTACATCAACTCACTGATAAATAAAACTGATATGTTTCATCATGTGTTCTTCACCAAGGTTGTTTCCAGTGTTGCCCGTCCATCCATGCAGCATCCCCGGACCCCCATTTGAGAACCACTGCTATAGGGGGCAGGCAAAACAATTCCACCCCCAGCTTGAAGAAGTAAAATGAGTTTAGGAGAAAGATGGAGCTTGGAGAAGGAGAGACAAAAATGATAGAACCATCAAATAGCAAATAATACAAAATAATCTCCATACAGCCATGTGCTCAGGGTGTGTCATGTCTCCATACAGCCTGTGCTCAGGGTGTGTCAGAATGTCTCCATACAGCCTGTTCTCAGGGTGTCAGAATGTCTCCATACAGCCTGTGCTCAGGGTGTGTCAGAATACAGCCTGTGCTCAGGGTGTGTCAGAATACAGCCTGTGCTCAGGGTGTGTCAGAATACAGCCTGTGCTCAGGGTGTGTCAGAATGTCTCCACACAGCCTGTGCTCAGGGTGTGTCAGAATGTCTCCACACATCCTGTGCTCAGGGTGTGTCAGAATGTCTCCACACAGCCTGTTCTCAGGGTGTGTCAGAATGTCTCCACACAGCCTGTGCTCAGGGTGTGTCAGAATGTCTCCATACAGCCTGTGCTCAGGGTGTGTCAGAATGTCTCCATACATCCTGTGCTCAGGGTGTGTCAGAATGTCTCCATACATCCTGTGCTCAGGGTGTGTCAGAATGTCTCCATACAGCCTGTGCTCAGGGTGTGTCAGAATGTCTCCACACAGCCTGTGCTCAGGGTGTGTCAGAATGTCTCCACACAGCCTGTGCTCAGGGTGTGTCAGAATGTCTCCACACAGCCTGTGCTCAGGGTGTGTCAGAATGTCTCCATACAGCCTGTGCTCAGGGTGTGTCAGAATGTCTCCATACAGCCTGTGCTCAGGGTGTGTCAGAATGTCTCCATACAGCCTGTGCTCAGGGTGTGTCAGAATGTCTCCATACAGCCTGTTCTCAGGGTGTGTCAGAATGTCTCCATACAGCCTGTGCTCAGGGTGTGTCAGAATGTCTCCATACAGCCTGTGCTCAGGGTGTGTCAGAATGTGAATAAGGCACCATGTCCACACAGCTTGTGCTCAGGGTGTGTCAGAACAGTGTACAGTGTACACTGGATGAAAAGACTCCAGCATTACTGATTAATGGTTCTGGAGCAAATTAAAAGGCTAAGGCATGAACGTGATATGAAATGAAATAAATATTAATGTATGAACCATCACTTGGTTCAAAGCATGGGAAGCTTGGGAAATGAAAGCAGAGGGAACATGGCATCAGGAGCGGCACTCAGTGGATAGAGCGCAGCACTAAGGGGGTTAGGGAGTTGACTCTCCTGGGGCCTGCCATGTAATATATGGTTGTGTGAGGCATGTTGGTTAAATGTACATCTGTTACAAATGGCATGCAGTGTGTATGTTCACAATCTGTTGACATCAGTGTGATTTGAGGCATGCAGTCATACATGTACGTGTCTGTCAGTACAGTACGTCTTTTGTTACAATAAAGTGTTATAGCTGCTTACCAGAACTTTTCGCTCCATTAGATTACTCTTGTTAACACATCGCACACCGCTTGGACTGTAAATATCTATATAATTCATATTTAACACTCCCTCTATTCCCTATTCTATTTAACATTCCCTACTATTGTACATGTATATATGGAACTGCACCTGCAATTTTGTGATTGTCTTTTAGATATCTTCTTTTATCGCTAAATATTGATATGACCGCTATGCTGCATAATGTTACACTAAGACAAATTCCTCGTATGTTGCAAATTGTGGCAATATTCTCATGTCTTGCAACCTCAGTCAGCCTTTTCATTGTACAATGCTCCACAAAAGGTTTGCCTCAGGTGCACTCGATTTGGTTGTATGCGACAACCCTCTTGTCTTTTCCAAGAACTCCCAATGAATTCCTACTGAATTTCATCTGATTTATCTGCTATTTTCTCTTGTTTTGTCTGCCTTTGCTTTATATGCATTAATAGTCCAGTAAAAATGTCACTTGACCTCACACTAATTGCAACAAAACCAAACTCAACTGATTTTGTATCCTCAATATGTCCTCAATGAAGGAAAAAAGTGTTAAGGAAATGTATGAAGGGAAATTTTTGAAAATGACCCATATGATGCTACCAAAAACGTTTATTTATTTATTTTTTAACATTTTTTTTTATTTTTTATTTTTTTTATTTTTTATTTTCTCCTTGAAGCAAAAAACACATACAGGATATAAGTGATGAGATTTATGGCACATAAAAAAAAAAAAAAAAAAAGGCTTCCATAGGCTTCCATCATATTTAGGTCATTTTCAAAACTTTCCCTTCATACATTTCCTTAACACTTTTTTTCCTTCATTGAGGACATATTGAGGATACAAAATCAGTTGAGTTTGGTTTTGTTGCAATTAGTGTGAGGTTGACCCACATATTTGCATAAAATGCCTGGACTATAAAGCTGGATCAGGCAAGAGCCCTGGAAGCTGCAGTAATAATAACATGATACATTATTGATTCTTGTTGTCGTAAAAACCTAACACTTATCTTCAACCCACAGCTGGAATGTTTTTGTGATTATTTCTTTCTGAAGTAAGCTTCAAAATGCAATATTTCACATTGAAATAAAGAATAAATAACATTTCTGTACTGTTTTGGCAATATGATCTTCTAACTTATGCCAATAAAGCTAATTCGAATTTGAATAAACGGCATGTATGATCATCCGCTGATATCTGCCTGCAACCCTGTGTTTAACTGCCCAAATCCACGGTTTGCTTGAAATGAGCTTTTCACTGATGTTCGGGACATTTGGGAGTGTAATAGAATTTGCTGTAGCCACTGTCAGCAGTGAGCCAGGTTGTGGCTATCAAGGTGACGCTAGCAGCCACAGTGCAGGGAACTTATAACAACAATAAGAAGAGCAGAAAGTAGTAAGAATGGAAAGTACACTGAAGCAGAAAAGTCTGTCCAAAAGTCCAAAGCGCACTGCTTTTTTAAAGATTCTCTTCTCCAGCGCCTGCGGTGGCTCTACCGGATGGCGGTTACCTCTGCCTCAGGGAAGGAAGACAGCCCGTCAAGATAAATGACAAGTGCGGGGGCAAAAACTTCACCAGCTGATGGGGAGGAGGTCAGACTCAGAACTAGTGATTCAATTTGCTGACTCACTCAAGGCCAAAAGTTACATCTTTATGCTGCATTTTTATCCACCTATGAAACTAAAATAGCAGTCCATGAGTTAGAGTTGGACATGGGGTTTGCAGTGAGTTAGAGTTGGACATGGGGTTTGCAGTGAGTTAGAGTTGGACATGGAGTTCGCAGTGAGTTAGAGTTGGACATGAGGTTTGCAGTGAGTTAGAGTTGGACATGGGGTTTGCAGTGGGTTAGAGTTGGACATGGGGTTTAAACCCCATGTCCAACTCTAACCCACTGCAATTGCAGTGAGTTAGAGTTGGACATGAGGTTTGCGGGGACACCCCGGCATTCCGAAATGTCGGCACTCCGAAATACCGACAAAATTGTCGGAATGGAGATCTGTCTCGCCATTGCGAAAGAACCCTAACCCTAACCCTAAACCTAACCTCTCCCACCCACCATGCCTAACCCTAACCTCCTGCAGACCCTAACCTCTCCCACCCCCCACGCCTAAACCTAACCTCCCCCAGAACCTAACCCTAACCTCTCCCACGAACCCCCACGCCTAAACCTAACCTCCCCCAGAACCTAACCCTAAACCTAACCTCTCCCACCCCTGTAGGCTAAATAACAAATAACTCAAGATGCTATGTCGGAATGGCGGACCTAATATCTTTCGCAATGGCGAAACCTTTTTTGGAGATAAAAAGGGCCACCTCCGAAAGCATAGAAGTCAATGATCGGAATGCTGACACTTCGGAATGGCGAGAGGACCCCGAGGTTTGCAGTGAGTTAGAGTTGGACATGGGGTTTGCAGTGAGTTAGAGTTGGACATGGGGTTTGCAGTGAGTTAGAGTTGGACATGGGGTTTGCAGTGAGTTAGAGTTGGACATGGGGTTTGCAGTGAGTTAAAGTTGGACATGGGGTTTGCAGTGAGTTAGAATTGGACATGGGGTTTGCAGTGAGTTAGAGTTGGACATGGGGTTTGCAATGAGTTAGAGTTGGACACGGGGTTTGCAGTGAGTTAGATTTGGACACGGGTGTTGTGATCGACACATTATGGACTGTACTGTATTACTTATATGTTTGAATGTGGGACATTTGAGTGTAGTGCCTGTGTTTGGATATGGCCTCACATTCGGGGTGAAGCTGGAGGGAGAACCAAATGGCTGGGTCACACCCTCCAGATACCAGCACAGCGGGGGGCCGAGCCTCAAAGGATTCCGGCCATTGTTTTATCTCTAAGGGTAATCAAGCCATAAAACCCCCCTTTTCCTTGCTTCACCTTACAGAATGGGCACAGTCCAGCTCACAGAGCGCTATCATTGGCCAGAGCCTTCACCAAAAGACACATGACAAGCCAATGAGAACCCTTCGTGATTTTCCCCACACAGTAACAAAACTGTTGGAAAGCAGTTTTAACTATGAGTCTCAACTAAGCTTGAACCAGGGGTTGGAGGGGCCAGAGAAGCCGGCTCCCCTCCCCCGCTCGCTGCACCCCCTGAACAAAGGCCTAACCAGGCCTGACCACAGCCACCAGAGGCCAGGGTGAACCGCGCAGCAGGCCCAGGGATCGCCTACCAAGGCCGTAAGTCCCACCCGACATAGCATGCTTACACTGAGATAGTTATACTTAATCTCAGTTAATTTAAGTCGTTTTAGTGTTATAAGTCGCCGGGGAAAGCCCCCTCGCGCTTCCAGACGTGCCACAGCCTGGCATAACGCCAGCTGTTGACCAAGCTTCCAGGCAAGAACGCCTGACTGACGACCCTCCCCGCGCACCGCACGTGCAGGAGAAGAAGAAGAAAGCCACACCGCAGCAGGGCAAACCAACGGCTGCAGAAAAGACACACCGTGGCCCCAGTCGCAGAACCAACAGCCGACGAAGGACGCAAAAGACCCACCGTGGTGCCAGCCACAGAGAGCAGCCACCCACTCCTTCGACTCAACGAGCAGAGAGACTGCACGTCAACCCCCAGGCACGTCAACCCCCATCAGACGTCCGCTGCACGCCTCCCCAGGCCGGGGTGAACCGCGCTGCAGGCCATCGCCATCCGCTCCACGGCAACCCCAGAGGCGCGTGCAGAGCAACTCTCCCTACTCGCTCTCCCTCTCGGAGCGAGACCCACGTGAGAGTTTATGGTTTAATGGTTCTGGGCAGTTAGGGTTAAAATGCATTACCATGTATGTGTTGATTACAGTATCCTGTATGTTGATGTACCATGTTTGCACACTGTTGAATGATATAGGCAGAGCTGGTGAGCGCCAAGTCCAGCACGAACTTAGCGGCCACCAGTGGGCCACTCTCCTCTCCCTCTCTCCCCCTCCCACTCTCTCGGCTTCCCAGCTGAGCCCGTTCAACCGAAAGGGCTAAGCTTGGAACGGTCTAGAGATGTTCAGAATGTCCACCCGCAAAAATACAGTTAAGCTGAATTAGAGAGTTTGATTAGTCACTCACACAGAGTGACCCAGGCTAGGCAGGCAGAGTGATCCCTTCCTAAATTCGGCAGAACCGCCATTTTGGAAAGGAGGCGGTTCCAGACCGCCCCCCAGCCACCTCTGTCTGACCGAGTCAATCCTTCCTCAACTTTGGCAAAACCGCCATTTTGAAAAGGAGGCGGTCTACACACGATCAGCCCGCCTCTCAGCCAATCCTGTGATTACATCACAGAGACAGCCAGAACGAGCCACTCCACCTTCTCTCCCTCCTTCTCTCCCACACGCACACACACACACACACACACACACACACACACACTCACACACACACACACACACACACACACACACACACATAAACACACACACACACACACACACACACAATTGATAATGTTTATTCACATTAGGTATTAGCTATAGATGTGGTAGAGTATTAGTCGTAAAAGTAAATGTGATGAACTGATATTTTAATCATTATGTTAATGTCAATTGATATTGTGAGTTATTAAATCTTTTTATTACATAATTATATGAATCTTGGTTGTTATTCATGAGGTATTTTATCTGTGGAAATCTGTGACAGAAGCTTACGAACTTTGACCTTCAATTAACTGTACAATGTACACTATATCATTATGAGACTGATATGACAATTTGGTTTGGTGTCTAAACAAGTCATAACTTGACTTTTAGACAGGTCTGTAGCCTTAACTACAGTGGTGCCCCGAATCTTACAGAGAATACAATATTTTCTGTCAAATCTAATAAATTTATGGATATTAATAATTCATAATTATTAATAATCATATTTCATAACCAAACCAGCTCCTGCGAGCACAACACGGGCGATGTCGCTCTCTCCATCACCGGGTCCTCTTCGAATTTCCACCTCTCATCCTTCTTCTTTTTCACTTTTGTTGCCCTTCACTTCCCGAACCAACGTGACTGTAGCGACAGGTCTCCACACATGCACAACACACCACGGATCAACACAAGCTAGCTAAGATGCTAACGCTAAGTTGCTAACGTTAGCTAAACTCTCACAAACCCGTTCGTTCCTCTTGCGATGGGTATCCATCTGACACACCGCTGCCACCACTGTGACCGACTCTTTAGGCTTTGCAGTTTGCACTCTTCGTAGAATAAGAACACGGAGGCTGCTGCTGCTGCTGCTGATGTTGACAAGACAAGACCACCATTATCCACACGTGCTGCAGTGCTGCAAGCTAGACCGTGTGAATAAGTATCAAGAAAGAGACGGCACACAAACACAATCACTTCTGTTGCCTGCCTTCAAAATAAAAGCACGCAGAGCTCAGTACTGCGTAGCTGTTTACAACATTAACCTTGACTTTTATTCTGAAAGTCTTGACCGGAAACTGTATGTTTTCTCGTGGCTACCTTGACAGTGGTCCCAGCATGCAGCTGATGCCAGACTGGGCAAGCCTCTTTAGGCTACAGTTTACCCGGTGCGCAGTGTTATGACCCTGGGGGTCATATAGATTCAGATTCAGATCAGATTCATTTATTAAGGACTGCACAACAAGTCGGCAGAATTTGCTTTCGGTACAGCAATTAGCAGTTAGCACATGAATATAGTGTCAGCATGAGACATTACAGTACATAGACAGACATATGACAACATAAATACAGAACATTCAACATATACATTGCTGGAGAGGTATGCAGAGAGGTATGCAGTGAGTGAGTGAGTGAGTCAGGGGTGAGTGGAGTTTAGAAACCTGATGGCAGTGGGGAAAAAACTGTTTTTGAAACGTGTTGTTTTGGTGGGGAGTGATCTGAAGCGCCGTCCAGAGGGCAACAGTTGGAACAGGTGATTGGCTGGGTGAGATGGGTCAGAAACTATTTTTTGTGCTCGTGTGATTGTCCGTTTATGATAGAGAGTGTCTAGTGATATAGGTGACTTTATTCCCTGTAGCCTACTGGGATCCTCTGTATTTTCTTTTCTTCATCTGTATGCCTGATTGACTGATGGGAGCCTGGTGCATGTCAGTGTGTTTGTGCTGTGTGACTGGTTGGCTGTGTTCTAGGTGTCTGCATGCTGGTTGGAGAGAAGTCATTCTACAAGGCTGTTGCTGATGGTGGCTGATTGGAGAAGATCAGCCACTGCTCCTCTACAAATGTGGAGGACGGACAGTTGAACAGCAGAGTGGAGGCGACAGGGGCTCCACTCTCATCTGTCTGCTCATTCAGAAACCATGTTCACTTTTGTTGGTATTTGGTTCTGGTTGGTGTCTGTTAAGGTTGAAGTTAAGGTAATTGTAATGTCTGTCTTTATGTTAAATTGTGTTAAGTGTACCATCACTCGAGAAAAGGAACATACCCTGTAACTGATTTTAATCAAAGTAAAGTATTTTTGTACAATTTATCTTGGTTTCTGTGTGAACGTCCTTGTTGCGGCCTAAACCCTAGACTGGGTCGTAACAGCAGCAAGCATCAATCACGTACGGCCACATTCCACTAGGTCCGTGTTCGGTCCGTCTGCGCTGCGGTACGGCTTCGGAGCCGATACGTTTCCACTCTAATCATTGTGTCAACTCCCACCTACTCCACTGCGTTGCGTGTCTACTCCGTCCCAGCTCCGATGATCCGGAGCTCTCCGAAAAAGATACGCAAGGCTTCTATTTTTCACGGATGGAGCCAGGCATGAAATCAACAGGGCGAGGTGTTTACAGCATTCAATATCAAGCCAGAGGACAAACATGTATGAGGAAAAGTTCATAATTGAAGTGGAAAACCACAAAATAATTTATGACACGACGCATCCTTTTTACAAGGACAACACCAAGCAAGTCCACCCCTCCTCTGCTTCTCCAGTTGGGAACAATGATCTTCTGCCTGTTTGTCGTTGTATTTATCCCACATACAAATTGCCTCGCGCAATTTCACCGCGAGAACTTGTCGGTCTCGTCACTCTAGCTGTCTGGCGGAGCGGAGCCGTGACGTGCTCTGCACGCAGCCGGTTAGCGGAACACAGAGCACGTAGCAAAACCGGAGCACAGCCGCAACGCAATGCAAATGCAACCAGTCAGCCTGAGCCATGAGGAACTTCCATAAAAATAGCATACACTAGTAACAAGTAATCGGAATGATACTGATAGACTACAGCACAGCTGCTGAAATAACCATAGCTAGGCACGCATACCTTTGGCAACCCAGTTAGCGAGGCGCGCACACACGCTTCCCTGTCATACGCGCGTGTCCCCGCCACCACTGACAAACTACCATAAACAGCACCCACTCCGCTGCACCCCAAACACCTCACTTTACAGCCAGCTATAGGTACCGGTCAAACAAAGAGAACTCTTTCCCCAAAGTCGAGTGTGTTTTTTTTCCCCGTTTCTACTTCCCCTGGAGATGTGGCTCGGAGAACTAGGAGCGTGGGCAGCGCATCCCAGCTAATTAACACATGAATACGGTATTATTAATTAATGCTAGGTGTTGATGAGGAATTAATCCATGATGACATATTGTAATTCATGTATAACTTTGTCTGTTCATCAAACATACCTTTCATTAGTTGATAATGCAGTAAACATCAATTAATGGCTTAATGAGTCATACATTAACTCATGATGATTGATGCATTAGTTAACCATCAATGCATATTTGTGCACCAGTATTGTAAAGTGATACCCAATTTAAATTGTGACTCGAGTCTCTCTGTACTCTCTGGGTTTCACCAGCCTGGTAAACTAGACCTCAGTTAATTCAGATGTATCATTTCACTCAGCTGTAATTCTGCTCAAAGCTTTATGCAGAATTCATGTGAATGCACACATGGACTAACCTGACGCTGGCAGATGGTTTGTTTTCACATAACCATCTGGGAACGAGTCGCTTGGGAAACCGTTTCAAAGGGCGGGCACCTTCAAAAAAATACCTGGCAGGTGATTGGATGAACCATCCAATCACTGGCTCGCTCTCACTAGCGTCACACCAAAGCCCGCCCGTAGCTGCCCGTTCAAACCAATAGATTGGAGTATGGATGGATTTGTCATGTGATCGTGGTCTCATGATCTCGTGCGAATCCGGAGTTTGCCCTCATGAAAAAGTACTACGGTATCACTACAAAAAACCTATTTGTGTAGTCATGGCTATGTAGTGACATGTAGGAATGGTGCAGTGAATCTGTAGTTTATGCACTACTCATGACACAACAGTAGAGTTCTGTAGAAAAACAGTTGTGTTTTCAATAGTAATCAATCAAGCAGAGAATTTTGCTACTTGGTGTTAGTAGTAAAAAAGCTGTTAAACCACTACTGCTTCACTACACAGGCATTTAAATATAATCATGTAGAAGTTCTACTACCTGCTTGTATAGTGAATATGTAGTCACAACACTACAGTAACACTACACATGCAGGGCTAGTAACAAGGCAACATTGAGGGCAGGTGTGGAAGCAAGCAGCACACAAGGAAATGACAACACCAAACGTAAGTTACGGAGGTAACTATGGTTCTGTGAATTCCTGGATGACTGCCAGTGGCAGTTTAACTGTGAATAATGATCTCGCGCTCCGCGACAGACGAGTGTTTTTATACCAACGTAGTCACGTACGTGACGTGGGGCACCTGCGTGTCTATAAAGGTGCGCCGTGACCCACCATACGTCATCTCAGAATCTTCTCGCACCGAAGGTTCCGAGTGACCGGCATGACTGGCAGTCATCCAGGAATTCACAGAACCATATTTACCTCCGTAACTTACGTTCTGTTTCATTCCTTCCTGACTGCCAGTGGCAGTTTAACTGTGGATGACTTCTACCTGCGGCGTCACGAGGAACCGACTCACCTACTGGTCCATCTCCGCCAATGGCAGGACTGCCGCCGCCAGCGTGGACCCTGAGGCCACGTTGATGCGGTAGAATCTGGAGAATGTGCAGGGTGCTGTCCATGACGCCGCCGCACAGATCTCCGCCAGGGACACTCCCCTCATCGGCGCCCAGGACGTGGCCACACTCCTGGTCGAATGACACACAATGTTAGAGGGCGCAGGCTTCCCTGCAACGTCATAGCCTTGCTTAATTGCGTCCACAATCCAGTGGGACAGCCTCTGTTTGGACAGAGCCTGTCCCCTGTTTTTCCCGCCGTAGCAGACAAAAAGCTGCTCTGAGCGTCTGATGCTCTGCGTCGCCTCGATATACAGCCGTACCGCCCGGACGGGACATAGCGACGTGTCGCTCTCCCCTGGCTGAGATCCAGCCGGGGAAGGATGGTACGCCTCCAGCTCTATGGCCTGGTTAATGTGTGTCGGGGACAATACCTTGGGCAGGAACGCCACGTTCGGCCATAGAGTCGCCATCCGCCTTCCACCGAAGGCATGTCGGGCTAATGGACAGAGCGTGGAGCTCCCCCACCCGCTTGGCCGTCGTCACTGCCAGCAGAAAAGCCGTTTTTATTGATACTGCCCTTAAGGCCATCCCCGCCATGGGCTCAAAGGGTGGCCCGCTCAGGGCCCGCAGGACCAGCGGCAGGTCCCATGCTGCCGCCCGGTGTTCTCTGGGGGGCCGCAGCCTCCTGGCACCCCGCAGGAACTGCGTCACCCAATAGTGCCGCCCCACTGGCACGCCCTCCACATAGGCGTGACTGAGGGAGATGGCTGCCACGTACACCTTCAAGGTCGAGGCCGCCCGGCCTGCGTCAAACAGCTCCTGCAAATACTGCAGGATCTCCTGTACAGGGCAGGAGACCGGGTCCAATGCCCCGTCCCTGCACCACGAGGAGAATGCAGCCCAACAGTTGGCATATACCGCCCTGGTGGAAGGGGCCCTCGCATTACGCAATGTCTCGCATACCGAGGGTCCGAGGCCCGTCAGGAGCGCCTGGTCCCCTTCAACGGCCACACCCAGAGCTGCAGGTGGGCCGGACACGGATGCCAAACCTCCCCGTCCAGCTGGGACAGGAGGTCCACCCTCGCCGGGAGCTGCCATGGTTCCCCGTCCAACAGCCCGAGGAGTGCCGGGAACCACAGCCTGGCTGGCCACTTGGGGGCCACCAGGAGAACCCTGTGACCCGACGCCCTCACCCTGTGAAGCGTGAGCCCTATCAGGGGAATCGGAGGGAACGCATACAGCAGACCGCTCGGCCAAGCGTTGGCGAGAGCGTCTATCCCCAGTGGGGCGCTGGTCTCCGCTAGGGAGAACCACCGCGGACAGTGAGTTGTGGATTCTGAAGCGAACAGGTCCACCCGGGCCTCTCCGTATCGATCCCACACCCGCTGCACCACCTGAGGGTGCAACCTCCATTCGCCCGGAGGCAGCTTCTGGCGTGACAGGTAGTCCGCCACCGAGTTCGCACTGCCTGGGAGGTGCATCGCTCTCAGGGAGGCCAATCGCGGATGGGCCCATGTCCACAGGCTCTGGGCTTCCCTCAAGGAGGCCAGAGACCTGGTCCCCCCGTACCGGTTGACATGGAACACCGCCGAGGTGTTGTCCGTGCGCACCAACACATGCTTGCCCCTGAGAGAAGGCAAGAAGTGCCTCAGCGCCAAGCCAATCATCCGCAGTTCTAGGACATTGATGTGCTGCCCCCTCCACCGAGGACACCACACCCCCTGGACTGACCTCCTCTGCCATACCGCCCCCCACCCCTGGGGCGAGGCATCCGTTGTCACAACCTCCCGCCACGCTGGGACCGAGCCAAGAGGCACCCCGTGCAGCAGGAACGTGCTGTCCCGCCAGCGGCGGAGATGGACCAGAGGTTCGTTTGTGACCCTGACTTTGACCCACCTGTGCAGTCGAGGATCCATCTGGAGGCTGCTGAACCATCTCTGTAGAGGGCGCAGATGCAGCAGCCCCAGGGGCGTGATTGCTGCGGCCGCCGTCAACATCCCCAGCAGCCTGAGCCACGTCCGGACCGTCATGCTTGCGCCTAGGACGAAATACTGGAGCAGGCCCTGAATCCTCTCCACGCGTTGCCCCGTTGGACGCGCCCGCATTGCCACTGAATCTAGGGCTAACCCGATGAAGGTGGTCTGTTGGGACGTGCGCAGCGAGCTTTTCTCCCAATTGACGGACATGCCCAGTGCCTCGATATGGGCAAGGACCCTGGATGTTGCGCGCTCCGCCTCCTGGAGGGAGGGGGCGCAGATCAGCCAGTCGTCTAGATACGGTAGGACCTTCAACCCTGCTAGGCAGAGTGCCGTCAAAGCCGCCCTCATGCATCTTGTAAAGATGCGAGGGGCCAGGGACAGGCCGAATGGCAGGACGGCGAACTGGTATGCCCGGCCTTGAAAGGCAAAGCAGAGGAACTTCCGATGCCCCGGGAGGATGGGGACATGGAAGTACGCATCCTTTAGATCTATGGAGGTGAACCACTCTCCGGGAGTAATGGCCTGGAGGACGTCTGCCGTCCGCAGCATCCGGAACGGGAGGACCTTCAGATGTACGTTCAGCCCCCTTAGGTCTAGGATGGGCCTGAGCGTACCGTCCTTTTTTGGTATCAGGAAATAATTGGAGTAGAACCCATCGTTCTGTGTACGTGGGTTCAATGGTGTGATCGCCCCTTTGTCCAGGAGTTTGACTATCTCCTGTGACAAAGCTTGCACCTTTGCGGGGTCCGTGACGAAAGTCATCCTGACCCCGGAAGGTGGTGGGGGCCGGCGGTGGAACTGCAGCCTGTAGCCTTTGGACATGGTGTCCAGGACCCATGGGTCCTGTGAATGGGCCACCCAATAGGCCAGGTGCTGATGTGTGAATCTGCCCACCGCCGGCCCCGACCTCTCAGGCCGTGCCTGGAGGACCTCCCGCGGCTCTGGGGGGGCGCCGGTCGTAGCCGCGCCCCCGCCCACGCCCCCGGGGCGGAGGGCGCACCCCCCTGGGCTGACGCCCACTGCCAGTCGCCTCCTGGGCATGCCCTCTTGCCTGCCCAGGCGAGTCCCAGTATCGTGAGCGCCGTGGCTCCCGCCTCTCGCTCCGTCTCCCCGAGACGTAGGCCGAGGCCGCCCCTGCGCCTCTGCTGCGCCGACCCCAGCCCTCTGAGGCCTGGTTCGACAGCTTTCTCCGTTCCAGGGCCCTTTCTGCCTCTGGCCCGGACAGCTGACGGGGCACCACCGGGAGCGTCCTCAACGTCCGCGTGCAGTCATCAGACATAGGCGCCTGCGCGAGCCACACCTGCCGACGTGCCACGACCCAGCTCCCTCGACATGAACCCGAAGGCCTGCAGGGCCGCCTCATGTGTGTGTCCCAACTCTGCCCCCTGATGCGTCGCCTGCATCATCTGGGACTGGGCGAGGAGGAGCACGGAGAGGGAGTTGCCCATCCGAGCCACCCGAGCAGCCGCCTCATATGCCTTCACCAGCAGGTCATCTGTGACCCGGCATTGTGCGCTAGGACACTTGGCCTTGTCCCTCAGCGCGGCGTCCGGCGAGAGGACCAGCGACGCTATACAATGGTCCACCGGGGGCATGCGGGCCAGGCCGTGTACCGCTGCATCCCGCATGGAGGCCAGGGTCCTGCCATCCTTCGCGTGGCGCCCCCGCATCTCCGTGTCTGCCCAGCAGCTCTTTAGTGCCTCCAGAAAGGCGGGAGAGGGCGGGACCTCAAAGGGCGGCTCCGACGGAGCCCGCCTAAAGAGTGGGTTGCTCGGCTGAACCGCCGGCACGTCGTCCAGGCCGACCCTAGCCAGGGCTGCCCGCAGTATTACCTGGAGCGGCTGGGCACCGCGCTCGGTGCCCGCCGAACTCCTGAGGGAAGTCTCTGAGCCGTCCCTGGCCTCCGTGCTTCCCCGTCTGCCCGCCAAGACTGACCGCTCCGGGGAATGATCCTCCCCGGGGTCCTCATATTCGTCCTCGCGGTCCTCTCCGCGGTCCTGGAACATGGTGTTTGACGCCGCCATTGACAGCGCGTCTTCCCTGGCCGCGCCTGCCCAGGAACCTGGGTGCGCAGGCGGCACCATCAGAGCCTTGAGTTGCTCCAACTCAGCTCGCAAGGCCTCCATGTCCTGGCGAGAGGAGGTCTCCTTCCTCGCCTTCTTCCGCGGCTTCACCTGCATCCTGCTCTTGCGCTTCTTAGTGGCAGCAGCGGACCTAGTGCAGACCCCCGATGGTGGGAGGGTCTCCTCCGCCAAGGCCGGTAGGACCCTCTCCACGCCACGGTCCTCCCCCTCGCGCTCCTCCTGGCGCCGCTTACGGGGAGACCGCCTCGGGCTGCTGCCCACGGGTGGGCGGTGCCCAAACAACCAGCCTTCCACCTCTCGCAACCGCTCCTCCCTTACGCGGAGGGGCAGGATGCCACAATTAATGCAGGGGTCAGACAGGGCCTCCCGGAGGTGACCCACCCCGAGGCAGCTGGGGCACATCTCATGGCCATCCTCCACGTGCAGCTCCACGCCACAGGAGGAACAGGCCAGCATTGTCAACGAGCACAGGGGGTCAAGCCCGTAACTTGGAGCGGGACCTGGGACACAGTCCAGGACACGTCCGCACTGTTGTGATGAGGGCCAGGCTGGGAGATCGGAGCGGGACCTGGGACACAGTCCAGGACACGTCCGCAATGCAGCGACGAGGGCCGGGCTGGGAGATCGGAGCGGGCCCTGGGACACAGTCCAGGACACGTCCGCGCCCAACAAGCTAACTTTACGATATAATATAATACAGTATGATATAATACAATATTATATATAATACTCTACAATTATACAATCTAATTGTACAAAAGGCTATAGGCTATAGCTTAGAATATCCTAATATAATATAGTATAGTATAATATAGTATAGTATAATACAATATTATCTACTTAATAATATATACACAATTATGCAATATAATTGCTACCACAATAGGCAATATACAAGCCCGACCAGGCAACCTAGACGGGGGTAGCGTCCCACGCACACCCACGGCTAGGGCCGGCCGCCTAGGCCGGAGATAACCCTGCTAACGGAGCTACCTCCCGGCGAGGGGAGAGGTGGTAGGCAGCCACCCACAGCCTTAGAGGACAACCCCGTTGCACTCTGACTCAAGTCCCAGGCTGAGCGGAATGGCTGACTAAACACACCTTCAGGCCGTGTACCTACCTCTCCTTTGTCTGTCTCTGATCAAAAAATGGAGAATCCGAATGACGGAGCTCCGGAGCCGCACACCTGTCGAAATACGCCAGGTTGCGAGAAGATCAAAGATGACGTATGGTGGGTCACGGCGCACCTTTATAGACACGCAGGTGCCCCACGTCACGTACGTGACTACGAGTGTATAAAAACACTCGTCTGTCGCGGAGCGCGAGATCATTATTCACAGTTAAACTGCCACTGGCAGTCAGGAAGGAATGAAACAGAACTAGACAGAGTTCATGACAACTGAAAAGCTAAATGTTTCTTTTTCAATGTTGTAAACTAAATAGAGATGTCAAGCAGAGCAGTTTCAGCAAGAAAAAGACTCAAAACACCAAATACAGCGAATCCAACTGTGACAGTGACTACACAATAACTGTAAGTAGAAGGCATTTTCCTAAGTCTAGCATGGTGTGTTAGCTAGCTAAAGTTAGCCTGTTAGCCTGTGTTCACTTCACCAAAGATGCTTTTTATACACTATCAGATATTGTTGGATAGGTGAAGTAAACATCAAAAGATGCTCCGCTACAAGTAGAAACCGCAGGACCACCGTGAGGACAACACACCGCAGCCCCCGCGGACCCCGCCCGCAGCAAAGCACCCCCGACGTTCACTTCACATCAAAGATGCCTCGCCACAAGCAGAAACCGCAGGAGCCACGACACGGCGGTATTCCTTGGTGAGAGTGTGGCCAGAGCACTCACACCGTTGGAAACCCGTCTACATCCTCAGCAGGTATCTCAGGGTCACCAGCGTTTCGCCCCCCAGCCTGTACGCCTCGCCTGAGTGGGGCTGCGAAGATTAATCTTCGCCTGTAGAAGGGCTCCAACTGCGAGCTCTAGTCATCCACACCCATCTTGCACGCCCTCTTCTTGTGCTCTGAGCAGGTTGAGCAAAGAGGTGGTTTGACTCCTGACCCCGGTCCTCCGCCGACTAACAAGCAGTACTAATAAACCCAGAGATAACTCTCTCGGTAGTATCAGGTGCTTTGCATTGCTGTAGCTGCTCTTTGCACTTGGTCTTGTACTTGTAGCTAGCTTGTGCAGTGCCTCGGGGTGCCAGCCCTAGATATACTGTTTGTATTTTCCCACATGTGACTTACAGGTGGCTGTTCTGTGCATTTGTCATATAGGTTACATGATGGGGAAGTGTGGCTGCAGCAAAAAAGATGTTTTGATGATCGTCAAGGCAATGCTAAATTAAAATGTGATAGGTAATGCTATAGGCTACATGATTTTTAAAAGTGTAAATACATGTAAGACAATATTCAGTCAATTTAATAAATGTATTTGAAATAAGCTTGTGTAAGCTCATTGTTGTTTGATAAGAATAATTTATATGCGTGATAATAGCATGATACTGAATAGGCAACTAGCAGCAATTGTGTCAGTTTTCAATAGTAATTCAAAAGGCTTTGTGTAGAAATGAAAAGAAATCCAATAGTGATCAGTAGTGATAAAACACTACACATAAAGAAGGATGTAGTAATTCCATAGGGATTGTGAAGTCATAGAGCAGTAAATGTGTAAGCATTGTGTAGTACTAATTAAATAACAAATGTGAAGGAATGAATATTTTTTATGTAGTCATTTCCCAAAAGCTAAATAGTAAGACAGAAGTAATTAAGTAATAATCATGCAGTGATTCAATAGTAATTCAAAAGGGTTTGTGTAGAAATGAAAATAAATTCAATAGTGACCAGTAGTGATAAAACACTATGGGCTCTATCTTTCCCATGGCCTTAAAATAGCGTTTAACGCCGGGCGCAGAGCTATTAGTAGGCGTGGTCAGGGGCATTCCCTAATTTCCCCTCGGCGCTAAACCCGGCGCTAACCATTTAACCACGCCTTTTAAGCATAGCATTATTCACAACTGTGGCCATTGGTGAACTGCAGCAAAGACATTCTTCCTTTCCAAGCTCCGATCCACTCGATCCAGTCCGGGTTGCGGCTGCATGCCGTCATCTCTTCATGCCAATTTGGATATCTCAGCACATCACAGATCATAGCCTGAATAAAACAATTCAACCTACAGCCAGGCAAATACAGATCTGTTCAGCAGGGCTGATGGTCTCCCTGTAGCCTACAATATAGAACGTTAACTATCTGTGACATTCCTGATAGCATCCAATTCCATGATCTTTATGTTGTAAACACATAACTTTCACAATAGTGAACAAGCAACCCCACTCGGCTCATTCAGGGCAGGTCGTTTTATAACTTGTAGGCTACCTGCTGCTCCTGCACATCACAGCACAGGCTAAATGATGCTACATAAATATAGCCTACATCATGTAAAGTCTTGGCATAAATGTGTTTTATTAAAAAAGTATGTGTCAAGTAAGTTAAGTCTTGTTGGAGCGGACATCACAGTACAACCGTGTTATGGTTATCGACTACCACGTTGTATTTGCCACGGATATATATACGGCCATGGATTACATGTATGTTTCACATGGGTTGTGTTTTGATTTTTATGTTTTATTTTGTCCATTATTGAAATGTTCTAGAATTGCATGTTGTGTTAACATAAATATTATTTCTATCTACCACTTAGCCTACTTAGGCTGATTTGGTTTGCTTTTTCTTGTGAAATGTATTAAGCCTCAATGCATGCTGGGAGATGCACATGTGTGTCTGTGTGTGGCATTTGGTAGGGGAGTCGGCGCACTGAATAAGGCCTGGTTTTGAAAAGCGCTAAGCGCTAAATTAACGGCAGTTGGGAAGATAGCTTTAGGCTGGTATTTAAGGTCGAAACGCCCATTCTGGCCTATTCTGGCACTGTGCCACGCCTCTTCAGCGTAAAGCGCATTTCGGGGCCTAAAAACAGGATGCTATCTTCCAGAGTCACGGGTAGGCCGGCGCAAAGTGTGTTTTTTTACGTTTAACACCAGTTTAGCGCCTAAGGCCAGGGGGAAGATAGAGCCCACCACATACAGAAGGATGCAACTTCCATAGGGATTGTGAAGGCATACAGTAGTAAATGTGTAAGCATTGTGTAGTAATTCAATAATAAATGTGAAGGGATCAGTAGTGTTTCTATAGTTATCTCCCAAAAGCTAAATCGTGAGACAGAAGAAATTAAGTAGTAATCATGCAGTGTTTTAAATAGTCATTATTGTAGTAGGGTAGGCATTCATAAGCTGCGGCTTCAGCCTACACCTTTTCGCTCTCCTATATGTAAACGCACATTACTACTGTAATGCATTTATGTGAAACTGACAAATTGACCGAAATAAATTATTTACTTACTTACTTACTTACTTAGTAATCACCAGTAGTCAGTGGCGGATCTAGGCATTTGGGGGCCTAAGGCAAAGCCACGAAGGGGGCCCCTTCCGGAGGGGCGCCACCGGAAAAAAGATTTGGGGTCCCTTCCGGAATTTTTTTTGACCTTTTTTGGATGTATTTTAGCCATATTTAGAGGCTGTTTGAAGTTACATCCCCCCTCAGATTCAATGGGCATGACCCTCTGCATCCATTGTTCTCCCCCTTTTTAAATCCTTATTTATCTAATAAAGACCTACCTGTAACTTCTTCTCCTCCTCTCTTCACCAGTACAGTCTTCACCACACCACACAGACTTCTCGTCCATGTTCAAGGCGGCTGGAAGATTTTTCCATGCACTGAATCCATCCCCACTGAGTTATCTTTTCTCTGTTTCCAAACAGGCGGCAACAAAAGCACAGAGCACTGTCCTTCTTTTCACTGTACACAAGCCAGGACCTGTTGATCTTTTCTCCATTTTTCATGTTGATGTAATAGTGACTGCTTGTGAATCTGCGCCCTTCTTGATTTGGGGGAAATATTCTGTCCTTCACCTGAACTGGTCCTCTCTGCACTATTGAGCAGCGCTCTTTGTCTGACAGCTCTTTTGGCCAGAGTGCTGGATCATCTTCAATAATACAAGTTGAAGTGCTACTCACTGGTTCTGGTTCTAAAGTATCTTCATTGTTGCCATCTTCATTGTCAGTGTCAGTCTGTTGATTAAGGTTGTCATCCGTATCGCCGACGTCACTGTCAG
The DNA here is from genome assembly GCF_964638095.1 of Poromitra crassiceps. Lineage (NCBI taxonomy): Eukaryota > Metazoa > Chordata > Actinopteri > Beryciformes > Melamphaidae > Poromitra > Poromitra crassiceps. Next base: position 127,569,805 of record NC_139623.1, read on the forward strand.
ACTCAGCCACTTCCTCTTCAGTGTCAGTTCCCAGTCCAGCCTCCTCTTCGCTAGCACTAGCAGCAGTGTCAAGCCTAACACTAACACTAACACTACTACAAGTTGCTGCAGCTCCTTGTGCGTGACTTGGACCTTCTACCGCCGGTAGAAGATCCCCCTCCAGCTCCTCTTCACTAACACTAACGTTAGCAGCTCCGTCCAGCTCCTCCTCGCTAATTTCGTTAGCAGCAGTGGCAGCGTCTTGCTCCCGCTTATCATTAGGCGCAGCGGCAGCCTTGAAATAGGCTGTTAGCTTAGGCAGTTTTGCAATGAAGTTTTCCTTCACCTCTTTCTTTTTCCTTTTTGAATCACCGCTGGGGTAAGTTCGTTTCATGTTTACTGTTGTGTTGTTGTTGTTATGTATTCGTTTGGTGTTCTGTTCCTGTTTACTTACTCCACATGGAGGAGTGAGAACAGTAGGTTTTGTGTAGATATTGTAGTGATGAGTAGTAATTCAGTAGTACTTTTTCATAAGTTGACATTGCCTAATGATATCACCAAACTAGATTCAGGATTGCTTGTTCAGAGGCGGGGACACTTCAATCAGAGAACACCCCATATTCCCACTCTAAGTAGCTTCCCAGATTCCAGTAATGTATGTCCCAGTTGTAGATAATTTATTCCTTGTAATATGAATTCCCAGCATTCAAATACATCTGATTTAGACCTTCAAATCCATGTTTTCTCTTTTACATCATATTCATCATTTGCTTCATAGTATCAGGCCCACATGGTTTAAAGATGTGCTTGTGAACCTCTGGTGACTTCTCTTCCAATGAACTCACAGTGCCTGTCCTCTCGCTGATCCCATCTCCCCTGTCCTCCCACTGATCCATCTGAGGAAAGGGGAGATAGCCTTCCCAGGTTTTATCCAGGGAGGATGCAATGGTGAAGCTTCTCAGGTCTTCCAAGGACCAACTACTTTACTTCCATCTGAGCTTGAAGTGAAGACCGTTTTGTAGAACTACAAGAAAAAAAATCTTTCTGTTTAGAAATGTTTGTTATTTAAGAACACTCTATAAGGATCTATTAGACTAGCGTGTATTTGAGAGTTTACAGAGACAATGTCCTCCAATCTGAGTTGTAGCTTGTCCTAATAAGATTGGGCAGACTGGGAAGCTCAGCAGAGTTGGTGCTTTCGTTGATTAATTTATGAATTAATGCATAACACATGTAGGCTACCGTTAGCACCAGACCAGGTTTAATGCATAACACATTCCCCTTTCTTAAAAGGGGCTACTGTGAAACTGACAATTCAACAGCCTACATAAGAGCCATGCTCTCAGACAGGAGTAACCTCTTACTTCAAAAAACAACATTCTTCTTTTGAAAGTTTATGCTTTTCTACTGAGTTTTCACCTAGAATGGGAGAAGTGAAAAAGTCATTTTAAAACATTGGCATGTGCTGAAAAGTGATCCCACTTTAAAATATATCTGTATATATCTGCCACCTATTTTTTCCTTCAGAAAATCCCGGTCTATTAAAGGACAGAGTGGTTCAAAGTATGCTTCAGCCTACACCACCAACTAGTTGGCTATCCACGCCACCTGTTTTTTTTAGATGTGGACGTTGACACAGTTTTCACATCCCCGTACAGGTAAAAAATCTAATATTAACTCCTTCATCAACTGTAATTCTACTCATGTTGTATTATGTTAAAATGTCTATGTGGTCTTTTATGTTGGGCAGACAAAACGTGCTCTTAAACTTTAAGAGCACGTTTTGTCTGCCCAACATAAAAGAAAAATTGCTGCCTTATGTTCTGCTATTCTGACTTTAAGACTTAAGCGGCAGAACATAAGGCAGCGATACGCAACAACAATATGGATTATGCGATCGCACGCCATTATGTCAAAGCTAATCATGGTTCACCGGCCTCATTAAAGTTTTGGGGCATTGTAAAAATCAAGATCTCCCCCAGAGGTGGTGATGTGGTGAACAGACTACTCAGAAGAGAGAGTTTCTGTATCCATGAGCTGAACTCAGTAGAGCCCAGGTTTAAATGAGAAACGTAACCTCTCTTGTTTTTTTATAATTGCACTTAGTCATAAGGTGTTTTTAACACGTTCACTGCCAATGACGTGTTAACACGTTTTCAGAATCCAGCTGTTGACTGCCAACGACGTGTTAACACGTAAAAAAAAAAAGATTTTTCTTTTTTGACGGTGGGGCGTTGATCAATCCCTTTTACGTCTCCTATACAATTATTGGAGGTATTGAATGTGTATAATCTATTTTACCGACCCACTAAGTGTTGACAGTGCTCCCCCCAGACGAGCGAAAGCAAAGAAAAAACAGCGGCGGGAGGAAGCCATTCTCAAGGAAATTGCTTGGCGATTTTACAGTCATCCAGACTTGCCCGAGCGGCCGCGCCAGCAGCAGCAGCACAGAGAGCGGAGAGCGATTTGCATAATAGATTATAGGTGAAACACACTTTGAAACACCGCAGAAAGGCCAGAATCAACATCTGCCCATCGCCCACGCATTCCCCGGCCCATCTTGACTCGCACAAGGAGCGTCGCAGGCAGGCAAGCAGCAGCAGCAGCAGCAACGCGCTTGACACGCCCGCTGCAGAGCCAGGAGGAAGGAGGAGAAGACACACGGAGGGAGGAGTTTGAAGGGAGAGGGGTGTTTCCTGCTGTTATGGAGGAAATTACTGTTCAAAACTATTGTTTAGATGTCTGACGGTCTTACTGATGCCAAAAATGAATGGTTAAAGTGACTGTTCTATCGAATTTCACAAAAAGACATTTATCTCAAAATAAATTTTCAGACGCTGAAACCATGCTGTACTCAACGGTTAATATCTACATAACTACTAACTCTACAAACTAACTCTTTTAGACAGAGAAAGCACACATTCTATTAGTACTTTTGTGAACTTTGTGTTCACAAAGTCAAAGCAGAAAAGAATCCTCGGCTCTTGTAAAATGAGCCAGAATCCTCAAAAAAACCCTCTGGCAAAACCTACCTACAGTAAAAAAAAAACGGCTGGCAGTGAATGTGTTAACATACATCTGTCAATCTGTTGTATTTTTTGTAGTTGACAAGCTACTGAATACTGATTTCTGTGTTTGTTTGTCATTGAGGTTTAATCTATTACTTGACTATATTAATTGAGGTTCCCGCCTACATGATCTGATTTATACAGATGTTCTATCTCTGTAGGTTTTAGTATAGTTAAATACTCATAAGAGAGTATTCCTGAATGCAATTTAGTAAAACCCTGTTTGAGTAGATTTACCTCTTGAACATATGTAAAGGTCACTTCTAACCGTTTTTTTTTTTTTTTTTTTTTTAATACATCTGTCATTTTGCTGTTATGTTTTGGCATTTGACATGTAATACTGATTTCTATGTTGGTCTTTCAATGTGGTCTATTCAATAGCAAGTCTATTGCATTGGATGATTGTATAATTGATGAGCTAGCTTGCAAATTGCTTACTCCTCCCCTCTTTTGCAGACATCATTTTGTTTGAAAGAAGGCAGACTGAGAGAGTGTTCTCGTTTCGTTCATTTATTTTACACACTGACAAGAATTCATTTGAGTAGCATAGTAAATAGAAAAACCCCACCCCCCGATAATGATTCCATTGAGAAAAGATGTGTAGGTGTGACTTGACGTCACTGCTCTCCAAGTGTGCTTGTTTGCAACACACTCCCGGCTGATGAGACTGACTCCTGTCAACTCTTCAATTAATTCAATTCAAGAGGATAAAGTAATTGTACAGGTCTTCTCAGATTAATTTTGGAAGGTAGCATGACAAGACAAGAACGCACCTTTCCATCTCTGCCGTCGTAGACTTCGGTTATTCTTCCCATTTTCCAAAGATGTTTGGGCAGTTTATCCTCGTTAATTAATACAACATCTCCAGGCTTTAGATCCATAGAGCTTTTTACAGAAGAGGAGCAGTGGGCTGACCGCAATTCCATCAGATACTCCTTTTTCCATTGAATCCAGAATTTATTCATAATTCGCTGTCTGTATTTCCACCGCTTGTTCAACTGGTCACGATTTACATCGGGTACTGTTGATACTGCATTGCCCGTTGAGGGAAGCGTGGTCAGATGCTGTCCAATCAGAAAATGAGATGGAGATAGTGGGACAGGTTCCTTGCTGCTTGTGTGGGTGAAAGTAATGGGACGAGAATTAACAACAGCTTCAACTTCTGTCAGAAGCGTTTCAATTTCTTCATACCTCAAGGATGCTTTTCCAATCACTTTGCGCAGACAGGTCTTCACTGACCTCACCATTCTCTCCCACATGCCACCCCACCAAGCAGCCTTTTCAGCAATGAAGTTCCATGTTATTCGTTTTTCTGCAAATAATTAATGTATTTCTTTTAATGACAGGGAATCCCATAATACTACTTTCAATTGTTTGTCAGCTCTTTTGAATGTTTTTGCATTGTCCGAATAGTGTGACAAAGTCCTCTGCGTGACACAAAACGGCGGAAAGTCATTAAGAAGTTTTCAGTGGTCATATCAGTCACTAATTCTAAATGAATAGCTCGGGTGACTGCGCAGGTGAAAAGAGCGATGTAAGCTTTGTCTTGGAGTTTACAATACAAAGGTCCAGCAAAATCCACTCCTGTGATTTCAAAAGGAGGCGCTTCCTCGAGGCGCTGTCCAGGTAAAGGTGCTGAAATCTGCTGAGCAGGTTTACCTTGTATTTACGACATTTGCAGGAAGAATGCAGGGATGTTTTTCTTCAAATCTCCAGTTGGTCATCTGCAATCTACCTCCCACTCTGAGTATTCCTTGATCATCCAAAAAAGGTCTGAGAGGCTGGATTTTAGAGTGAGCATTTATTTCTTGACCTTTTTTCAAATGTGAAATTTCATCAAAGAAACTTGTTCTGGGTCACTTGAATCCAATAAAGCTCTGCTTCAGTGATTTCCTCATTCTTCAATGCTCCAGTGTATTTTTGTTTTCCTCTTGCATTGTTTATGAATCTTTTGATCCAAGCAGTTACATGCAAAACTCGGTTAAGATCACTATAGTTTTTCAACTCCAGCAATTCATTTTTATTTGAGCTTTCAGAATTTGCCAAATTTGTAATTTCCACTACAGCCAGATTTTCTTTAACAATTTGATCTTCAAGTGGTTCAGTTTCATTTTGACAGTAATTCATTTCTCTTTGTTTGAGCAACATTGGACCAGTCCACCAAAGTGAATTTTCTTTTAATTTGTTTACACTGATCCCCCTTGTTGCAACATCTGCTGGATTTTCACTTCCACTGCAGTGGTTCCACTGTGCAGGTCCAGTTAAACTCTATGGCCCCTATCGTTGCATCAGCGTTGTTTCTAGGCCGAGCGCCTGGCGCTGCGCAAATCAGTGGGCGTGGACCAGCGCACTTGATATCTTCGTGTTGGCGCTACACGCAGCCTAAAGCATTACAACCACGCCTTTTAAGCGTAAAATTATGCACCGTCATGCTCATTGGATAAGTGCAATAAACGAATAGCACGCTTGCCTTTTAAGCTCCAATTCCAGTGGTCCAGCAAAACCAGACAAAAGCCAAGCGCTCTGCCCCCCCCCCTCCCTTCATCCAGTCTGTCTGTCTCCATATATAGGCTATTATTCCATATTATTATGCTTCTCAAACCAATCTAACTGCAGTTTAAATACTGCAAGCATGTAAATACGCTACACTATAGCAAGATCAAAGTGAAAAGAATGTTCTAAAGGCATCAGCTAGAAAAATATAGCCTATCCCTATATGATGAGATTAATAGATTGGTGAAAGTTTGTCCAGAAAGATATCGTTTTCTCTCCCCTGCTAAGCTGGTAGGATATGCACATAAATATAGCCTACATTATGTAAAGTCATTGCATAAATGTGTTTTTATTGTAAAACTAAAATGTGAAGTAGAGCCAATTTATTGGAGCGGACATCACAGTAGGACATGACAGAAGCGCGTTACGCTGTCACTTATCTAAATCACGTTAAATCGACAAGGGACATACATAGGCCCAGGATGACATATAGGTTTCACATAGGGTGGTGTTTTCATTTCAATGTTTTATTTGGTCCAATATTGAAATGTTCTACAATTGCAGGTTGTGTTACCATTAAACATTATTTAGATTGACCTAGATCTATTTCGGCTCATTTGGTTGCTATTTAGTAGCGAAATGGAGTACCGCATTGCATGCTGGGACATTCACAGGCAGTGAACTTACAACTGCTATTTCCTATGGGACGTGTGTTGTGTCTGTCTGAGCGAGGGAGTCAGAGAGAGACCGTCGTATTGTGCCTGTCAGACTGAGGAGAGAGGGAGAGAGTGACACAGAGAAGGGTGACAGAGGATAGCCAGAGGATAGCCAGAGGGGAGCGCTCCGCGCAACTGGCGCACTGAATAGGCCTGGTTTTCAAAAGCGCTAAGCGCTAAATTTACGCCAGGTGGGAAGATATCATTACGCCAATATTTAAGGCCGACCCGCCCAGTCTCGCCCATTCTGGGACTACGCCACGCCCATTCGGCCTAAAGCGCATTTGGCAGCGTAAAGCCATATTGATATCTTCCCGAGGCAGGCGCAAGGCACGTTTTTTTGCGTTTAAGGCCCGTTTTAGCGCCGAAGGCCTGTGGGAGAATAGGGCCCTGTATCTCTCTGACTCGGTTTTCCACAAAGGGTTTCTACTGTTTGGCTGAGCTCTTTATCCAATGCAAAGCAATCATAGAGTCAGTCCACAGTTTTACTTGTCTCTTTTCCATGTCCAGATGTGTGATGACGTATTGACTAAGTCTAGCTCCAATAAGAGCACCAAGTAATTCAAGTCTAGGTGACCTTTTTCAGAGGAGCCACTCTTGTTTTAGATGTTATAAGAGTTACTGTGCACTCACCATCTTCTGGTATGACTCGCAGATACGCAGCTGCGCAATATGCTCTTTCACTGGCATCACAGAAAACATGTACCGGTACTTATTTTTGCACAGATGTGTTCTGATCCACAAGCGCTGCATGATAACGTCTGGCTATGTTTATTTCTCTGATGTCAGGCAGCTCTGTGCACCACTGATGCCATAGACTTGAAAGGTCATCAGGAAGATCATTGTCCCATTCTAATCCATGTTCCCACATTTGCTGGAAAAGACATTTTACTCTGATGGTATATGCGCGCAGCAGCTTGTAGCATGCTAGCCTGGGTAAACCCAGCCCCCAGTGACCTGCTCTCAGGCTCACCCTGCTTACAGTCAAGTCAATCAAATTGGTCAAATCAAAAATGAAGTCATCCTGCTCCGTTCTCCAGGTGAGTCCAAGAACCTTTAACACAGCATTTTTCACTTCCACTTTTCCTCTTACTGTGTTCCATTGCTTCCTCCCACAGGTTTTCCAGCTCTCCAGAATTGGTGCTCCATTTGCATTAGTGTTGTCACGGTACCAATAATTCAGTAGTCGGTACCAGTACTAGTGAATTTCCACGGTACTCTGTACCAATTTCGGTACCACGGTAAAAAAAACAGACTGATATTTCTTCAACATATTCTCCTTTATTAAAGTATGCAACCATTTCCAATGAACAAATGGCATGTAGCCTTCAACTTTAAAACAAAACAATGTGCTTCTGCTTACTTCTTCTTACATTCAACTCTGTATGGCAGTGAGTGCAGACAGTGCAACACCAGTGGCATGTAGGCCTCAAGTATTAAAAAAAAAAAAAATTGTGCTTCTGCTTACTTAGCCTACATTCAACTCTTTATGGCAATAGTGCAGACAACAAATCAGGGCACTGGCATGTAGCCTTCAAGTATTTAAAATAAAGTTATTTGTGATTAGTGCACTGCGTACAATCAACTTAAGGCAGACAATGTTAAAATAAAATGAAAATATGCACCCATTTACAAATGAACAATCTTGCCATGAACAAATAGCAAAATATGAATAAATAAAATAAAATAGGCCTACAGTGGCATGTAGCATGTAGCCTTCAAGTATTTAAAACAAAGAATATTGTGCTTTAGTAAGTACTTACATTCAACTTTGTATAATGGCAGACAATGGAACAAAGTCTGGCATGTAGCCTGCCTTCACTTCAAGTGTAAATATTGTGCTGTGAAGTGCAGTACCCTACCTCTGGAGGGCGCCAGACACTGTTCATTGTGAGATTATCTTTGCCTGATCCAGATTTAGTGAAAGAAACACCAACATGTCAATGTTCTTTTGGGTCAGTCTTGATCGTCTTGGGCTGACAATGATGCCTGATGCACTAAATACCCTCTCTGAAGCACAGCTCGATGCTGCAATGCACAAATACCTCCTGGCAAACTGTGCAAGCTGTGTAAGTGCACTGTCATTCGTTTTCCACCAGGAGAGTGGATCCTTCTCCGCACTGATTTCCGGCATTCGTTTATACACCTCAAACTCATTTTTCAGCTTGTCACTTGGGGATGCTGAAGGAGCTTGGGTGCCACTGCCAGTGCCACTTTTGTCTTTCTTTTCTCCCTGAATACTTGACAGAAGACTTCTCAAGTCTGTCTTAGACTTTTTTGAAGGCATCTCTGAAGTTGAGGCCTCTGCCTGACTTGTCTGACTCTCTCTTCTGTCAGAGGCAACATCCCCAACTTGTTCCAGAAGACCTTTGTGGACTTGGAGTTGGGACTCTTCTGAAACGAAACTGTCCTTGAACCTGGGGTCCAGGTAGGTGGCAGTGTTAAAAACAACCTGCAGCTCCTTCTCGTCATCGGCACGTTTATCAAAGTAGTCTCTTATTGCTTGCTTCATCTCCCGAGCAAGTACCGAGTCAGCTTCTCCCACATCTAGACAGCTGAAGATCTTCCACATCAGGGGAAGAACAGGGGAGAGGGTTGTGTGTTTCTCACCTGAGAGAGCATCAGTGAAAGGACTCAGTGGTCCCAGGACCTCTCTCGTAACGGGACAAGCCCCGTCTTTTATTGTCACACGAACACCACAACACATGCATGCGGCCACAACACACTCATGCTGACGGTGGCCGGTGAAAAGTGTCCTCTGCATTTAACCCATCCAGGCATGTCCTTTCCTCCGGGGGGCAGGCCAGGAGCAGTGGTCGCTTTCTCGTACAGCGCCCGGGGACCAACTTCGGATGTTGTCGTCACTGGTCGGATGACGATCTGATCTTCTGCATGTTTTTAGTGGGGGGGTTATATACGGAGGAACCCCCTGGGGGAGCACGGGGAGAACATGCAAACTCCACACAGAGAGAAAGGCCCTTTCGACGAGATACCCCACCTGGGCAGTAGGCACTGAAGATATGGGGGGGAACACAACCACAGCGCCCACAGTGTCCCAGGCGAGAATCGAACTCAGAACATTCTGACTGTGAGGCGACAGCTCTACCACTGAGCCACTGTGCCCCGTACCTCTTTCAGGGCCTCCAAGTTAGAAATGTCTGTGTCCTTGGGCATCAGATGCCATTTCTTCCGGTCCTCTGCCAGCACTGCACACACAGCCTGCTGCTACTCTAAAAACCTTTCGACAATGTCGTATGTGGAATTCCACCGCGTCGGTTCGTCATGGATGAGCTTATGCTCTGGGAGTTTGAGGTCTGTCTGTTTTTTGTCCAGTTGCCTTGTGAGCTTTGGCGACCTGGTGAATGCCGACACCGTTTTCCGCAGCCTTGACATCCTCTCAATCTGGATCGATTTGCTCACGGCATTGTGGAGTTTGTGGCCAAAACATGGCATCCATGTGAAGTCCTCTTGGAAGGCCTTATTGTTTGACGCCCCATCTGCCGTGATGGCAGCCATCCTCGAGATGTCAAACTTCCATTCGTCCATTTTCTCCTCAAAAGCCTCAATAAAAATAATAATTAGTTTTATGTATAAAACAACATTTACTTTCAATTTGCTATAGTTTAGATTTGAAATGTGGTTTCAAATGTATAGTCCACTACAAAATGTTGTATTATTATTATTATTATCATTATTAGTCATTAATAAAACAAGCAAGAAGAATGAAACAAAACCGGTCACATATCACATCCCTGTGTGTTCTGTGTCCAAGCCGCTACAGCCCAAGCACCAGGACTGGATCTCCCATTCAGAGGTAATGTGCTGGATAGTAACAGACATGAAGGTGTGTGCAGCTCTGCTGGTCCATAGATCAGTGGTGCAGGCATGAAATGGCTTCTCTCGGAGTTGCTGGGTGATGAGGTCCCTGGTGTCATTGTAGACTTTTGGGATCTCCGTATACATAAAATAATTTCTGCTTGGTAGGTTATACCGGGGGTTCATCGTTTCACAGAATTGCTGGAATCCTTTTTTTCAACGGTGTATATTGGTATTTGATTGATGCATAGGAATTCTGCCAATGCCCTATCACACTTTCTTGCTTCATGTGAGTTCTTGTCATATTTCCTCTGCTTTTAAAAACATCAGGAATTGTCTGCTGGGCGGTCTTTTGGGCTCCGCGACTTGGGCCTTCCTCTCCATCTTCATCTCTCGCATACTGTTAAATGGAAAGTAACGTCAGTGAGATTTACTAAAATAAAGAGATAAAGACAACTGCCATGTAGAGTGCAAGCAATTTTATGTAGCTAGTTTTAATTCACGGACATGTTTCACCCGAAAGAAGCTTGTATTTATTTTGATGCCATGTTGAACTATGGCTAAGTTCGGCTATTAGCCGTGTCCCATAATGATTCCATTACAAACATTGCATTGCACACGTGCTACACTATGCTAGCTAACGCTGTGCCAAGTATTAGCCGTGTTCCATCCCATAAAGATTCTGTTACAAAACACGTTAACGTTATTACGTTAACGTTAGCCAAACGTTTTTTGGTTATACAATGCATTGCCAGCTATCTCAAAAACTAATGTGACAGGATAAGGTCCGTTTGATATGTTGTTAAACGTGTTATTTTACACCGTTTGAAAGAATTAACCCACCTTGAATTCTTTAAACAGGTCTGGGTGCCTGTCTTTCAGGTGCTTGGCGAGATTGGATGTGTTACCCTGTTTGGTTTGGAACTCCCTTTCACACTTTTTGCAGATGGGGTTTTGGGGACTGATGATAACACCATCTGCATTTGCCTTGAATACGAAATATTTCCTAATGCGACTCTTTGCATTCTTCTTCTCACCAAGTTGAGTTGTTGGAATCGGAGCAGCCGCTTCTCTTCGCCGCACTGTGCGCACTGCTCGTGTCCACAAGCTGTGAATGACTGTTCGCGATTACGTGTGGACGTTCGGGGACACCGTAGTCCCGGAAGTGCGCGGGGCTGTATGCGCAGTATGTATGTGTGATAAAGTCCCAAAGTCCCAATGATTGTCACACACCTGAGTGTGTGAAATTTGTTCTCCGCATTTGACCCATCCCCTGGGGGAGCGGTGAGCAGCAGCAGCGCTGCGCTCAGGAATCATATGGTGATCTAACCCCCCAATTCCAACCCTTTGATGCTGAGTGCCAAGCAGGGAGGCAATGGGTCCCATTTTTATAGTCTTTGGTATGACTCGGCCGGGGATCGAACTCACAACCTCCCAGTCTCAGGGCGGACACTCAAAGGCCACTGAGCTGTGTTGCTCAGGCAGACAGGCTAATGTTAGCTGGCGGCTGGGTCCATGAAGCCAAGCCATGGTGGCAAACTAAATAGTAAACTCGGTACCCTCGGTACCATGAAAAACAGGTACCGTTCAGTACCGTAGCAATGTAGTACCGACTAAGTACCGAAGTACCGAAAACCGTGACAACACAAATTTGCATCATTCCAGCATCTTGCATGATACTCTTAGCTTGCATGGATAAGCTGGCAGCTGCTTGTACACTAGGTACACTACAAATCAGATCATCTACATATAAACACTTATCCAGTGTAGATGTTACAGTAGGATACTGCTGTTGGTATTTTTTCAAGTGGTGTCTAATGGTTGCAGCCAAAAGGAAAGGACTGGGCGATGCGCCAAAAGGGACTCTGGTTATGCGCATGATATTAATTTTGACTTCTTCATTGGGTTTGGGCAGGTCATCAATCCAGAGAAATCTTAAATCTCGGTCCTGCTCACGAATTGATATTTGCAAAAAAGCTTTTGCATGTCAGCCATAAATGCCACGTTATGTTGTCTGAATTTTAACAGTATGCTGAGTAACTCAGGATTCAAATTAGGGCCTGTCATTAAATAATGCAGTGGCAAACCCTGGCCCTGGACACTGGGCCTTCACTCAGGGCCGGTTCCAGAACAAGATGACTAGGGGTGCATCCTAGATAGGAAGGGGTGCAGATGCCCGGCCTTCGGCCGGCCACCCGAAAAATTTGACATGTTATTTTACTAAAAATAATGCATTTGACCATCATTTCAAGTAGAATGATACCACCCAAGCAAGAATATTTCAAGTGTTTCAAGTGCTTTACTGAAATATTTGGACCATATAATGATAATACAATTATCTCAACCTTAAAAGGTTACATATAGGTGCCACAAAGCCATAAAATCACATCAAAGAACAAAGAAAAACAACTATAGTACATGCTTTCATGTAAGGCATTTTGATTTTAACATCCTCTGTGTGTGTGTGTGTGTGTGTGTGTGTGTGTGTGTGTGTGTGTGTGTGTGTGTGTGTGTGTGTGTGTGTGTGTGTGTGTAACCTAATTTAGGCTCTTTCCAGCTTTGTTGCTTGATTGGAGAGATGCAGGCAGAGGAGAGGTCACAAGGGGGCAGCAGCAGGTCAAATTTCAGGCAGAAGGTCACTGGGCTGGCAGACTTGGCATTCAACACTGTAGTTGAGAGGAGAGCAAGAGGAGAGAGATGACATCTCATGGAAACAGTCTCAATTAATACATGGAAACATTTTACATTTTAAACTGTACTTACTCACAGTTTGTAATCAATAACAGCTACACTTTTTGTACAAGTTAAATTATAGAAAATGTATTATTATTATTATTATTATTATTTGATTATTGAAGAAAAGAAACTCACCAATTGAAGATCACTTAAAAACAAAATCCATCCTGCGATCCTTTTTTAACAAAGTGTGCGATTGCTGGGTCGTACAGTTTATCCTTTGACTTGAGCTCCATGATAAGTTCTTTCTCAACTGAGATTAATGCCAAAGCTGAGAGACGAGCCTGTCCAGTGCTGTTTCTTGTGTATGTTTTGATCCTTTTCAGTGCTGAAAATGTTCTCTCTAGGGAGGCTGTAGAAACAGGGATGGTTAAGACCAGGCAAGTGAGGCGGTGGAGTTGGGGCATAATTTCAGTCAGTCCCTTCTGCTGGAGGAAGTGGAGGAGGTCAAGAGGACTGCGTCCCTCGAAGTCAGACATAGCATACATGACCCCAAGCTCAGTCTTCAGATGGGGCATTTCAAAATGACACCCATAACTTTGCTCCAGACTGGAGAGCGCAGCGCTGGGGAAGCTCTGCCGATATGCCATAAACTGCTGTGGGTCTAGAAGGGCAAGAAACACTAGTCTCTCATGGTCTCTGAACCTGTCCCTCACCTGTGTGTGCAGGTTGTCCATGATCCCACTGTGTAGCTGCTGGTAATGAGTCTGCACATCAACCTGTGCCCCAGCCTGCCGTCTTCTCGCCTCCCCAGTCTCACCAACTGTTTCCTCATAGATGGCTTGGAACTTCAACTTCTCTCTCTGGATGCTGTCACAGAATTCATTAATCCTATTCAGACAGAACTGCATGTCCAACTGTTTCTTCTGCAGAATGTCAAACAGTACATCGGAGTGTGCAAATATGGAGGTGAAGGTTGCCAGAAGGAAACGGAACTCGAAGCTGGACATAAGGTTTACATACCCATCTGCACAGCTAACACTGTCATTGTCAAAGTCCCCGTGATGATGCACAATGTGCTGGAACAGCTCTTGTAGCTCTTCTCTCCTCTCATACACTATGTCGACCAGGCGAGATGAATACAGCCATCGTGTATGGGCAACTCTGGGTAGTCGGTGCTGGCATATGTCATCCAGTAATTTAGTGCGTTTTGGTGATCTTGAGAAAAACGCTGCCATGCCACTGATATGGCTAAAAAATATTTTGCATTCCCTGACATGACCAAATTCAGTCTGTGGGCAAAGCAGTGAACAAATAACGCCTGTGGGATTGCTTCCTTTACCCTAGCCTGAACTCCATGTAAACCAGAGGCCATCACCGCAGCTCCGTCATAACACTGTGCAACTACATGTGATTTGCATCCGATCTCGTCAAGAAAGGCAAGAATGCGAGCTGCAACAGCCTCCGCCCGCTTGTCAGCAGTGGCATCTTCGAATCGAAAAAATCTCTCCTTCACGCCATTGTCAGTGACATAACGTAACACGTATGACATCTGTGCTGCATTACTCACATCAGTTGTCTCATCAACCATGACTGCAACAAATGGGGTGTTCCTTGCCTCTTGTTTCATTGCATCCATTAACACGTCTGCAGTGGCACTGATCAGGTCATTTTGGATTTTGCTCGATGTACCAGTAAAAACCTTAGATGTTGCCAGGTGACATCTCAGATCACTATCATACTCAGCCAAATAGTCTAACAACTCCAAATAATTTCCTTTGTTCGTCGATTCGCTACGCTCATCATGTCCCCTAAAACTTAATTCTTGTTTACCCAAAAATACCAGTGTGGAGGAGCCGCTTCAAAATCTCCCTGTTTTGCTTCACCTGTGCATTGTGTGCAGTGGTCTCCCTCCGTTGTTGCTCATCCAGCTGCAGATCAATACGCTCCAAAAGTTTTCAGCGTAACAGTGGCGCGCAGGTGTCCGGTAGTTGACTGATGTCTCAGCAATGATTTAGACAAGCAACTCAAATTATTGAATCCCGTGCTTGACCAGGTCCCCATGTCCGAATTGAAAAGCAAGCAAGGCCAACAATAAAGCTTGTTGGTGCGCTGACTACCCGTCAGCCATCGATAGCGGCTGTAAGCGCTAACGTGAAAGTATCTGTTGTACTTTTTGCCTACCTCCACTAACCCTGCCAACACAGGCAATGGCCTACCCTGCCGGACAATTTCCATCTTTTTCTGGAAATTTAATCTTGCAAAAGGTTCAAGAATCAAGCCACCTACGACGTCTTCCTCATCAACTTGTATCACTGCCGCCATATTTTCCCTTCCTTCTCCAAATCGAATTGTCATCAGATAAAATCCTTTGCCTGTCTGTCTGTGTCTCTCTCTCCCTTCTCTATTCGTTCATCTGCTCATTCATTGGGTCTACCTGCCTTCAATCAGTTCGTCTGCTTCATCCATTGGGTTGCCTTCGCCGGGTCGTGGCTCACCCACACTCTGCACACACCCACAACTCAACTAATTGTGATTGGTTGACACCAAAACTCCATGAGATTCTGATTGGTTATTGACACTGTTCATCAACTTGGCCATGCCATGGGGATTCAGCACTTCTGCCCTCGCGCAGGCATGCTCAGCCTGCTGTCAGAGCCTCTGCCTGGTGTCAATCAACACCCTCAAAAGAAAAACTGTGATTGGCCCATTTCTTTATGGAGGCGAGTCCAAATATTTAACCCCATGGTTGCTGAAACAAAGTGAGTCCAAGTTCATAAGAATCTAGGGAGATTATTAATTAATTAGTGAATACAAATTTACAACAAAAAAAATCTTTTTTTCCATTCTTCTAGGGCCTTCAGTGAAGGCCTTGAAGGCCCTGAGGGTTCCCCTCTGAATGTCTCAGACTGTTTTCAATAATGAAGACTACTTCACTAGTCAATGATTGTTTATCCATCCCATTCACTAATCCATGGTTCCTTTCCATTCATATCTCTCTCCCCTGCAGCAACGCCCTCAGGTTACATCAGCCATTCATAAATATGCACGCCCTCTTTATCCCTGTCCAATCAATGTCTCCCACGCTTTCCCTCTCTTCGGCCGTTGGCCAATCACCTAAATGAAGTTCTATTTCAGACTCTTGCAAGTTGTAACTCACCCTGTTTGTTCACCCATAGCTGCTGTTCCTGCGTAGCTGTTGCTTCGGCCCTCCTCCTCCCCTGAACACCACCAATGTCATGACTCCAGTAGAACTCCCTATGGGGGTTCTCTATCCTATAAATCACTGACGTCCTCCTCTTGTCTCAGAGGAGCGTCATCATACCATGGAGTCATTCGCCAAATCTAAGTGTTGTTTGTTTTATCATTAAAGTTGATTGTACTTTCCTTCTAGTCTCTCATTATTGAAACAATCATTTAAAGATAGACAGTCAGGAGCATTTGAAGAGGCATCAAACACCACTCTGAGCTTAGTGGTTAAACGCTCCTCTTTAATGACTGCTCTGTGTGGAAGATAATAAAGAGGATTATTTGTTTTAACATCTTTAACATATTCCACTATGCCCTGGTTGATGTAATCCTGAATAACGGCACTTTATTTGTCAAAAAGTGGCACATTAGTTTTAAACTTTTTTATAATTTTATAATTTTTTATAGCAACATCATAATCATAATTGGAAGATAGGTCATTGTTTTAATTTTTCCATGGTAAATTTACCTCATATCTTCCTTCTTTGAACTGGATAGCATTTTCAAAAATCTGCATTGTCTCCTCGTCACTTTTCTTTGATTCTTGTTCAGTTACAATCCCGATGGATTCAGTTTTGCAAAAGGAGCGCAGTGTTTGATTTATTTGATCTTCCAGTCAAACACTCACGTGTAGAGCTTCAACATCTGTGGGTCCTATTTGTGAAGTTACATTCAGCATGGATACAGCTCCTTGGATGAGCCATCCAAATTTAGTGTCCAGTGCAACCATTGATCCAGAAAGGCGTTCTAACATTCCAGACACAATTTCCCAGTAATGATCACCTCCAAGTTCTTGCATCTCCATTCCACTCACGGCCATGTCAGCTATAGTTGCATGCCTTTGCGCTCCAGTTCTCTGCTAATTCTTCTCCCGCACCCTCATAATAGAACTACAAACCCGTGGTGTTTCTAGAACATCAAGATCTACACTTTGGCCATTTCTGATGTTACTCAATCTTAATGGAAGTTAATGAATGTTAACTTAAGTTCAGGAGCAGGCCACGCCTCAACCACTCTAAACCACTCCTCTAAACCGCACCCCAATTACCTGGCAGAGTTACATATACCTGTTGAACACATCCTGCCCTGTTTGTCTCAGCTCTGTCGAGCACAAGCTGTATATGCATTGCTACACGATTGATAGCATTATACTAGCTCTCAACCAAACAGTTTACTCACCGCCATGGATGTTCCTGAACTGCAGATCAATCCGGCATTATCCGACGATGATCTATATGATGATCTGTACGAGACAGACTTTCTTCGTGCAGCTCAAGAAACGCCACCCTCACGTCAAAGCCATCAGAGCCAAGCGTCCCAGCAGAGTCGCGTCCGCTCGGTGGTTACAGTCCCTCAACGGAGCCAGCGGCTTTCCCAGTCAAGCTTCAGGAGTGAGATTTCTCCGACTCCCAGCAGATCTCACGCCTCCTCTCCTGATTCCATGAGGGATGAAAACCGTGGACGCAGCAGACATGACCGTCAGAGCCAGCTCCAAACCGGCTCGCGTTGGCAGCCGTCTTCCACGCCAAAGCCCACAAGCCCCCGTTCTCCACAACGGCGTAGACGCTCGGCGCGTTCATCTGCCATTCCACAGTCTTCCCGTGCACAAAGTCAGCCAAATATCCGCGACTGGACAGTCGCTCGCCTTCAACGTTTCCTGAAGGGAAATAACATTCCCTTCCACCGCGGAGACAATAAAGCTACGCTATTTAGGCTTTATTCAGCCACATGCAACGCTGGAACAACAAGCCCAGCGCTTCCTGCTTCTGCCTCAGCAAACCCAGCCCCCGCCCGTGTCGTCAGGAGTGACGTCACGCAGCCTCCACTGCAGGCTGCACAGAAACCACACCACGCCACCACATCAGAAAACACCAGCCAGAGTCAGTGAATGTGCTCGAAATTAGAGTGCAAAAGGTATTCATAAAAGTGACTATATCTTGGAAAGTAAAAAAAAATGACAGAAAACCCTTGAAAGTGCACTTTTTTCAGAGGGTGTCATTTCATAATGGAACTGTCTAGAAACAAATTTTCTTCTTTGGAAGAAGCAGGAGTGTTCAATGTTTCATTAAAGTCCAGCCCCGTCAATATAGCCATAATAGAAAAAATTCTATAGCTGTTTTCAACTGAATGGAAGTGAATCTGGCACAGGCTGCAGACAATTTTACTGAAGCGCTGTGGCACTCAATGTGTTAACCGTCTGTCATCAGCGGCACCCCCACCTTCCATTATTCCTAGGCAGTCAAAACCCGATGGCCCTCGGCCAAAGGGAAACGACAAAAGAGGAAGGCCGGTTCTCTACCAAGGAGGCAGAATGATATGCAATAATTTCAACGATCTGGGTTGCAAGATTTCCAGTTGCCGCCTCCTGCATATCTGCTCATTCTGCGGTGGTGCACATGCCAGGTCCGTCTGCCCTCACAACCCAACCCCGATTACAACCACATCTGCAGACAGCTGGAAAGCACGTCACCTCGCCACACCCGTTAAGGTAAACGTGCTAGCTAACGCTCTTCAAAACCATCCTGACAAAGAGTTTGTTTATTTTCTCATCAACGGATTCACAAATGGTTTCCACCCCGGTATCGAAGTACTCCCTGAGAATTCCCACATCTGCCATAACCTCCAGTCTGCTCTCACGGAACCAGATACTGTCGACACCTTATTGGCTAAGGAGGTAAAGGAAGGATTTATGATAGGCCCGTTCAACAATCCTCCTTTTTCAGTGTATCGCATCAGTCCAATAGGTGTCGCCACTCGGAAGTACTCCGGGAAAAAGAGGCTGATTATTGACTTGTCTTCCCCACATGGCTCTCACATTCCAAGTATCAATAGTGTCATCCCTAGCCCAGATTTCTCAATGCAGTACGCAACCATCAATCATGCTATCACTCTCATCCGTCTAGCAGGACACGGAGCATGGCTCTCCAAAGCAGACATAACGAGCGCCTTCAAAGTTCTGCCGATCCATCCAGACTTCTGGCGCTTCTTCGGAGTTTGCTGGAAAGGTGCATTTTATTTCTCAGTGCGCCTCACCTTTGGCTGCAAAAGCAGTCCCAAAATATTTGACAGTCTCTCCGAAGCTCTGTGCTGGATCCTGGTTAACAACTACAGGCTTCCCTATCTCATCCATCTTCTTGATGACTTTCTTGTCGTCACTCCACCAGCCTCTCCTCCTCGCTACGGGCTTACCACGCTAGTCAACGCCTTCACCGATCTCGGCGTCCCTCTCTCAGAAGAGAAGACTGCAGGACCCAGCACATCACTTGAGTTCCTAGGCATTACCCTAGACTCAGTTTCATTCCAGGCATCTCTGCCCCTGGAGAAAATCCAGCGCATCATCTTGCTCCTGTCAAATTATTTTCTGACAGATCGATGCACCAAACGACAGCTGCTAGCCCTCCTCGGTCACCTCAATTGTGCTATTTGCATAATTCTCCAAGCAAAGTCATTTCTGTCCAATCTACTGACCAAATCGGCAACCGCCCCCTCTCTTCACGATAGAGTTGTTCTCGACGACGGTTGCAAGATGGAAATGCGAATGTGGCAACACTTCCTATCCTCCTGGAATGGGATTTCATTTTTCTATGATGACTTCATCACTCAGCCAGAAGACATACAGCTATACACAGATGCAGCTCCCTCCATCGGTTTCGGTGGATATTATGGAGGGAAATGGTTCGCCTCTGATTGGCCCCCAGAGATCAAATCTCTCGACTCAGAGTCCCTGTCACCTTCATCGACACTGCATGAACTGTATCCAATCATCATAGCTGCCATACTTTGGGGGCATGAATGGTCCAGAAAATCCATACTGATTCATTCAGACAACACCGCGGTTGTCGAGATCCTCAACAAAGGCCGTTCACGTTCTCCCGCCATCATGCAGTTCATGCGCAGGCTCATCATGATTTCCGCTCGCCACCAATTCATCCTCCGTGCAGCGCACATTCCTGGTCATCACAACAGCATTGCTGACTCTCTGTCTCGCTTTGCCTTCCAGAAATTCAGGCGCTTGGCTCCGGACTCGGATATCCATCCCACACCAGTCCCACCGTTTTCCGCCACAACATACAACTAATGCATCCTCTAGAAAGCATCACCATCGCTTCCCAAGAAGCGATCCTCAATGGCTTCTCTCCCAGAGCTCTCTCAGTTTACCTGACCGGCTGGAAGTGCTTCAAAACTTACCATGCCGCCTATCAGTTGCCATTTCCCTCTCTCGATGTCATGTCCATATGTAATTTCATTACCCACTCACGGTCAATCCAAAATATCCGCTCCTCCACCATTCAGACCTACCTAGCGGGTATCAACTTCTTCGTCAAATTAGTTACCGGCCTCCATTGTCCTTCAACCTCTCACTCCCATGTCAGCATGCTAATCAAAGGCTTGCGTAAACGGGAACCTGCTCTCCCGGCCAGACGCTTGCCACTCACTTCTGACCTTCTCAGTCTCTGCATTCATACTCTACGCTCAGGCTACATGTCTCCTACCATCGACCTAACTCTAGAAGCCATGTTCCTGCTGGCCTTCTTCGGCTTCCTAAGGTGTTCCGAATTTGCACCTACTTCATCCGTCTACGATCCATCTCGTCATCCCTGTCTATCAGACATCACCATTCACACCTCAGATTCTCTGATATACTTGCTCCGAAGAAGCAAAACAGACCAGATGGGAATGTCTTCTCCCATCTACCTTTTCCGCCTCAACTCTTATCTCAGCCCATTTGAACCCCTGACCAAGTACATCAGCTCCAGGTACGCCGCTGAGGCATCACATCAACACCCACTCTTCCTCACTGAAATGGGAAGAGTGGCCAACCGTTTCTGGTTTCAAAAGCATTTTCACAGAGTCCTGCAAATATCAGGTATCTCTTCAGAACACTACTCAAGCCATTCCTTCCGCATCGGTGCAGCATCCACAGCAGCCAGATCGGGTATCTCTGAGCAAACCATCCAGATCCTCGGCCGCTGGTCATCTCAAGCATACCGTTCCTACATCCATAACAATCTCTATGACCTCCGTCAAGCTCACGCTCAACTCAGCTCTATCTAAAAAATATCCGACTCTTTTGGGGGTCTGAATCAGCTCGGACGTAAACACGCCGAACAGCATCAGCTCAGGCAGGACACGCCGAGACGGAACCCCCAACGCAGAGTCTCTCCTCCTGCTGTCTCCTCCCAGACAGACATCAATGGATGACACCTGCATGCACTCTCACTTGCACCTCATCATACGCATCATGCACACTCACTTGCACCTCATCACATACACATATTATCTTCATTAAATGTTCAAACAATACAATGTTGTGGCGTGGTCCTTGCTAGTGAAGTTTTACTTTATTACATGTGATAGTTTTTGGTACACCGGAGCCAAATGTGTGTAGTTTAAGAGTCTCTTCACCTATTTTGGGGAGGTTTAGCACATGGGAGATATCTTGGCACACAACGCTGCGCAGTGCTGGCTCCCTCAGTCAAACAAACAGCAGGTGAGTTGCCTTTTTACTGGGGTCTCTATCCAGACAGTAGCAATTTGAAGGAGAACTGTCTCTCATTTTGATTCACTTGGAGACATTGAAATCACGGCATCAGCAGCTGGATCATTTATATTGGTCGATTCATTTCCATCATAGGAGCAAAGGGCTTTGTGATGACGTCGATTACAATTTTCACAAGAAATGCCTTTGGTACGGCAATCTTTAGCCATATGTCGAGTTCCAAAACACACAAAGCATCTTCCTTGTTTTTTCAATTTCTCTCTTTTTTCAGGCACAGACATCTCATTGCACCGTTTAGACAGGTGATCATATTTCTCACAGAAAAAACAATATTGTCTGTCCATTTGATTTGAGGAATAAAGCGCAGATGTTGTCATCTGGTTATGTTGTTTTGTGCGCAATTCCCATGCGCTGTGTGTTTCCTTTTCACGTGCTCCTTGTTTGGTTGATTATTCATGTTGGCGGCGCGCTCTCGGCTGTCCACCTCTTTCTGAATGAATCCCATCAGTTCTTCAACTTTCCAGACATCATCGTCTTCTACTTGTCTGCTGAATTCCACAGTCAGTTCCTCCGGTATGAGTTTAATTACAATGGGACACAGCAAACTACCATACATGTTGGAAACGACTCCCATAGAAGATAAACTACGAATTTGGATTTCACAGTTATATAAATATCTGAGGGATTTAACTCATTCACCGCCAATGACGTCTTTGACGTGTTATCAGAAATAGCCCTCCCCGCCAATGACGTGTTTGACGTGTTTTTGTTTTTATTACTGCAGGGCGTAGTTCAAACACTTCCCCAGCCTCTGACATAGTATCAAGTCCCTAGCATCTAAGACAACACGTGAACAAACACATACCGCAGCTGTTGTTTTGAAATTGAGCAAGAGGAAAAGCAGAAAACGGATAAGGAGCTTGCCTTGTGCAGACAGGAGAAACGCCATTGAAACGCCCCTCGCGCGCTGCAGGAGCTGGTCGCTTTCCTGTGTGCCAGCCGGAGAAAACGGGAGAAAGTTCCAGAGATGCGTTTGATCATCGGAGGAATGAGGAAATGATCGATCAGTTTGACGGGTAATCCAGAGGGCGGTGAGGAAGTGTTGAATAGCCGAGGGGAAAACGGGAACGATCAAACAGCAGGGAGTATAGGACAGGGAGGCAAGAAGACAAGCCAGAAGCGGCAGTCACAGCAGCCCGCTGTCCTTCTCAAGAGCTATTCAGTTGGTTCATGAAATCGCTGGGCTGCGTGCCCTCCAGTGTTGCTCCTGGCCAATCCCGGCGCCACAGGGCGTGCTTATTGCTTATCCTATGTGGGGTTAGAAATCACGCAACGAAGGGGGATCGTGTGTGTGTGTGTGTGTGTGTGTGTGTGTGTGTGAGTGTGTGTGTCTGTGTCTGTGTCTGTCTGTCTGTCTGTCGGTGTGTCTGTCTGTCTGTCTGTCTGTCTGTGTGTCTGTCTGCACACTCACTCACACTGCTGTATTGTTGAATGTAAAAAAAAAGCACTTCATGTGTATATATATATATATATATATATATTTTTTTTTTTCATTTGTGTCATAACGAATAGTATTTACATGTCTGATGTCAATACAGTTCAAAATAAAAGAATTGAGAGCGAGTTCTGCTTGAGAATGTGTATTTTACAGAAATTGCCTTTTCTCCTGTTTGTCATCTCAGAGAGACCTTTTGGGCTAAAACAGGGTGTATATAAATGGATATAAGTAGAGTACAGAACATGCTAAAAGCTCACTTTCTTTTTCCTGGTGAACCCAGAGACATACATCTTCATTTTGAGGTATTGCAAATCACTCTGGTGCTAATAGATAATTTACTGTGGGTCTTGAAAGATGACCAACAATTATGAAAATCTTTGGCCTGTGCTAAATATTGGCAGTCCTAAACTGGCCATGAATGAGTTAATATCACTGGAATTTTTTACAGGAGTAAGATTTAGGAGTTTGGTCATTTAAGCAATATCACATGAGAGGGAGTGCTGTTGTGGGCTAATATCGTCACTGCTGTGATTCAGTCGTAGGCACGAGGCCGCAGGCCAAGTGCCGAAGATAATCACAGCAGTGACGATATTAGACAACAACAGCACGACCTCGAGTGTGATATTGCTTTTATACAACAGTTATATTAAACTAAGCTGATTAAAAAAATGACAAAAAGCTGAGAAAATATATGATTTCTCTATTTATTCCTCCGCCAACAAAAATAGTCCCCTCAGCTTTCGACTTTGTCGAAAATCTAGTCTAATCAGCCTAATTAACTGCAGGCTGTTTAATTTTTGTCATACACATTGATTTGCACGTTTCCAATGTTTGCCTCACAGTATTTGCTTCGTTTTTGTTTTTCTCCAAATCGTCAAGTTCTTTAGGTGAAATATGAGCAAACCTGGAGGTTTCCGCAGAAAAATGGTTCTCCCCCTCGTCCTCTTCTGATGAGCATCCATAGTTTAAGTCAAAAGTTATGTTAGGAAATAAATCCATCTTTGCGATCTCGGTATCCTAACTGTGTTACGCTTTGTGAATGATGTTCAATGTAACGTGGCTGGTGTTTGTTTTGTTGATTAGAGCAGCTGTGAAACATTTTAGACAACAGCACGAGCTCGAGTGTGATATTGCTTTTATGTAATGTGGCTGGTGTTTGTTTTGTTGATTAGAGCAGCTGTGAAGCCTTTTGTTGATTAGAGCAGCTGTGAAGCGGAGTGATCTACACACAGTGAAGCGTTATCGTGAAATATCTGCACTGGTAGGATCCCTCTTGTCCAATCAAATTGCTCGGTCGGAACTAACTGTTGTATAAATGGCCATTAATAACAAAATCCTTTCGGTCAAACCTGATCTGGAGCAATTGGATTGCATTATCATAATTGGCTTCAGTCAATGGCAAGCCTGCAACCACATTAGCGGCTGCACCCGTGAGATATGACCTCAGATAATTAAACTTGTCTGCTTTTGTCAGATTGGGATTTTTATGCACAGCCGTGTCAAACTGTCCCCAAAAATACTGCCACTGGCTGATATCTCCAGCATATTGATCAATTACAAGTTTTGGCAGTTTCACATTATTACGCATGCATGGGCTCCGCTTCAAAAGACGAAGCTTCATCTGTATGCGCTCTCCTCATAGCTCTCCTTACTTTAGTTTTTCTCAGTGTGATCTGTTCCTTGTACTCAAGAGCTCTTGTCACTTCTTCTTCCAATTCCTCCATCTTTGTTTGTTCCTCAATGTCCACGTCCACCTTCTAAACCTTCCTCTTTCATCCTTAGTTGTTCCATCAATCCTTCCAGTAGGCCGTTATCTCGTTGGTTTTTACCAAGTTCATCGTCAATCGTGTTTAGTTGTTTTGTTACAGATGTGCGGAGTGAAGATCTCTTTGTTTTCAGACGTTCAGCCATTGTTCTGTCTTCTTTCTTGTCATGCAAACTAATAGACTTTTCGTCTTTTCTTTCTTTCTATTCCCGGCTTTCGGCACCAGCTTTTGCAGACATCATTTCATTTGAAAGGCAGACTGAGAGAGTGTTCTCGTTTCGTTCATTTATTTTACACACTGACAAGAATTCATTTGAGTAGCATAGTAAATAGAAAAACCCCACCCCCCGATAATGAGTCCATTGAGAAAAGATGTGTAGGTCGGTGCGCTCTTGACGCTCGTGCCTGGGCATGTGCATGTAGATGTGCTCCTCTGGTCGTGAGTGCGCCTCTCCAAGTGCGCTTGTTTACGCACAAATAGTTGCAACACCCTCTGCTCTGGTTTAAACACACTGTGAATCCAATGCATGGTCACTCTGAAGAAGACACTGAGGTGTCTAAACGTTAGTGTTCTTTGATCTGCACCTACAATAAAGACCTGCTAAGATGACCCGTGTGCTCCAGTGTCCTCCTATTGATGCTGCTGTGTTCCTGATCTGTGAAGCACCGGTCCTCATCGTCTAACTGGTTTAACGCATGAACTCTCTCAAGTTTGCACATGTAGGCTAGCGTTTGCACCAGACCAGGTTTAATGTATAACACATGTAGGCTAGCGTTTGCACCAGACCAGACAATAGCAGTCCGCCTCACGCAAGTGTTCAGGTGTTATGCCGAGTTTTGCACCCCCACCGCCAAATGCATCCCCACCTCACGGGAGCATATTGTAATCATTTATACAGAAACGTAACCATGCCAAGTCATTTGTGCATGGTGCAAACGGGATTTGGGCGGTGTTAATGACCAGAATTATTCACAGGTGTGGCCTGGCAATGCCTGGGCAATACATCAATCAAACCAATCAGATTCCCACCTCGCAGTCCCTGTAATACAGTTTGCGTGAGGCATATATGCTGTAATTCTCC
Organism: Poromitra crassiceps; assembly: GCF_964638095.1. Lineage (NCBI taxonomy): Eukaryota > Metazoa > Chordata > Actinopteri > Beryciformes > Melamphaidae > Poromitra > Poromitra crassiceps. The sequence continues at coordinate 127,595,647 of NC_139623.1, forward strand.
CCATGCGTAATTTGGATAGGCCTATCTCCATTGACTGTATATATTATCCCTATCTTACAACAACACAATCACATCATATAGTCTACCTGTTAAAAACATCTGTGATTTGTAATTCGGGTTCTTTTGTTGACTGGAATAGAAACGTGTTTGTAGCGGGGAGGAGACAAAAGAAAAGATGGGGCGATTTAGAGTGGACTCAATTAAAACTTGGTGAAACAGTGAGCTGCCGAGGACAGAGAGAGATGGAGAGAGCTTGTCGACAGATTGTCTGTGCCTCCGGGTTATGGGTGAGGGTGTCCAAGTTTTCATTAATCATTTCCCATTAACCCATCTTTGCGATGTGATAAAAGTTTTTCAGTGAATTATAGTTGATTGTCTCACTGAATAATCTGCTGGTTACCCAATTTTAGCAGCAGAATTTTATGTCCTGGTGTGGCACGTCCGTGCGTAATGACGTATCGAAAAGGAATTCCTCTGCACTGCGCTGCACAGCATGGAGATTATGGTGCGCTCAAGCGCAGCGCGGTATTTTTGTGCTTAAGTGGTGCTTTTCAAAGCTCTTAGCGCAAAGTAATTGCGTGCATGCTGACGATAGGAGAATGCAATCTGTGTACCCGCATTTAGCGCAGACACGCCTGGTTTGGCATGTGGCACGCCTACCACATGCATGTCCAGTACGATTATAACAGGCATAGAGGTAATAGCGCGGCAGGGAGAATTCAAATGCGCTTGTGCCCAATTTGCATTGCGTGCGCTAAATTACCACTTTTGCGATGATAGGGCCCCAGTTTTTGCCAGGTTTGATTGTTGTATGCAGCTTGTGCGTTGTGAGGTTTAGGCTTAATTCAAGTGCTGAGTTTATAATACTGTTTTGGCTGTTTTGGCTTGAAACTAAAAGGCTTAGCCTTGAAGTAACAAGCCAGGTAGAGTCTGTTGTAGGAACACTGAACAGACAAGGGAGGTCAAATGCAGCAAGTTTGCTTGTTCGTGGCAACAGAGGAACCTGTAACAGCGTCAAAAACAGAGTCACTCAGATTGTGACATTTCTGGCAGGCGCCATTGTAGTAAAACCTCCAGGGGGGAAAGAACATGGCCAGCGCACAGCGTAGCAAAGACCGACATAGCTGTAACTTCATGAGGCACAATGCATTATTCAGCAACACGGGCTAAACTGCATTTCATGTCAGTGCAGAACTCAGCCATCCTCCGTACACTTGTTTGATGATTTATTCACTTGGAGCCGGTCTGTTAGCTTTGAACATTTGCAATACTCTGTGTGTGAAATCCTGGGAAAGCAGGAGGTTGTCGGGACTGAGAGCGAGGCAGAGCGGTGGGTTTCATGGAGACCTTGTGCACATGGCCGTGCATTTGCTATTTTTTGTTATTATTTATTTATGTATTCATTTATTTGACAGGGACAATACATAAGCATTGCTACATTTAAATAAAGTGCAACCGATGCAGTGTATATAGAATTTCTAGCCATAGCTAATTTGCAGCCCTTGTCCCTGGTTAGGCTTTTTTGGCCTAGGCCCAAAATACATCGCTGAATTGCTCCCACGAACTGTCTAGACCTCTCAGGTCAGCAGGGTCCGGCTTACTAACTGTCCCTAGGATCAAATCAAATCATGGGAAGGCCGCATTCACCCACTATACTCCTGTTAGCTGGAACAAACTGCCTGAAGACCTCAGATCTGCCCCAACTTTACTTACTTTTAAAAATAGACTAAAGACTTATGTTTACCGTCGCTTCCCCCCCCCGCTTCTTTTCACCTGACAGGGGAAGCTTCACCGGTAGAACATAGCACGTGGGAGGATCACGCTATTCCAACGAGTTCCCCTCCCTTCAAACAGGCGCCCCTAACGACCAGAGGAGGCACCACATCAGCGACCAGGATATTGCATGTTTTGGTGTGGGGTTATATGAAGGAAACCCCCAGGGGGCATGGGGACAACATGCAAACTCCACACAGAAAGGCCCTTTTTGACAACCCCACGCGGGCGGTGGGCACTCGAGGACATGTGGACGGGCACGCACTCCTTCAGCACTCACAGCATCCCAGGTGGGAATCGAACCCAGGACCTTCTAGCTGTGAGGCGACAGCGCTTACCACTGCACCACCATGCCCCCTAAAATGTTGCTAAAAAACTAGGGCCTGTAGGACAATTAAACGATGTGTTGATCTAGCCACTCATGACGATATGTGGATGTAGCCGTATTCTATATAGGTTGATGTAGCCGTTTCTCTTTTTGTGCACAAAAATGCATTTTTGTGCTTTTGTACGATTGTAAATGCTGCAAAAAAACTGGGGCCTGGAGGATGATTAAACGATGTGTTGATGTAGCCACTCGTGACGATATGTGGATGTAGCCGTATCGTATATACGTTGATGTAGCCGTATCTCTTTTTGTGCAAGGTTTAGAGAAATAAACCGGCCTGGTTGTCGACGGGCACCAGTAACGGAAGTTATCGAGCACCGCTCTCTGGGGTGCAGTTGATGTGTTGATGTAGCCACTCATTATATACTTTGCGTAAAACTGCAGTATAAAGATAAATAACATCGTATCCAGGCCTGGGTTCTGCAAAAGGAGGTATAAAATTATAGGTTTAAAAGGTATACTATTACAATAAAACTAAGTCATTAAACATGTTTTCTTATATAGCCATGATCTACCAACTGAGCAAATATTATCTGATTTTATGCAAACCCAATGATGTTTCAAGTCCTCTGTAAGTTTTTAGTTATTTTTGCAACCACTACGCTTGTCGCTTAATGCACTTTTTATTGTGATGCTTTTAAATGTCTATTTTATCCTCTTCTTTTATTCTTTTATTTTCTTGTGTCATCCATTTTATGTGAAGCACTTTGAATTGCCTCTGTGTATGAAATGTGCTATACAAATAAACTTGACTTGACTTGACTTTTTGAAAATAGATATTTGACTACTATTTGAGCCACGACTGCAGTAAATGGAAAGCCAGCCATTTTATCTGCCAAATCTAAATATTTCACAAGCTCTCTAAATTCAGGTTCCACTGTGTCTTTGCAGGGTTCCTATGATCAAATCAATCTGTGGATGTGGTAAAAAACAAAAAAACCTGCTACGGGTTCTGTACGGATTTTTCTGAGTGTATTAGAGAATTTGCATCTCAAGAGTTTAGACATAATTTCCAGATCCAAGATGCTATCATAATAAGATGACCGGAAAACTCACCTATCCTTTGAAACTTGCGATATGGGGCTTTAAAACAAGTTATTACATCACACATTATTAGCCATATCACATTTAGCATGATAAAATAAATTAGATTTCTTAATTAGAAGCATACCATGTTTGTGGCTGGCTGCCATAATAATCATCATCATCATCAGTGTGCCCTCTCTCTCTCCCTCCCCCCACCTCTCTCCCTGAGCTCACAGTTGTCATTGCTTATAGATTGAGCAAATATATGCCAGCCAGCTAAACCCCAGCAGCTTCCTATCTGTATTTTGCAGAGATAGTCAGCGGTCTGAACTGTTTTTATGCTCCCCAAGAAGCAGCTGTACAGACGCTATGTTAATCTAAAAAGCAACTGGAGTAGATATTTGTACTGAAGGCATTGTTTGCTACTATTTAATTAAGTCCAAACCCATGATAGACAGCGACAAAAGTGTGTGTGTGTGTGTGTGTGTGTGTGTGTGTGTGCATGCGCGCGCGCACGTGCGTGAGCACATGCATGTAGGCGTGCGTATGTGTGTGTGTGTTTAGCATAGAACCTCAAGTATGGTTTGTATTACTCGTTACTTTTAATATCCCCCCCATAGTGCTTATGCTTTTGCATTTGTAGGTGTAGGGAAGTTTGTGTGCTTGCCTTGTGTGAAGTGTGAAGTTGTTGGATCTTAGGTAAGGGCTCACGGGCAGTGATCGGTTAGAACCACCACAGAGATGTCTTTCAGGCGAATTTATTGGAATATCAGGCAGAAGTAGTATACAGAGTGGCATACAGGTTGCAGAAAGGGAACATAGGACCATTAAAATATCATAGCAGAACAACACCTTTTATACCCCCCCACATTCGATGTATGACATCGTCGGTGACCTCATAAAGTCATGTCTGCCATCACAGTCAGCCTAGACCGTCTGACATCGCTGATGACCTCACAGGTGAACTCTGACATCATCATCGATGATGTCACGGCGGTGTCATCATCATTACGTCGTTGGCACCTCGGTTCGTGGGCGTCAATTGCCCCAAGAACAGGCCTGATGGTGGGCCATTATGGACCATTTTCTACAGCCGCCCTCAGATTCCTGTGGGGAATCTGTATTCTTCCAGAAATGGCAGAAATGGCCCTCCAGTCCCACCTGGTATAGGCAGGGCTCGGTTGATTAGTCTGGCAGTGAGGGGGGCTGTGGTCTGCTTGGCCACCGGCCGGGTGTAGGTACGGGTCTACACGTTGTTGTCCAGTCCAGGGGAAAGTTTGGTGACTGTCCCCATCGGCCAAAGTGTGTGTAGGAGCTGGGGGTCTACCCAGCAACTGCTGTAGTGAGGGGCCTCTGGTGGCTTGAGTTTCCAGTTGAGGAAACTCAGCGGCGTGAGGTCAGCGCGGGAGCTGCGCAGGAGCTGGGGGTCTACCCAGCAACTGCTGAAGTGAGGGGCCTCTGGTGGCTTGAGTTTCCAGTTGAGGAAACTCAGCGGCGTGAGGTCAGCGCGGGAGCTGCGCAGGAGCTGGGGGTCTACCCAGCAACTGCTGAAGTGAGGGGCCTCTGGTGGCTTGAGTTTCCAGTTGAGGAAACTCAGCTGCGTGAGGTCAGCGCGGGAGCTGCACAGGAGCTGGGGGTCTACCCAGCAACTGCTAAAGTGAGGGGCCTCTGGGGGCTTGAGTTTTCAGTTGAGGAAACTCAGCTGCGTAAGGTCAGCGAGGAAGCAGTTTGTTTGCCCTCGTTCGAGGGAAGCCTCAGCCTTACTATAGTCCTCGGCCGTTAGTGCCTCGTTGGACGCCCCGTGGAGCGCCGGTGTGGTATCCTTGATAAAGGCACCGGGGGGCGTAGACTCAGCCGGCATCGGGGGGGGGGCCAGCGTGAGGCCACAGTAACTTGGCTTCCTCAACTCCTCGCTATGATCCGAGGTTGTGTGGAGGTGGGGTGTCTCTGGCCAGCGATCTGGGCTGAGAAGAAGGAAGGGAGGTCCGCAACCCCAACGGCTGGTGGTGAGTGCGGGAAGGGGCCTTCCCCGCGTAATGTCGACCGCAAGAGCTACCTGCAGTTGCGGTAGCTCGTCCTCCCACTCTTTCCAGGCCTGCAGCAGTGTCTCGGGTAGGCCCAGTCCTGTCTCCTTTTCCATAGGTGCTGTATGAGCAGGGCAAGATGGATCTTCCCGAACCGATGGAGGGGCAGATTCCTCAGGCGATGGAATTTCTGCTGCAGGGCGGTGATGGGGTAAGTTTGCTCGCCTAGACCAAGGTTCAGTTCCGTAAAGGCTCTCTTGGTGCGATAGGTCTGCTCTGGGCAAATTGCCGGCGAGATGATGAGGGAGGCGGCCGCCCTCTTAAGCATCTGGGGCTCCTGCCTCACCGTCCGCAAAGGCATGTCCTCTGGCTGGCCTGTAAGGGCCAGCTGCTGGGTGTAGGAGCACGGTCCACTCTGAGCCGTCGTCCATTATGGCGTATGTGTCCAGCCTCTGGCCCCCAGAGGGAGCCGGGTGGCCTCTTCTTTCTGGGGGAACGGGCTTGGGGCAGTGATCGGTTAGAACCACAGAGATGTCTTTCAGGTGAATTTATTGGAATATCAGGCAGAAGCAGTATACAGAGTGGCATACAGGTTGCAGAAAGGGAACATAGGACCATTGAAAATATCATAGCAGAACAACACCTTTTCTACCCCCCCACATTCGATGTATGACATCGTTGGTGATGTCACAACGTCCGGGGAGGTATGACATCATCGGTGACCAATTTTTTTTTTTTTTTTTTCACCTTTGTTTATACAGGGGAAAAGTCCCTTGAGAGCAAGCTCTCATTTTCAAGGGAGCCCTGTTACAGTAAAACATTTACAGTAAACACATGTTACCAGACAGACAGTTACAAACAAAGCAGAGGGATACATCAAGTAAAACAAGAGCATACATTCTGTAGGGTACCCTCAAGGAGTAGTCTAAAATAATTAAAGGAAATAAATTGGTCAAGTTTTAAAATGTTCTGGAGTTTGTTCCATCTGTCAGGGGCATAAAAAGAGAAAGCAGTCCTTCCTAGGTCTGTCCTTACACGCGGAACAAACAATCTTATGTGCGATTGTGCACGTGTTCTATGACATATATTACTCAGATTGATGAGCGATGACAGGTAGGAAGGAAGCTTCCCTATCAGAGCTTTATAAATTAATAAAAGACAGTGTTGCTCCCTTCGAGCTGACAGAGCGGGCCAACCCACTTTCTCATATAAAATACATCGATGCGTGAGAAATCTATCACCCGTTATAAAACGCAGGGCACTGTGATACACCGCATCAAGTGGCTTTAAGATAGCGGGTGTGGCATGAGCATATACAACATCACCATAATCAAATACAGACAAAATTAAAGATTGAACAACGGTCTTTCTAGAATCAAATGAAAAACAGGCTTTATTCCTGTATAAAAACCCGATTTTTCTCCTCAATTTCTTGGTGCGATAGGTCTGCTCTGGGCAAATTGCCGGCGAGAATAAAGTCATGTCTGCCATCACAGTCAGCCTAGACCGTCTGACATTGCTGATGACCTCACAGGTGAACTCTGACATCATCATCGATGATGTCACGGTGGTGTCATCATCATTACGTCGTTGGCACCTCGGTTCGTGGGCGTCAATTGCCCCAAGAACAGGCCTGATGGTGGGCCATTATGGACCATTTTCTACAGTATAGGTATATTCAATAGCATTTACACTTGTTGAAATCAAATCAGTATTTGACTGACGTTTTCACTGTTTGTCTGTGGTTGGAATGACATTCATTATTTATTGTATTCATGAGTGTTTGCCACGACAGCCATTTCTTCAATTAACTGATAGAGAAACTGAGAATAGAGGAATATGAAAAATGACTCATGGGTGTTAGATGAAAAAAGTAATCATAATAGCCTATTGTTTGTTGTTACCACCATATAGGCCTATCAATAAAGTTGAAATAATAAGAAACAGGGAAAAAGAAAAAGAAAAATTGAATTTGCATAGACAAATCACATGGAAAAAGAGTTTACCCATGGAGTGAAGTGGATGGATATGTGTATATAGGCTACTGTTGGTGTGTGGAATGGATGTTTCTGCTGAAGGCTTTGCAGCGATGATGGTGGCAAGAGGGTGACATTGTTGCATTGGTGTGATTGCTGTGGTGCTTTTTTGGGTCTTTTTTTTGTTGTTGCTGGTTTTGCTGGTCTCACCAGCAAGACCAGCAAGTTGACTGTAGCAAATCTGGTCTCACCAGAAAGACCAGCAAGTTGACTGTACTGGAGCAAAGCTGGTCTCGCCAGAAAGACCAGCAAGTTGACTGTAACAAAGCTGGTCTCGCTAGAAAGACCAGCAAGTTGACTGTAACAAAGCTGGTCTCACCAGAAAGACCAGTAAGTTGACTGTAGCAAAGCTGGTCTCGCCAGAAAGACCAGCAAGTTGACTGTAACAAAGCTGGTCTCGCCAGAAAGACCAGTAAGTTGACTGTAGCAAAGCTGGTCTCACCAGAAAGACCAATAAGTTGACTGTAGCAAAGCTGGTCTCACCAGAAAGACCAGCAAGTTGACTGTAACAAAGCTGGTCTCACCAGAAAGACCAGTAAGTTGACTGTAGCAAAGCTGGTCTCACCAGAAAGACCAATAAGTTGACTGTAGGCTACTGTAGCAAAGCTGGTCTCACCAGCAAGACCATCGAGTTGACTGTAGCAAAGCTGGTCTCACCAGAAAGACCAGCAAGTTGACTGTAACAAAGCTGGTCTCGCCAGAAAGACCAGCAAGTTGACTGTAACAAAGCTGGTCTCACCAGAAAGACCAGCAAGTTGAAAGTAGCAAAGCTGGTCTCACCAGAAAGACCAGCAAGTTGACTGTAACAAAGCTGGTCTTGCCAGAAAGACCAGCAAGTTGACTGTAACAAAGCTGGTCTCACCAGAAAGACCAGTAAGTTGACTGTAGCAAAGCTGGTCTCACCAGAAAGACCAGTAAGTTGACTGTAGGCTACTGTAGCAAAGCTGGTCTCACCAGCAAGACCATCCAGTTGACTGTAGCAAAGCTGGTATCACCAGAAAGACCAGTAAGTTGACTGTAGAAAGCTGGTCTCACCTAGTCTCTCAAGCCAGACTGTCTCTGCTACATTCTGTGAATGCAGCTTAGACAGTCTGTAATTCACAGCCACAGCATTGTTTCAGGACCCTCTGGGAGCAGGAAAAGTGCCCTGGGAACAGCAAATTACTGTTGTTGCATGTATATAGTATAATCGGCTCTGAGAGCAGCATTGTTTATGGACCCTCTGGGTGCAGGAAAAGTGCCCTGGGAACAGCAAATTACTGTTGTTGCATGTATATAGTATAATCTGGTCTGAGAGCAGCATTGTTTCTGTACCCTCTGGGAGCAGGAAAAGTGCCCTGGGAACAGCAAATTACTGTTGTTGCATGTATATAGTATAATCGGCTCTGAGAGCAGCATTGTTTATGGACCCTCTGGGTGCAGGAAAAGTGCCCTGGGAACTGCAAATTACTGTTGTTGCATGTATATAGTATAATCTGCTCTGAGAGCAGCATTGCTTCTGTACCCTCTGGGAGCAGGAAAAGTGCCCTGGAAACAGCAAATTACTGTTGTTGTTTCTAGCCTATATGAAATATATGAGTAATTCCACCATACCGGTATGATCTGTGTCCCCCCCTACTGTTGTTGTTTCTAGCCTATATGAAAATATATATATTATATATGGGGGGGGGGGGGGGGGAATCCCACTAGTTGCTCTATTCATTACGTATCGGAGAGTTTTGTTGTGCGAATCAAAGAGATTGGGATAATTTAGCTATACAGTAACATATAGTAAGTAAGTTGCTAGCTAAAAAAAAAAAGCACGCAGAGACTATGGAAGGCAGCTGGAGTCAAAATTGGACACTAACAACCCCAGACACCTGTGGAGAGGGCTCCATGCTGCCACAGACTTCAAAAAGGTGAAACGACAGAACCCCAGCACGTCACCCACCCTACCGGACGAACTCAACGCGTTCTACGCTAGGTTCGACCCCTCTGCCAGAGCGCCTCCCCTCCTCCCCCACCCCTCTCCCCCTCTCCTCCCTCCCCTCCCCCTGCCAGAACTGCATGAACTGTATAAACAGCGGTGCCTCAGGAGGTCCCTGAAGATCATCAAAGACACAAACCACCCCCACAACAGCCTGTTCTCCCTGTTACCCTCAGGGAGAAGATACAGGGTTCCAAAGGCACGCACAAATCGCTTGAGGAACAGTTTCTTCCCGCAGGCCACGAGACTCCTTAACATACACAAATAGTGTAGTAGCCGTACTGTACCGCACTGTAGCTGCTACCATAACGTACATGTATGTCTAATGTTTGTATGTTTAATAAGGAATATGCTATTTGCACCTGTATGTCAAATACGCCGAATTTAAAACGCTGAGTTTAATGTATGTTTAATAAGGAATATGCTATTTGCACCTGTATGTCAAATACGCCGAATTTAAAATGTTTAAGAACGTCTAAAGTATGCACATGACATGTGCACCTATGTGCAGTGAATATGCCACTGTCTCTGACTTGTCTTATCACTATACTGCCTTATTGCTTGTTGTGTCTCGTTGTTTTTGCACTCATATGCCCTGTCACATTTGTACTATGTTGTAAACGGAGTCCTCAGCACAAGAATTTCACACGTGATACTTGTACCATGGAGTGACAATAAAAATCTTGAATCTTGAATCTTGAATCTTGAGCTTCTTTTGTTGACGTTATTGATTTGTTTTCATGTTGATCTTGTTCTTCTGTTGATACTGTTTTCAAACGTCTTCAAACTGTTCTTTGTGAATGGCAGTTGTAATTGTCTTCTCTTTTTTTCTGAATGCACTGCCTGGCTGAGATAAATATTTGAAGACAATAAACAAAAATAAATATCTATGCAGTGAACTAAGGAAAGCCCTTACGCTAAGCAGATGATGACATTCTGGTCTATCCAGGGAGCAAAATTTGCAAATCAACCATGTGTGCTAGAATAATTTGCCTTGAGCGCTGAGGCTATAGCTATAGCTATGATTTGACTCAGAGCTGTGTCATGGTCTGTGGGGATGCTGTCAAACTCCATATTTGCCTTGCCTGCATGCCAGAAGTGACAGCTAGCATAGGAAAAATACTGTTTTACTTTCATAGCCAGTGCTGCACTCCTATGCTAATGCTTCACTCTGTGACCTGTGTTTAGGACCAACAGCTCGTAATGTCCCCACGGCTTAAATATGATTGATTGCCAGTTTGGGAGTGTGGGAGTTCAGTTTTGGGAGTGTGACAGTTGTATATTTATGATTGTGTGAATTTAATGGCCTGAAAGGTGACGGTTTACCACTGTAGCACTCTCTCCACGGAGCTGTTAGTTGAGCTGTGTGTATTTTGGCCTCTTGAACAGTGTGGGAGGAAAAACAAACAAAGGCAACACGTTTCTTCCCTTAAGATTGTGAAAGATTCCCTGCACTCTGATTAGGCTGCGCTGCTTTGACTGGCCATTCGGCTGCGCTGCTTTGACTGGCCATTGCTCTCTAAAGACACCAGGCGCTAATAGGCTTTACTAAATGGCCAGAACCCAGTCAATGTGGGAAACGAGCGGCGGGAAAGAGTTTAATCAAACAAACAACGGTGGGGGGAGAGAGAGAGAGGGAGAGAGAGAGGGAGGGACAGAGAGTGAGGATTGAAACACAGCACATCTAGCGGGCACTCGTTAGAGTGCATACAGTCAGTGGCGTGCCGTCCATTAGGCGAACTAGGCAAATGCTAGGGGCGCTTGAGCCGTTAGGGGCACCAGAGAGGGTAAAAAAAAAAAAAAAATTTTTTTTTTTTTTTACAAATACTTTTTCATGATAATAGGCCTACTATTATTTTACAATAGTAGACAAAAAATAAGCAGAACAACGTCTTAAAGGCCCATTCCGTTGGTTTTGGCGAGAAATAAATGTGCACAAAGTGTTTATTATTGGCACTGAGTGAATGCGCCTTGACGTAACTTAAAAATGGCGACCAGGGGCGTTTCTCTCAGACCAGCCGTTCAGAAGTTACATGGAAAAACGCAGTTTCGAAGTGGAGAGCATCTCCCGCCACAGCTAGAGGATGTGACGTCTCGCGCGTTCACGCGCTCAGGCAGCTCCTCCAGGAAACAGCAATGAATACAACCGTAGAAGAAGAGCGGGACAACCAACAGGCAAATGTTTAGCGAAGCAATGGCGTCCGCGAGCAGCAGCAAACGACCAGCAGGAACTCAGAGCCCACTAAAAGCTCAACCAAAAAAGAAAAAGCCGCAAGTTTTATCCAGCGAAGCCCGTCTGGCCCATAAACTTGCATCAGGAAACTGGAACAAAACCCGAATCACCATCGGCTATGCTTTTGCCCCATGGAGAGACCTTCGCTCGGTTCTGAAGATAACCCGATATGGCTCATTTCCTATTGAACTGGTAAGAACACATTTACAAAGATTTAGTGAATTTGATTTTAGCGTCATAGAAGAGGATATCCTTTACTTAGCAAACTAACGTTTGCGGGGGGCTCAGTCATATATGCAATAGTAACGCTAGCTATTTATAACGCTACGTGGTTGTAGCTATTAGCTGTTTGGAGCCGAACGCGACTCGGAAAAAGACTGACAAATATAGTGTTTCTGACTGTAGCATGCTAACAACGTTGTCACGTTAGTTTGTTGTCCATACTAATACTAGCGGTGTTGGAGTTTACTGTGTTCTCAGACTTTTTTTGAGCCAAAAGTGACGCATAAACTGTAAGCTTGCAACGTTAGCTTGTTGTGTTTGTTTGGAACCAGCTGACTTTACAAAGAAGCTCGGCCGTAGCGTGGTTGCATGGTAAAGCATTCCCAATCTGACTAGCGTTACATTTATTTTCTAGCTACAAGAAGCTGAAAAGTAAGGGGCCAGCAGCGTCAACTCCAAGAAAGAGGAAATCTCTTCAATTGACCCTCCAAACATCACCTATTGGAGAAGAATCTGCCTGGTTAGTTTGTTTTCCCTTTCAAACTACCAACATAACTATCTGCATGATCAATAAGTAAAATCTATATACTCTAAAAAATGCTCATGATTTGTCAGCATTGTACAGCTGGATTATGTGTGTACCACAGCTGCACACACAGATAATTGATTGGTTGAAACTAAATTGATATCTCAACAGGGAGGATTTTGGAATAGCTGGGGTTGATCCACATCCTGAGGACACGTTTCACCGCTCCAACTGGACTCCCAAGACGGAGAGGTCTGAAGCCAGGTGACCCGCGGAGTCTGGGACCTATTACAGGGGTCCTGCCCCCTCCAACAGCTGAACTGGTCAAGGCACAGATCCAAAGAGGACAGGTATGTCAACCGCCATCCTAAAAGTCATCCCTGATCTCTCACAAGGAGCCACCGAGTTTCAATATGATAACAAACAACACATACGTTTCATTTGTCTGCCATGTAATTCCCTTTAGACATGCTGTACATCAGTGGTTTTCAGAATGTTACCATGCCAAGGACTCATAAACTCACACAAATTAGACCACAAGACCTCAATAGCAGTAGTACTTTGTTTACTCATTGTGGCACTTGTGGATGGTATTTGATATATATATATATATATATATATATATATATATATATATATATATATATATATATATATATATATATATATGAAATAAACTACTGTGTTTTAGCCGGGGAACATCTGGGGACGCCACTTTGAGAACGTTTGAGACATTCACCTCTTCCTGCAGAATCTAATATTCTGTGGATTGGGTCAGCACTGATTTCATTGGCTCAATTTGAGTCACTACTATAAAATAATACCCTGCAATAATGACACTATGGTTACACATGTATGCTGATTAATTGTCTACTTTTGTTTAGTCTTTGTGCTTGGAAGCCTGCACCCACTTGGTTTGAGAAATACTGGTGTTGGTTCTAATATCTTTCTGTCTCTCTCTCCCTGTGAAGGACATGGCTTCAGCATCTTGGACGGGAGACTGCGAGAAACAATAAAGGCTTGACAGTATTGTTTACTGTTCCTCAAATGGTTTATTGCACAAAACTTTATAAATACTTTGTAACAAATCAAATTCACATGTGCAAAAAAAATGTAGACAGAGACTTTGTCTCTTGTCCACGTGTTAGAAAAAAAAAAGATTGTTTACAACACCAGAAATTGTTTATTAGACAAAACTTTGTACATACTTTGTAAGAAAAGAAATTCACATGTGCAAAAAAAAAGGTAGGCAGAGACTTTGTCTCTTGTCCATGTTTTAGAAAAAAAAAAAGATTGTTTACAGCACCACAAATTGTTTATTAGACAAAACTTTGTAAGAAAAGAAATTCACATGTGCAAAAGAAAAGGTAGGCAGAGACTGTCTTTGTCCGTGTTTGAGAAAATAAAATAAAAATGTTGGGGAAAAAATCTTTCCTTTCAGTTATTGCACTGGCCGAGAAACACTGAACAGCAGTCTCTTTCTGTTGTATAGCCTAACCCTAATTGAAATGTATTTTTGAGGTACAGAACACACGCAAGAAGATGTCAGGATATTGTCAAATTGAAATGTCTTTTTGAGGTAGAACAAAAACACACAGGAACATCTCAAAGGGGAAAATTCACCTAAATGGTGCTTCCTTGTATCCGACATAATTCCCAAAGGGGTCAGGATATTTGTCTCTGACCCGCCACACACAGCAGCTAGGTATGACTTGCCGGTTCCCCCTCCCCAGACGTCCGTGTTGCCAGACGTTGAACTGGCGGTAAGCTGAGTACCAGTACTGTTTGTTATCGGCCCCTAGGTCCTGGCTGTCGTCTAAGGATAGAATGTCATTCCAGTTTGTGCATCTGCACCATGCTGGCTGTCCTCTGTCTGGCAGTTGTGGTCCTGGTTCGGCTGCCCGGTACTCCATGATGTCCAGCATCACCCCTGGAAGGCGTTCAACCACCATCTGGAGGACTTCATCCCGCTGTTGCTGGCTCAGTTGTTGCAATTCAGCCTGCATATTGAGCAAGAATAACATGTTTAGAATGGCTTTCAAATGGGTGTGTAATCTTGAACCCTAACCCTCAAAAGGCTGGTTTGAGTCTCAAACCTACATTTGACGTATGCAGATTTGCAAGTTGTGAAAGACTACATTGGAAGATGAGATAACAGGCTAAGCTCACTGTTTCAAATGGTAAACCCCAATTACAATAAAGTAGGCTACAAGCACTGTCAGCCCTAATACCTCACATATAAAGTAAGTTTGTAGTTGGGGACATTTGTCTAACTGTCATTTGAAATTGTCTTAGCAGATCCATAACAGTTTTCCCTGATAATGTAGTTAGTGCCTTTCTAAAACATCAGCTATAACCAGGTTACCTGGCTGTTTGCGAAATCTGGACGTTCACATGCATTACAGTCCTGCAACTATGCCATGCCTCCTGACATTATGGACTGTATACTAGAGCCTATCGTCTAGTCACGTTGAATTGTCATTGAATGAATGAAAACTATGAAACCTCGACTGGATTTCTGTGTCACGTCTGTAAGTCTGCATGTGCTGGATGCTAACGCTAAGAGTTAGTAAAGTAGAGACAACAGTACGTTACAGTACTAAACGTATGTCCTTCCAAATCTATTGTGGTAATCTCCATAGCAACACTCATTTGGCTGAAACAATATGCTGCCGTTTCTACATCTACGTCTAACTTCGCTATTTTCCCCTCCTTTGCTTATTGACAACTATCGTTAGTGTACTGAATTCAAACTATAAGTTCGACTTTACTTACTTCATCACTGGACATGGTGCTTTTAGTCGCTAAAAGTTGGAGAAAAGAACGGTTGCGGTGTTTTTTGCGAGGGTGATTCAAGTCCACACTGCGCCTGCGCGGTCTCCAACTCTGGAGCTGCTGTTGAGGCGCGTTCCCGGATGGGTACGCACGCGCTCTGGCACATGCAAGCGCCTGGGTGCAGTTCCCCTAATGGCCACCGGCGTCAGTAATAGTGAGTTTTGACGGATTGGGCCTTTAAGTCTTTAAATAATAGTGAAATCATTTTTCTAATTCTGGCTTTCTGGCTGCCTGGGCTGCAGAACTTTCACCATGGTCCCTAATCCATACCACCCCACCCACTGCGCGGCCGCGCCCCCT
Source organism: Poromitra crassiceps (assembly GCF_964638095.1). NCBI lineage: Eukaryota > Metazoa > Chordata > Actinopteri > Beryciformes > Melamphaidae > Poromitra > Poromitra crassiceps. The sequence continues at coordinate 127,610,976 of NC_139623.1, forward strand.
TCTACCTGCTCGGAGCTTTTTCCCAGAGTGGGGGAAGGGAGCTGAGGGTGCTGCAGCACCCCCTGGTGGCAAGAAATGGGATTTACGAAATTGTTGGATTTGGCTGTCTTGTGTTGATACCACCAACAGGATGCATTAAAAAACAGTTTGTGCTTCCCAGCTCTAATCTTATTTCATACGCTCTCTCTTCAAAAGTGTTTGATTTTCATCATAATCTGGTTTTCCATAATAATAATAAAGTTCAGTGTTTATGCCTGTGTTGCTGTCTGTTGTAGTGTAAAACGACTAAAGGGAGAGCAGGTGCTTACATGAAAGTGAGTGAGAAAAGGAGAAGATACTGAATAATGACATCACAACAGTATAATCCTAATGTTAATTTAAAATTAAATATTCTTCTAAATATGGATGAAAGTCCAAAAAACGTAAAATTTTCTTACAGCACCCCCTACCTAAAAGTACTTCCAGCGCCACTGGGGGCGATTCTGAGCCTGCACTGCAGTGGTGGATTAGCTGCGATATCATTTTTATTATATTTTCTTTGGGGGAGGGGGGGGGGCACCAGCAAAAATCTTGCCTAGGGCACCAACTTGGTCAGGCACGCCACTGCATACAGTACTCCGCCATGGCGTGGAGTTACATGAATCCGTTTGGAACTTAAGGGCAGTTTACACCAAAAGCCGTGATGAGATGAAACCGTCATAGGGAAAGTCATCTTGACTCCAGCCGGCTGATGGCGTTTCCAGCGATCAGCTTGTCAAGTCGCAGGGGCTTTTTGAATACGCTAGCGAAGTCAGCTGGCCCACATGGGGTAGCGGCAGTCGTTATTATGGATACGCAGCATTCAAGTGCTATTGGCCACGCAGGCACCCATGCAGACTGTTGGTTCTGACGAGTAGCACACCGGGTGTGTTTTCATCTCGCATCAATCTGATGGTGATGTGGACGTGTAATGTTAAAACGCTACCATTTACTTCTTCTTATCGTGTCCACAAAGAAATATCAGTTACAATGCTAGATGTGTTTCGGCCACAGCTGAACACACTGCTGTCCTTTCTCATTAAACTCTGCCAAGTCCAATGCTGTGCAGGGGTGTTCCAGCAGGGGGTATACAGTATCAGGAGGTGCTGCATGGTTTGTGGTTCCGTGCCGCAGTCACACACAATGTCCCCGTCATTCAAATATCCCCATTTTGCGAGAGTGGCTTTTGCTCGTCCAACACCAGCTCTTAATCTGTTTAGGCATTTCCAAACTGCAGTTACCATTTACTATCTGCTACAAAGTCAAGTCAAGTCAAGTCAAGTTTATTTGTATAGCACATTTCATACACAGAGGCAATTCAAAGTGCTTCACATAAAATGGTTGACAGGAAAATAAAATAAAAGAAGAGAGTAAAATGGACATTTAAAAGCATCACAACAAAACTAAAAAAAAAAAAAAAGAGTATAAAAAGTGCATTAACTCATTCACCGCCAAAGACGTCTTTGACGTGTTATCAGAAATAGCCCTCCCCGCCAATGACGTGTTTGACGTGTTTTTGTTTTTATTACTGCAGGGCGTAGTTCAAACACTTCCTCAGCCTCTGACATAGTATCAGGTCCCTAGCATCTAAGACAACACGTGAACAAACACATACCGCAGCTGTTGTTTTGAAATTGAGCAAGAGGAAAAGCAGAAAAGGATAAACGCTTCTTTGTGTAGACAGGAGAAACGCCATTGAAACGCCGCTCGGCGCGCTGCACGAGCTGGAGTCGCCTTCCTCTGTGCCAGCCGGGAGAAAACGGGAGAAAGTAATCCAGAGAGATGTGTTTGATCATCGGAGGAATGAGGAAATGATCGATCAGTTTGCGAGGGCGGTGAGGATGTGTTGAATAGCCGAGGGGAAAACGGGAACGATCAAATAGCAGGGAGGATATGACAGGGAGACATGGACGAGGACGGGTGGACCAGAACAAAACAAAATAAACACACAAACAGCTAACAAGGCAGAAGCGGCAGTCACAGCAGCCCGCTGTCTGTTCTCAAGAGCTATTCAGTTGGTTCATGAAATCGCTGGGCTGCGTGCCCTCCAGTGTTGCTCCTGGCCAATCCCAGCGCCACAGGGCGTGGTTATTGCTTATCCTATGTGGGGTTAGAAATCTAAAAGGGGGATCGTGTGTGTGTGTGTGTGTGTGTGTGTGTGTGTGTGTCTGTCTGTCTGTCTGTCGGTGTGTCTGTCTGTCTGTCTGTGTGTCTGTCTGCACACTCACTCACACCGAGTAAACTGTATTGTTGAATGTAAAAAAAAAGCACTTCATGTGTATATATATATATATATATATATTTTTTTTTTGTCATTTGTGTCCTAACGAATAATATTTACATGTCTGATGTCAATACAGTTCAAAATAAAATAATTGAGAGTGAGTTCTGCCTGAGATTGTGCCCTTTTACAAAAATTGCCTTTTCTCCTGTTTATTTTCTCAGGGAGACCTTTTGCGTGAAAACAGGGTGTATATAAATGGCTATAAGTAGAGTACAGAACATGCTAAAAGCTCACTTTTTTTTCCTGGTGAACCCAGAGACGTACATCTTCATTTTGAGGTATTGCAAATCACTTTGGTGCTAATAGATAATTTACTGTGGGTCTTGAAAGATGACCAACAATTATGAAAATCTTTGGCCTGTGCTAAATATTGGCAGTCCTAAACTGGCCATGAATGAGTTAAGCAACTTCATTAAGCACATAAAATGGTTGACAGGAAAATAAACGAAAAGAAGAAATAAAATGGAACTTTAAAAAAAAAGAGTATAAAAAGTGCAATAAGCAACAGGCAGAAAGAGCTAAAACTTATAGAGGACTCATTGGGTTTGCATAGTAGCTGTCAGCAGTTAAAAGCGACGGTAAACATAAAAGTCTTCAGTCTATTTTTAAAAGTAAGTAAGGTTGGGGCAGATCTGAGGTCTTCAGGCAATTTGTTCCAGCTAGCAGAAGCATAGTGGGTAAATGCAGCCTTCCCATGATTTGATTTGATCCTAGGGACAGTTAATAAGCTGGACCCTGTTGACCTAAGAGTTCTAGACGGTTCGTAGCGTGGGAGCAATTCAGCTATGTGTTTTGGGCCTAGGCCATTAAGTGATTTATAGACTAATAACAGTATTTTAAAATCTATTCTCTGACACACTGGCAACCAGTGTAAGGACTTAAGAACTGGAGTGATATGATCAGCTTTCTTAGTCTTCGTTAGAACTCTAGCAGCAGCATTCTGAATGAGTTGAAGTTCTTTTTTGGAGAGACCAGAAAAAAGGCTATTGCAGTAGTCTAACCTACTATAAATGAAGGCGTGAATTAGTTTTTGTAGATCCTGTCTGGACATGTATCCCCTAATTCTTGCTATTGTAGCGTTTCAGGTAATCCAGGTATTACCTGTAATGTGATGTACAAGAGAAGTGTCTAGATTGTAGCTAGGAACTAATGTATGTGGGTGTGTTCCTAGGGGAAAGGGGGTATATATGACTAGCGGCCGGGGTGCCGGATGTCAGTCTAGCTATGGAGCGAGCTGAGACCGGTTGTTGTGTGTAGAGCTAGCTGTGTGAAGCTAGCTGCTAGGAGCTAAAGAAGCCTGTGAATAAAGACCCTGTACCAACTACAACTCTCCGTTCCTTGGCGTATCACCGATACGTTACATTGGTGTCAGAAGTGAAGCGGTAACGCCTGATTTCGGTCGAGAGGGGAGAGAGTGAGGAGGAACGGCGGAGGAAAAGTTGGAGATCAAAGGCTCGAGCGACCTAGCAGTAGCGAGCTAGCTGTGTGAGCTAGCTGCTACGAGCGCCACGTGTGATGGTGCGATTAGAAGAATGCCTGTCGGCGAACGGGAGAAAAGAAGAGCTGACGACGGGGATCAGCTCGATGCTGGCGGGCATGGAAGCCCGTGTGTTGAAAGAAGTCAGACGGCTGGTGGAAGAAACTCCTGCCTGGGCAGTAGAGGTGATGCGGACGCTGCGAGAAGTCATGCAGCGGGTGGATTTGATGAGCGCAGAGGGAGCGCAGTGTGGAGAACGGCCGGAGGAACCACAAAATAGACTGTGTTGGAGCTGTGGAGAACCGGGCCACGTGGCGAGGTGGTGCCGAGGCGATCCCGGGAGACGGACCGGGTATGCGGGACAACGACATGGACAGCAGGGAGCCTGCTGGGCATGTGGAGCGATTGGACATCTAGCTAGAGAGTGTCGAGAAGCTGTCGGGGACTGGAAGACAGCGAGAGAGGAGAGACGTGCAGACGGTGGACAGGTGAGGCTTTGTTGGGCTTGCCAGTCGCCTGAACATTTAGCTAGAGACTGCACTAAGAGTGTGAACGCTGGAAGAGACACACAGCCGGGGGAGCAGCCGGAGCAACAGCCAGAGGAGCAGCGGAGTAGCGGAGCAGGGGAGCAGCCTGAGCTACAAGCAAAGGAGCAACGGGGCAGTACAGAGCCGATTGTTCTGGGCAGGAGAGTGACTGTTGAGCCGGCCCAGGCTAGCTGCTCTGGAGCGGGGATCGTTTTGAACAGCCAGAGGGAAGTGAGCGACATCATCTGCAGAGCTGTTACAGTCGGGGGAGCGGCACTCGTGTCCCCGGGGGAGCGAGAGGGGTCAAGGCCGGAGGAGACGGCCCAACCAAGCCGCTACACAGCCCCGACGGCTGCACTGCAGAAAGCCGAGGTGGAGATCGACGCCGATGGTGTTCGCCCTGCTGTCCTCAACACGCCGCCCCCTGGGGGAGCGGGACGGGAGGACGAGCGAGTGCAAGAGGTGGAGCAGACAGATGAAGACAGGGCCATCTGGGAGGTCGACGGGCATGAGCGGAGACGCAGACAGATGGAGGATGCGGATATCGGTCCGGTGTATGCGTGGGTGGCGGCCGGACGCCGGCCCCCTGTGGAGGAGATTCACATGTTTTCCGGTGCCACGAAAGGACTGTGGAACATGTTTTCGGACCTGCAACTGGGTGGAGCTGGGGTTTTAGAGAGAAAGGGGCACGGGAAAAGCGGGACCCAGTGGGTGGTACCCGGTTGCCTGCGAGAATTGGCACTGAAGTGGATGCACGAGGGCCCATACGGTGATCGTGGGCCCGAAGAGACACTCAGCCTCATCCGTGGACATTTCTACTGGGGCAAACAAAAGGAGGACGTGCGGAGATACTGCAGTGCGTGTGAGGACTGTAGAGCACAAAAAAGGGACCGAAAAGAGTTACACTGCAGAGGACTAACCCCACTGGGGGTTGAGCGGGACTAGTGTGCTTCAGGTGGGACAGAAGGTTTAAATGAAGGTAATGGAAAAAAGAATGATGTCAATGTGATGGGTTTGAGTTAAATTGAAGATGAGTGTAAGGGGAAAAGGGTGCTAATGGGAAGTAACTAAATGATTGGAATGGGAATGTGAATTGAAATGTGGGTTGAATTTAAAGGAATGGGAAAAGAGGGAAGAAATGAAAAGAAATGCAAATGGTGGTGGTGGAACGAAAATTAAGAAGTGTGCTAAAAAGATAAGAGACTATGTGGGGAAATTGATGTGGGAATACAAAATGTTGTGGGGTGGTGTGTTTTGGTACAGGGGGGATATGTGTGGGTTGTGGGTGTTAACGTGGGCGTTAACAAATGTTGGGTGAGGAGTATGTAGCGTTTCAGGTAATCCAGGTATTACCTGTAATGTGATGTACAAGAGAAGTGTCTAGATTGTAGCTAGGAACTAATGTATGTGGGTGTGTTCCTAGGGGAAAGGGGGTATATATGACTAGCGGCCGGGGTGCCGGATGTCAGTCTAGCTATGGAGCGAGCTGAGACCGGTTGTTGTGTGTAGAGCTAGCTGTGTGAAGCTAGCTGCTAGGAGCTAAAGAAGCCTGTGAATAAAGACCCTGTACCAACTACAACTCTCCGTTCCTTGGCGTATCACTGATACGTTACACTATATTTTTAACACGTTCACTGCCGTCGACGAGTTAACTCGTCAAACAGAAACCAACCGTTGACTGCCGTCGACGAGTTAACTCGTCAAAAAAAAAAAACCCAAATCAAACCCTTTTACATCTCCTATAAAAATATGGGAGCTATTGAATGTGTATAACCTATTTTACCGACCCATTAAGTGGCGACAGTGCTCTGCAGATTAGAGAAAGTCGAGTAAAAACAGCAGGAAAAAGCGTGAGGAAACCATTCTCATGAGAATGGTTTGGCGAAAACTCTTTCGCGCTGGGAGCTGGCGCACAACGGTGGGGGATTCCAAAAATAGACTCTGGGTGCAACACACTTTGAAACACGCAGCAGAAAGCCCAGAATCGCACGCAGCTTCATCCCAGCTCACAACCGAAACCCCAGAAACGAGCGAGCCCGATCCAGATTCGCCCGACGAGCGGCCGCCAGGCAGCACAGACAGGCAGCAGAGACTCGCCTGTGACACACGCTGCAGAGCCACCAGAGACACACCCACGGAGGGAGGAGTTTGCGGGGTGCTGTGGGGGTGCTGTTATATTGGAGGAAATTACTGTTCAGAACTATTGTTTAGATGTCTGATGTCTCACTGATGCCAAAAATAAATGGTTAAAGTGACTGTTCTGGCTGTTCTATCGAATTTCACAAAAATCCATTTATCTCAGCTTTCCTTCTCAGACGCTGAAACCATGCTGTATTCAACTGCTAATGCCTACATAACAGAACATGATAAAACTAACTCTTTTAGACAGAGAAAGCACACATTCTATTAGTTCTTTTGAGATATTTTGTGTTCACAAAGTCCTAGCAGAAAATAATCCTCGGCTCTTGAAAGATGAGCCAGAATCCTCAAAAAACCCCATTGGCAGAAGCTACCTACTGTATTGGATAAACTGTTGGCAGTGAATGTGTTAAGATGATAAAAAGCAGATTTTCTAATTGACTTAATGTGGGAGTTAAAGTTGAGATCGGAATCAATAATAACTCCAAGATTTTTGACTTGATCCTTAGGCTTCAGGGATAGAGACTCAAGGCGTACAGTGATTTTAAGCCTCTGTTCTTTGGGGCCAAAGACGATCACCTCAGTTTTGTCTTTGTTTAGCTGTAGGAAAATACTACAAATACTCCAGCTGCAAAAATGCCATGGCAGTAAGGAAGGAAAAGAGCGGGAGTGACAGTCGTTGCTATGGAAACGGTCCGCCGTCTCATCTAGTCGCATAGCTGTAAACTGGACTTTTTTTTGATGGTTCCGTTTTGGCCCGCTGCATGTTTCAACTCGTCTCGTTGCGGATCTTTGGTGAAAACTGCCTTGATGCCCGTACTTCAATTTTCGAGTGTCAAATGAGGTTCCAGTAGCGACCAAAGCCTCTGAGCTCCCCCCCCTCCCTCTCTGCCACTTCCATCTCTGTCTCGATACGTGATCCTCAAACAAATCTCACAGAAGTTTAAATACAGCAGGCATTCATACGCTACACTAGCAAGACTATAACGTGAGAATAATGTTCTAAACACATCGGCTAGCAAAACATAGCCTATTCCTGGATGTCATGATGAAATTAGAATAAGTTTGGACAGAATTGCATAATTTCCCCTCGCAGCGCTGCCTTTTTTCTCTCCCCCTCTGCACGGCAGACCGACAGACAGGTAGGATGATCCAACAGCCTCTATCCCAAGCTTGCCCAGAATGACGTGCTGAACAAAAGGCTATATTTCCCGCTGCAAAGTCGATCTCTGAGAAGAATACTAGAGGAATAAATGCATTCGAAACATATTGATCCAGAGGAGAGAATTGTAGCCTATTCTGTAGCCTACCTTTCCTCCGCAGTAGGCAGCAGCACTGTGCTCCAAACCGTGCCGTAGCTTCTCCCCATGTTTAGAAAGTGATTAAGCGGTTTATTGAGTCATGTCTAGCAGGGTAACTGCGGCGGATATAGTCGGACCTGATTCTACGGTTATAATCCGCAGTTCATGTTTAGAAGAGGCTTATGACAGGGGCTCAAAACTACGGTATAACAACTTTTTTGGTCAATTGTGCCTGATTACATATAAATTAGTGGCCTTTTCCCCCAAATAGTGATGGTTCTGTCATTCTGTGGTGTATACATTTAAGATCTGATGCTTGCAGTGCACTATAGGGGCGTCAAATGACGCGCGTCAAGATTCGCTCCTTGTGCGTGTCGGCCATTGAGATATATATGAATGGAGAAAGCGTGCCTATCTCCTCCCTGTATGGTCTAGTGAAGCCAAAATCTTCTCAGATCAGAGAACCAGAGTCTGCGCAGTAGCTCCTTTGGGTGGGGTTCCTCTGCCTTTCCAAAGCCCTGCCACTCCGAACGTTAACTTCCATTATTCGGACTGGCGGTCGTTCACCTTAGAAGCCGCAATGCCGACCTTAGGTTTAGGCGTGGGGGTGGGAGAGGTTAGGTTTTGGGTTAGGGTCTGGGGGAGGTTAGGTTTAGGCATGGGGGGAGGTTAGGTTTGGCGTGGGGGCTGGGAGAGATTAGTGAAAAACGGGGAATATAGACCCCCTTTCTGAGTGCCGATATTTCGGAGTGGCAGAACGTCGGAGTGGCAGCACGTCGGAGTGGCAGCATGTAACCCCTTTGGGTTGACCGATCCCCCCCCCCCTCTATCCCCTCTAAACTTTCTTATGTAGAGCTGCTGTTTCTAGATTTGCGCACAGTGCGTTGTGTAGGCAATCCTCTCTACCTCTGTAAATATTGCACTTTAAAGGGGGACTTACCCCCAAGATATGTAACAAAACGGCATGCTGCTTGATTTGGAAAAACCTATGGGAAAAACCAAGAAATGACGTCTTCTCTTGTCTCACTATACTCTTTGGCTGTGCTCAGCTCAGGAATTTTTTTCCGGAAATCGACGCCATGACAGTTTCCCCGCAGTTTCCCCAAAACATCCCAAGACAAAGTTATGAGAGCTACAAAATCTTTATAAATATCAACAACTAGCCAACGCTGGTGGCCTGTATGGAAACAGCGTTGCTCAAAATGGTTGAAAGATATCAATTTGGCCATTCAGTGGCGAATTAGAAATTGACTCCTTTGACTCCCATTTGTGTGTATGTAGCGTGTCTAAGTATCGTTAAAAGAGCCTAGTGACGCGAGCCTGGTTACCGCAGCACAGCACAATAGGACAAACCCCCCGCTCTCAACACGCTCATGTAATCACAATGCGAGATTTCTCCACGTTATTCCCTTGTCCAACTTGCCATATACCCCGCCATGAAATCCGTTTTTAATTTTCGTTTCTCCCTTTTACGTGATTCTTGTAAAAAGTTGTGCACCTCTGCTTTTTCCTCTCGAGCGCACAGCAGAGCTGCAGCGGGGTATTGGAACATTCTCCCCCTCCTCCCTTCTCCTCAGGCCCCGGCTGGCGGCTGCTCATAGAGGCGAAACAGCCTCCTGCCTCCTGCCAGTTCGGCTAGGACGCTCGCCCTCACAAAACAACAACAAACAAACACAAACAAAAATCGCTGGTGTGCGATTTTTCTGCACATTTCTTTTTTGCAGCAGCAGCAGCAGCTCAGTAGTAAGTCGGAGGTGAGTGTCACTTCACCATGCCTTCTCCTCCCCGTCAAAAGTGAACCAGGAAATACATGTAGGCTGTAGGCTGCTTTTCTGAAAAAGGGGCACAGAAGAGTCCTCTCTCTCTTCTCTCTGCACAATCAAAGTGGTTGAGTGGTTCTCAATGTGGGGTCCGGTGACCACCAGTGGTCCTTGAGAGGATTCCAGGATTCTCTGTTATCTCTCAACCTAATATATATGGAATTCTGGACAAAATCATATCTAGGCTACATAAAAAAAATAAAAAAAAAAATCAGATTTGCATCTGAGAGACCAAATCTCATCATATGGGGGTCCATTGCCCCAATGTGAACTAAATTAGGGCTCCTTAGTATGACAAAGGTTGGGAATGATTTAAAGCAACACAATGCCATTTCCTTCCTTTTATGATATAGTGGCGTTTATTGATAGTATTGTGTTACATAGGAGTTGGTAGGAAACTAACAAGCGATTGTAATCAATTAACAGGTGATTAACAGGTCAAGTGACACAAACAGCCAATGAGCTGTGTGTATTGTAGTGCCATATTGGTAGGAAAATGCTTGTGACATCATGGGATTAGGCTTGGAGTTGTGAGGAGCCGGGAAAGGGTACAGGGGGAGTAGGGGAGTAACTATCTTGAAATCCCATAGTCTTTGGTTCATCGTGACCTCACGACGTATCAAATCTCCCATTCATTTGAGGGCAAAAAAAGCAGTGTTCAACCCATAGAGGGCACTTATGCGGCTGAAAATGATACAATGGTACAATGGCAATAGTTTGGTCTCAAATGTGGAAATTTTGACCAGAATTCTTCACACACCACCCCCAAAGTCATATATATTGGTTAAAAGCTGAACAAAAGTGTTTTGGGGGTAAGTTACACTTTAAGTTCTAATATTTTTTGTCTTGCCAAAAGTAACCATGTAGATTCCCACTACGAGGTCAGTTTATCAAAATGACACCTGTACGGATATCTGAATTTCATTGTCGGAGATTGCTTGTAGCAGCCAGACTCCGGGGTGCTCTCTGGGTAACAAACCGTCATACAGGGGGAAATTATTATCCGATGAACTGATCTTTGCAACTCTGTTGATTAGCGAATGTTTCCATAGCATTTGATTAACGTTATAATTCATTTTGTAACAAATGTTGGTTTAGCAGGTGAAATCAAACTGAACCTTTGGCTACGTTGTAACTTACGTTTACTGACTGGGCAGCCCAGTGCTGCTGCCTCTCAGTAAGGTCATTTTTCTAACTAACGTTATCCAGCTGCCTGTCTCTTCTGTATCCTTATACAACAGCTACGAGGAGAGGAGCTTGCGAACATCCCCATAGTAAAAGCACTTCCCAGAGATATCCATATAAATACTCTCCTCGTGCTTCACCCCAAATAAAACCTATAGTGTCTGTTGCGACAGGCTAACCCGTTAGCTATTAGCTAATCGCTGGTATTATGTAGGCCTCATTTTATACCCGGGAGTTGTAACGTTATAAAACACATTTCCTGGCATATGCAGGCAGTTGGACAACCTGGTAAGTTCTGAAGATATGTGTCTATTGTGTTATTCCAGCTATCGTTATCGGTTGTTAGGTTATAGTAATATTAAGCCAGCTAACACAAGCGGCTAATGCTAGCCTACATCGGTTAAAACCATTGTGTATTAAAATAACCGATAACGTAGCTGGAGTAACTAATAAAACACATCTTTTCTGAATTTACTTCAGTCCCCAACCAACGTTACTTCCTTGCGCACCTTTCTCAAAACAATGTCCTTTTTATTGCGGTCCATCGATACAGTCTGGTAGACAGATCAAGCAGTGTCTTCCTTGTTTTACCAAGCAGTGTCTTCTCTATGTAAACTAGATCTATAAGGTGAAGAGCCTGTCCAGCCAATGACGGCTTCAGACTGGCTGCCACAGCTGTCAATCATCCCTTTTTATATATCAAATAACTAATTAAAAACAAACTGATCAGAAAAATGACAACTTGCACAGGCATTAGCGTGATAAGAACTATCTAAAATGATACAAACCACCTTTGGGAAAAAATTATATGACGTGTACTGCAGGGCCGATGCTGGCCATTTGGGTGCCCTAAGCGTAATTGTTTTGTGGTGCCCCCCCCCCCCCCCCCCCCGCAAAATAAACAACTGCAATCTTAAAACCGAATACTTATTCATACAGTATATTTATAGTTTGTGAAAGCTCAATCTTCAATAACAGTACATGATGGTATAATAAAAGTATATAAAATGAAGTGCCAAATATGTGCATTGTATTTTAATCCTGATCAAAAGTACTATCAAATATGAAGTGACAACACATGTAAGGTACATAAAGCTATAATATATACAGCAGTATGAACGCAGAATGATAGTGTTAGGATGGCGAGCAGGAGAAGAAGGTGGAGGCAGAGGCAGGCTTCAAGTTCCACACAGTTGTTTAATGTGAGAAACAAGGCCTTTTTAACATGTTACACACATGGGATACACACCTAACCCTAATAATAAAAGGACATACTGGTAAGGTGCAATAAGTTGCAGTTAGTAAATTGCACATCACAAATTGTGGTACTGCAGCATTGAATATTTAATGCACAGTCAGTTGTAGCATCAGAAAACTGTAAACAGTCTTGCAGTTATTCATCTAGTTTGACAGTTATTGAGTTGATTTGAGTTAAGCTGTGCACGGCCACTCCACAACTTAACTCAAACCAACTCTAAGTAACTGTCAAACTAACTGAATGACTGCAAAACTTTCAATAACTGTCAAACGAAAGACTGCAAAATCATTAATTATGAACGATACTAGTGTATCTCACATTACATTACATGTGGCAAACAAACAATTGTTAGAATTAATGTACATGTCAGCAAACAAGCGATTGTTAAACTGTACATGCAAGTAAGCAGGCAGATGCTAGAGCCTGTGAGCTTTATCAGCTTCTTTCTCATTGAAGTTTCACTGATAATATAATAATGAATGAGTCATTCATTTAGTTTGACAGTTATAGAGTTGATTTGAGTTAAGTTGTGGACCAGTGGTGTCATTCATGACATCACTCCCCCAGTGATGCCATTCATGACATCACTCCACAACTAGCTCAAATCAATTATATAACTGTCAAACTAAATGAATGACTGCAAAACTGTGCTATAAAATAAACAAAGGCACACTGAGCTGTGGGATGTGTGTGGTCCATACTTAATTCCAGTTTTAGAGTCACTTAACCTCAGTCATATAAGTAAAAACAGTAAATGTGCAAAATCACGCAACACACCAAACTACAAGTAAAAACGGTCAAAGTGCAAAATCATGCAATAACATATCAAACTAAAATCACACAACACAATAAATAAAACCAATGCAATATATAAATAAATTATAAATAATGATAAAACCAAAAATGAAATCACTAAAAATGCTGGGATCAAGTGAAGACAAACTGGCTTAAAAGAATGAACAGGGTTCCCACAACTTCCTCATCAAATTCTAGGACCTTTACCCCAAATTCAAGGGCCCAACACGACAGTCTGAGACATGATCAAGGTTAATTACTGTTACAATAAGAATCTCCCACTCTGACAGACTACAGACGCGCACGTCTGCATTTCCTGGCTGCAAAATCGTCCATTAGGTCATCATATGACAGCTTCTGAGCGAGTTCTACATTGATGCTGATGACAGCAAGACCGCTCACACGTTCCTGTCCCATTGATGAATGCAGGTATGTTTTAATGAGCTTAAGTTTAGAAAAACTTCGCTCAGCAGAAGCAACTGTGACTGGGAGAGTCAGTGCAAGACGTAGAGCTATCCAGAGATTTGGATAGAGCTCTTGAAGTTGGTTGTCATGGAGAAATGTCAGCATCTCCAGGGCTGTGGTCTGTGGTGACAGTTGTGGAAGGTTCAGGATTTCCTGCACCATCTCAGGTCCATCAATATCAGCTGTTCCCTTTCCACTGAGTGTCTTCTGCAGTTCAGTGCACTGTTTTTCTAAGACCTCCTTGGACATCCCTTGGACTTGTCTGAAGTCAAGCAGCAGTCCAAATCTGTCTTTGACCTGGCTCAGTGTCTCAAACCTCTCTTGCAGTGACATCAAAGCAGAGTCTACAACACTGTTGAAAAATGATACCTCAAGCCTTTTGAGGGCATCACTGACTGGCTCGTCTGCAGCCTCATATGTAAACAGCCTTTTAGTGTTCCTGAGCCTTTTCTCCTTAAGCACTGGTTCGATGTTCAAGCAGTAACAGAGGTCCTTGGCAGTTGACAAAGCGTCAGCAAACCCAGTGTCTCTGTATTTGGAGAGCGATGTTTTGGCAGTGTCAATGAGCCTGACAGCAATGTCAATCTGCATTGAACTTGACTGAAGCAGCTTGTTCACCTGGTTTGTGATGGTAAGAATTTCACACCAGACAACAGAGCAAATCAAAAATCTGAATGAGCCCACCTCTTCTGCAAGGGCTTGAGCCACTTTAGCAACCGGATCATTCACAGTTTGCCTAGCCTCCATGAGAGCTTCTCTGATTTCTTTGACTTGGTTTCTGACAGCTGTAACACTTTGAAGTCTGCTTTCCCATCGAACATCACTCCAAGATTTCAGCATTATGCTAACATGCTTGGTCAAGATGGCCCATCGCTGTGTGCCCCCGGAAAAGTACGTGAAAAGCTTCTGCAAATAGCCAAAATAGCAAATCGCAATCTGAGAAGACTTTGCAGCATCAGCTATTACAAGATTCATAGTATGTGCTCCACAAGGAACAAACAATGCTCGTGGATTTAGCGCCAACAGTCGGGCCTGGACACCTTGTTTCTTTCCCTTCATGTTTGCGCCATTGTCGTAGGCCTGTCCCCTACAATTTTCAAAAGGAATACCAAGCTCCCTCAACTTGTCAAGTATGACATTGGACAGATTGAGGCCAGTGGTTTCCACCACATCCACATAACCAAGGAAGTATTCCTTGATTTCTGGTCTTGGCTCCAAACAGACTGTGCGCAAAATGATTGACATCTGCTCTTTGTGACTTACATCTGGGGTACAGTCAAGAATGATTGAGTAATATTTTACATCTTGGATATGAGCAACAATGGTCTGTACGATTTTAGTGGAAATTATCTGTATCAGCTCATTTTGCGTCTGCTGTCCAAGATAGTGTGTCCGGGTATTTTCGTCTTTTACTTTGGACAGGTGATTTTCCAAGATATTATCAAACTTGGCCAGCAGCTCGACTTCCTTCAAGAAGTTCCCATTGCCTGACTCATAGAGATGGTGAGAAGAGCCACGAAAAGCTAAATTTCTTGAAGCAAGAGAAAGAGTGATGGCCATTAAACGTCGCAGGACATCTCGCCACCTTTTTTTTTCTGCCTCAAGCAGTGTCAACTCCTGTTGGTTGATTGCCATGTTTTTCTTTAGCCGGGTGTCCAGTTCTTTCCAACTGAGCATGCATTTTGTATGGTCTGGGCTGTTTTCATGGCACCTCAAACTACAATTTATGTTTGACCAGTCACTAAAGCCCTTTGTAGTTAGCTTTATTGCCTTTGAACTGAAGAGTTTACAAGCGAAACAAAAAACAGAATTGTTCTGCTCAGAATAGACTACCCAACTTCTTCTGATCTTATCTCCATTTAAGAGAGTTCTGAAATATAGGCTGCTATGAAATGCCCTTCCTGCTGTGTTTGGAAAATAAAAATTTGATGGAATTTTAACTGGACCTCTGCGCACAAATTCTACACGTTCAGAGTCTAAAATACGTGATGGCCAAAGAGCAGGATCAACTGGAAGAGAAACAGTCTGTACAGCCTCACTTGCTGTGCCTTCACTGCGTGGTGTGTAGCTGGTTGGTGGTCATCTTCCTCTTGGTCCACAGTCCCCCTGTCCACATATTTCAGCATGGACCCTGCATTAATTTATAAATAAAATATAATGAATTAGCACATGCATGAGAGTTGAATGCTTTTCAAGACACTCAAACTTCAGGACACACGCATACCTGAAATGCTGGTTGAAGGTCGTACAGGAGGCTCTTCTTCCTCGTGTTCTGGTGTACTTCCTGCTCCTCGGTGGACATATTTCAGCATTGACCCTGCATTAATTTTGAAATACAGGAGAAATGAATTAGTATATGCATGCAAGTTGAATGTTTTTCATGACACCCAAACTACAGAGGACACACATACCTGAACTGCTGGTTGAAGATTGCTCAGGAGGATCTGCTTCCTCGTGTTCTGGTGTACTTCCTGCTCCTGCTTCCTCGTGTTCTGGTGTACTTCCTGCTCCTCGGTGGACATATTTCAGCATGGACCCTGCATTCATTTATAAATAAAATATAATGAATTATCACATGCATGAGAGTTGAATGTTTTTCAAGACACTCAAACTTCAGGACACACGCACACCTGAAATGCTGGTTGAAGATCGTACAGGAGGCTCTTCTTCCTCGTGTTCTGGTGTACTTCCTGCTCCTCGGTGGACATATTTCAGCATTGACCCTGCATTAACTCATTCACCGCCAAAGACGTCTTTGACGTCTTATCAGAAATAGCCATCCACGCCAAAGACGTGTTTGACGTGTTTTTGTTTTTATGAGTGCAGCGCGTAGTTGAAACACTTACCCAGCCTCTGACATGTCATCTGGTCCCTATCCTCAAAGGGTAGCCGACAGCACGTTATCAAACACATACCGCAGCTGTTGTTTGAAACGAGGAAGGAGGAAAAGAGGAAAAACAGAGAAACGCGCTTCCTTGTACAGAGGAAAAAACGCCATTGAAACGTCTCTCGGCGCGCTGCACTGCTGCCTTGCTGCAGGGCGAACCTGGATTGCCTAGTCAAACCCGTGACGAACATGATCGATCCGGTTCCAGCAGCGCCTGGTCCCAAAGCCAAGCCGCGGACCCGTTCCTGTGTCGTGTGACTCGTGTCGCAGCATTCGTCCCACTCCCAGCCCGAACGAGAGGAGGAAAACGAGCAGCAGAGGAGGCAAAACGCTGATGGGGAAGGAGGGGGAAGGAGGTGCGATCTAGCTGCAGGCAGCTGTGGACAGAACTCTCTCTCTGTGTGTGTGTGTGTGTGTGTGTGTGTGTGTGTGTGTGTGTGTGTGTGTGTGTGTGTGTGTGTGTGTGTCTGTGTCTGTGTGTCTGTCTGTCTGTCTGTCTGTCTGTGTGTCTGTCTGTACACTCACTCACACTGAGCAAACTTTATTGTTGAATGTAAAAAAAGCACTTCATATATATATATATATATATATATATATATATATATATATATATATATATATATTTTTGTCATTTGTGTCATAATGAATAATATTTACATGTCTGATGTCAATACAGTTCAAAATAAAAGAATTGAGAGCGAGTTCTGCATGATATTGTGTGCTGTACATAAATGCCATTTTCTGCAATTTCTTTTCTCAGAGAGACATTTTGGGTGAAAACAGGGTGTATATAAATGGCTATAAGTAGAGTACAGAACATGCTAAAAGCTCACTTTTTTTTTCCTGGTGAACCCAGAGACGTACATCTTCATTTTGAGGTATTGCAAATCACTCTGGTGCTAATAGATAATTTACTGTGGGTCTTGAAAGATGACCAACAATTATGAAAATCTTTGGCCTGTGCTAAATATTGGCAGTCCTAAACTGGCGGTGAATGAGTTAATTTATAAATAAAATATAATGAATTATCACATGCATTAGAGTTGAATGTTTTTCAAGACACTCAAACTTCAGGACACACACACACCTGAAATGCTGGTTGAAGATCGTACAGGAGGCTCGTGTTCTGGTGTACTTCCTGCTCCTTCGTGGACATATTTCAGCATGGACCCTGCATTAATTTATAAATAAAATATAATGAATTATCACATGCATGAGAGTTGAATGTTTTTCAAGACACTCAAACTTCAGGACACACGCACACCTGAAATGCTGGTTGAAGATTGTACAGGAGGCTCTTCTTCCTCGTGTTCTGGTGTACTTCCTGCTCCTCCGTGGACATATTTCAGCATGGACCCTGCATTAAGTTTGAAATACAGGGGAAATGAATTAGTACATGCATGCAAGTTGAATAAGACACCCAGAGGACACACAGGACCCCAGGAAGATTAGAGGTGCAGTCATGTCCTTCTAATGGGGATCCTTTAATAAACTAAACTAAACTAAACACATACCTGAACTGCTGGTGCTGGTTGACGATTGCTCAGGAGGATGTGCTTCCTCGTGTTCTGGTGTACTTCCTGCTCCTCTCACAAATTTCAGCATTGAGCCTGAATTAATTTTTTAATACAGGGGAAATTAATTAGCTATGCATGCAGAGTTAAATGTTTTTCTAGCCAGCCAGCTGCCCCCCCCCCCCCCACACACACACACACACATCACAACATGGCAACATGGCGCATGTAAAAGCCGTCCCTCCCCCCTTAACTAATCACAGTTAACGTAGGCTCGGGTTGCACACAGACCTTTGAAATTAAAATGCAACTATTCAACCGACCCCCGCCCCCCGCGGTCGGGGTTTTGCTCGGTCAGGCAGCAATGCTATCAGCATGTTAGCTAGCAAGTTGTCTGTTAACATAGCTGGCCTGGCTAACTTGGCTAACGCTAATGGCTAACATCTAGCATGGTTTAAGCGAATTTTCCAGAATTCACCTACCTGCAATCGATGCCTGACAGTCAGCCCGCAGTTTCTTCTGTTTTCTTTTTTCCGCCCCCGACTGCTGCCTTTTGATGCCCATTGCAGCGTACACGTACCATCTGTCTGACCAAATAACAGCAGCTGCTCCAGCTGCATTTTAAGTAGAGTACGCTAGATTGCAGAGCGAGGGCACCTGGTTGTGGAGGGGCGTGCCCTTAAGAGCACGTGATGCCCTACGCAGTCTGCGTACTCTGCGTAATGGGGTGCAACGGGCCTGACTACACTATTTGTGTATGTTAAGGAGTCTCGTGGCCTGCGGGAAGAAACTGTTCCTTAAGCGATTTGTGCGTGCTTTTGGAACCCTGTATCTCCTCCCTGAGGGTAACAGGGAGAACAGGCTGTTGTGGGGATGGTTTGTGTCTTTGATGATCTTCAGGGATCTCCTGAGGCACCGCTGGTTGTACAGTTCATGCAGTTCTGGCAACTCACATCCTGTTACGTGCTGGGCCGCGCGTCTCACTCTCCGTAGCGCCCTGCGGTCCATGGTGGTACAGTTCCCGTACCAGGTGGTGAAGCAGCCAGTCAGCAGGCTTTCAATGGTGCCTCTGTAGAAGTTCCTAAGGATTTCTGGCCTTGGCCCAGATTTCTTCAGGCGCCTGAGTCCGTGTAGTCGCTGTTGGGCCTTTTTGACAACAGTGGCGGTGTGACCGGCCCAAGTCAGGTCCTGGTGGATGTTGACTCCCAGGTACTTGAAGCTGTCCACCCTTTCCACCACTGTGCCGTTGATGGTGATTGGGGGGTGTGCGCCCTTCCCCCCTCCTGTAGTCTACAATGATCTCCTTGGTCTTGGAGACGTTCAGAGAGAGGTGGTTGTCCTGGCACCATTGTTCCAGGGCCCCCACCTCCTCTCTGTATGCCGTCTCGTCGCCCCCCGAGATCAGCCCCACGACTGCTGTGTCGTCTGCAAACTTCACGATGGTGTTCGAAGTTTGAGTCGCCATGCAGTCGTGGGTGTAGAGGTCGTACCAGAAGGGGCTGGAGACGCACCCCTGGGGCGCGCCTATGCTGATGGTCAGTGGGGAGGAGGTGAGGTTGCCCATGAGGCATGGAGTGGGTGAGCGGGATTGCTCATGATGGAGTGGAGTTTGGAGAGCATTCTCCGCTCTGCCACCTGCTGGATTTGCTCCAGCTCAGTCCCAGAGGTGGAGCTCGCCTTCCGGATGAGTTTATTGACTCTGTTCTTGTCAGCTGAGCGAGCACCCTCCCCCCAGCACAGCACCCCAAAGAACAGAGCACTGGCCACCACCGACTGGTAGAAAGAACACAGTAGGGGCCTGCAGATGTTAAAAGATCTCAGCCTTCTTAAAAAATACAGTCGGCTTTGACCTTTTTTATATAGCGCCTCCATGTGGGCAGACCAGCCCAGCTTGTTGTCCAGCTGGACTCCAAGATACTTGTAGTTGGAGACAAGCTCCACCTCTGTCCCCTGGATGTTCACAGGCTGGTTTGGGCCTCTTTCGCCCAAAGTCCACCACCATCTCTTTGGTCTTTGAGGTGTTGAGCTGTAGGTGGTTTTCTTTGCACCAGACCACAAAATCATCAATTGTGGCCCTGTACTCCCCCTCCCCACACACACACACACACACACACACACACACACACACACACACACACACACACACACACACACACACACACACACCCTGTACTCCCCCTCCCGCCCCCTCTCAATACATCCAACAACTGCCGAGTCGTCCGAGAATTTCTGGAGAAAACAGCTGTCTGAGTTGTAACGGAAATCAGATGTGTGTTAAATGTGGGTTAAATGTATTGGCTGTTGTATGCCTATAATCCTGTGCAGATGAGATGAGAGGATTGGGACTGAGGAAGACAGCATTGTTTCAGATGCCATGAGGGCTGTAGGTCTGACTTTGACGGAGAGGCATAAAGTGATCTGCAGAGCGGGAGGCTTCCTGTTGCTGAGAGGTGCACTTTGGATGCCGAAACCAGGGAAAGAGTGTTTGTTTGTGATGCTGGGACTGAAGACTGAAACATAACCAAAGTTGTTTAGTTGTCTAAACATAACTGATGTCTAACATAACCGTTGTGATGTGTTTCAAATTAACCGTGCCCCATGCGAGGTGTATCACCTGCATGCACTGTTTCACTCATGTCGTTTTGGGAGATATTGGAAATGGCCTCATTCTGCCATTTCTGTAACAGTTCTCAGGAACAGACTTTGCCAGGGGCCATGTCCCTAACTCTAAAATCACAGAACCAGAACAGAGCTGCCTGTAGGCAAGCACGTCTCATTAAATCCCACTTATCAAGATCAAGATTCACTTTATCGTCCCAGAAGTGGAAAATTTGGTTTGGGCTTACACCCATACATATATATATATATATATATATATATATATATATATATATATATATATATATATATATATATATATATATATATACAAATTTGGCAATGTGGACTCTTTGGCCGGCCACAGCTATGCCGTTTTACTTGCGATCAGGCTGAAACTTTCAGGAAGTGTAAAGAGCTGACCGAGCCGGATTTTTTAAATTAGGGCAGATTAATTGCCCTAATTGCAGGGCGGACGAGGCCACACAGCAGCTGAGCTGTGTATGCAAGCTGGAGGGCCAGCTCTGCGAGCTGCAGGGCGGGCGGGCCAGCACAGCAGGCGACGCGAGCCTAGGAATTGAGCGTGCGAGATGCCAAGTGTTAATAAAATGGAACAGTGGCATTTACACCTGGCACTAACATACATTTTCTGTGATCAGATTGCAATCGGATAGTGCTCGACCACATTAGCCTGATTTCATTTACACCTGACATTAACATGCGTTTTGGGTGATCATTGCAATCTGATCACCCAAAACGGGTGTCCTCTCAATCCGCATACAGCAACAGTATGCGGATTGAGAGGACACATTGCATTTACACTTGTGTTCAATGTGGTCACAATGCGTCCCTGACCACCTCCGGAGGTGGTTTGGCCGATCAGATCGCAATCCGTCTGTGTCTTCAAGGTGTCGTTTACACCTGTACTTTCATGTGGTCAAGCACCGATTGCAATCTGATCATAGAAAACACATGTTAGTAGTGCCAGGTGTAAATCGCCTCAGAGTGTCTCTACAATACAACATTTCTGGTAAATAGCCTGATCATCAATCCTGTGGATACAATGACCAAGCGGGCAAAGGCACACAATATAACGGACACCATCCATGAGTCCATGGAGTCATAACAAAGTTTGTTGTGTGTGTTGTACTCTTGGTGAAATATTGCTTCAACACTGTAGGAATTAAATCATTCTGTTTGTCATATTTTCCACTATGAAGATGTTTGATAATCTCTTTGATGATTCGCTGCCATTAAACATGAAATTGTATTGTCAAAAACCTCACAATTCAACATGCCAAGAAGTTGTCTATTTCAGAACACACTTTCTGTGGTATAATCCACTGAGCCTCGTCTTCCTCTTCTTCACAAATGAGGAAGAAATAGGAGGGATCTCCTAGTTTTGCATTTTCATCAGTTTTGGTTGTTTAGAAAGTATTATTTAGGTTAATTTCACAAGATATAGCCTATTGACAGCAGGGGTTAAAAAAATGCCACCAAATGTCATGATACAGTACCCTGTTTGAATGTCAAAGCTGAAACTGATATAGATATAGGGAGAGAGTGTTTGTTTGTTTTTCACAATTATTATTTATAGTACTGTGTAGCACACACGTTCATAAATGACTGAACATTGTGACAATGTAACATTAAATAAATATGTTCTGACAAGTGAGTTCATGTAGCAGAAGATGGGAAAAAAAACTTTGGAGAACTTATAGGGTCTTATTCATCAAACTTACAAGCACATTTTGCACTTGCTACCTGCCTTAAATTGCCTTTATGTCAGCAACTTGCTAAGGTGTGGTGCGTTGACAGATTAAATTTCTCTGTGCAGCACAGCATGTGCTGTTAAATGCAGCTCACAAATGCCGATCGTTCTCCACTGACATGTCTGATCATGTATCACAAAATAAGCCTGCTATAAATGCCATCAACTGACACCTCAAGTTAATCATGCATCAGAGCCGGTTCATTAGGGATTATGATTTATACCACAGCACTATTGTCGCAAGCACCTATTCATTTCTTTGAGGCTTCTCTGGAGTTTCGGGGGGAGGGTCTGACTCAGGTAGACTTATGTAAGAGGATGGGTATAAATTAGGGCTGAGCTGCTGTACAGACTGCGCCAGACTGAGCGGATCCAAGGCTTCACTTGACAAGCAGCAGTTGGTCGCAACCGTCTCCCAGGTAATCATCTCAGTTTAGCTCAAATTGTGAATAGACTGAACATCATGACATGCACCTATTCGATTTAGGGTTTCGTTTAATAGCATTTTCATTTTTCCCCTCAGACCTCAACATGTCTGAGTCCTGCACTGATATCATCAACTTGCGCTACAAAGATGGCATCGAGGGCAGCCCCTCCAAGCCTGCCAAGTTCAACGAACAAGACTACGAGTACCTGAAGAAGCGTTACCTCGGGAGGGGGAGACTTTTCGTGGACACCACCTTCCCACCTGACAACAACTCTCTGGGAGACTTGCCTGATTTCAGCCAGACGCAAATAGACCAAGTAGAGTGGCTCAGGCCTGCAGTAAGTGCCATTTATAACAGCCTGACATGATTAGTCTTTGGTTTTCCTTTCGCATGTGTCTCTGAAGTTAGGCTATCATACAGACAAATGATATCTATATCTATATTTTCTATAGAATGACACATTTTGCCATGGTTGCATTTTTTATACATGCTTGACTTCATCTGATTCATCTCAGTTTTTCCGTAACTTTGTTGTTGTCTTGCTGCAGGACATCATGAAAGAGTTCAACATTGACAACAAGGAGCCTTCTTTCTTTGTTGAAGGAGCTTCAAGGTTTGACTTTGGTCAAGGGAATGTAGGTAAGCAAGGATTTCTCACTCAGCTCAGTAGTTGTAAAAAAAAAAGTGTGTGCTCAGTTGTGAACTTGACATCTATACTAGAGTCAAGTCAAGTCAAGTCAAGTTTATTTGTATAGCCCTAATTCACAAGCATGTCCGAGAGGGCTTCACAGAGAATATGTCTAGCTAATTCTAGCTGACACAACAGTAGCAAATTACAGAATGATGATAACACATTGAACAATTGATAGAGAAATATAGGAATATAGAAATATAGGAGAGAGCAGGAGAAGGGAGGAGAGCAGGGGGAATGTGAGAGCGTGATGGGGGTGGGGAGGGAATGGGAAATGTTGGGGAGTATAGGAGGTGGGGAAGGAGCAGGGGAGGGGGGAAAGAGGAGAGAGCAGGAGAGGGGAGGGGGAGGGAGAGCGGGGGGATGTGGGGGAGAAGAGGGCAGGGAGAGGGAGGAGGTGGGGAGAGAATGGGAAATGTGGGGGAGGAGAGAACGGAGAAGGAGCGGTGGGGAAAGGAGCAGGGGAAGGGGGAAAGAAAGAGAATGGGTGCCATGCTTTAAAATGAAATGGATGCCATGCTTTAGAATAGTGTGTGTGTGTGGGGGGGGGGGGTTCGGGAACGGGAGGAGGTGGAGAGGGAGAGCAGGGGGCGTATGAGAGACTATATGGAGAGAACAGGGAAAGGAGGGCTAGCTGACACAACAGTAACGAATTACAGTAGGAGTAATAACACATCGAACAATCATATGATAGAGACCTGTGAATCTTCATTTACTAGGTAACTGCTGGTTTCTGGCTGCAATTGCATCACTGACATTCCAGAAAGATCTGATGGTGCAAGTTGTTCCTCTTGACCAAAACTTCAAGGACTATGCAGGAATCTTTCACTTCAGGGTAAGACAATAATAATACAGATTCCATAAAGGAAGCTTTTTCATGACACAAACCACTTGCCATTGTTTGCCTCATATAAATCGACTAATCTGAATTCCTGACAACTAACCTAAACTCCTCTGTCAGTTCTGGAGGTTTGGAAAGTGGGTGGATGTTGTCATTGACGACTACCTGCCAACATGGAACAAGCAGTTCCTGTCTGTGCGCGCCAAAACTGGCAATGAGTTCTGGGTTCCTCTGCTGGAGAAAGCCTATGCCAAGTGAGTGATCAGCTAACCTGACCTGAAACATTTGGACAATGAGTATGTAGCATGAGTATGTAGCAATGGGACAAATATCAGAATTACATAAAATGATGATGTTCAGCTAATCAATTGGTATATGATAGAAGAGTGTTATAGTATTACAATGATGGAAATTATCCAAGTACAGCCTGTTGTGAAAAGAAACCTGTTTTGCCTGTGTTTCTGTCAGAGTGTGTGGTTCATACGCAGACATGAACGCTGGTCTTACCTCAGAGGCCTTCAAGGATTTCAGCGGTGGCGTGCACATGACTTACAAACTCAGAGCATCTCATGACTGGAAGCATGATAAAGAGCTGTGGCTCTCACTGACCAGAGCCACGGGGTGCAAGTCAATGATCTCCGTTGGGACGTCCCAGAAAGGGGTAAGTCGTTTATTTTTTTACTCTTCTTGCTCTTCAAGGTCTCAGGTCTCTTCTGCTACTTTATTAAGAGAAACAGTTAAAATATAAACCAAAAAATGAAATGCATGAATGAAAATTGCATGGAATGATTTGCTGTTTTGTTTGTGTCAGGATGAGTTGGTGAACACTGTGGCACACACTGGACTGGTGGACGCACACGCTTACTCTGTCACAGCGGTTACTGAGGTAAGTGTGTGTCTGGCCATGAGGAAAGCAAGGAAACCACTAAGACGGTTCTTTTGGGATTTTTATTTTACATACGTCGACATGACACTTGCTTCAGCTGTAAAATATTAAAATACCAATCACTAGCAGAAGCCATTGGTGCATGAGGATACAACTGCAAAATCATTCTCTTTGTCAGCTTAGGGCATGTGCACAAGATGTCTATGCATCGACTCCAAATAGCTGAACTGGCAAAAGAAAATCTATGGTAGCTAAATACGAGGGATCAGCCGAGCAGCATTTTGGTAAACAAATCGCGTCACTGGGGGAAAACAACAATGGAGCCAGCCTTGAATGTCTCACTCTAGCCCCGGCTATGTTGTTTACATTTTAAAAACTGCGACTGTTCACACAACTTTAACACGACATGCATATATTATATATCAGACTCTTGAGCTACTTCTGCTCTCACTCAGAATGTCAAAATATAAGCAATGTCATGTATAGTTTTTGAGATATGAACGTTTGTTTGGCACAACTCATACTAATTTAGTTAATTGCAGCACTTCCGGGAGATTTGCGGTGACATCACGCTGATTCCTCGTATACTCCTCTGTGTCCGCCACGGGGGTCGTTAGGCCTGGGCATTGGGGGATATAGCCCCGAATGTTTTGTGAATAGCCCTTGATCTTAAAAATAAATTTAAATATATATAAAAATAGCCCCCCCATCTGATCTATTCATCTGTCATTCATGCTTTAAAGCCCTCAAAATTAACATGATATAATATATCATGATATAGTTGATCAGAAATGCAACAATTTGCTTCCCATAACCTGTAACCTATAGAAGGAAGAGACATCACTCTCATCACAGCGTTCGAATAGGTTTGTCAATCAAGGCTACTGAAGTTGAATAATTCATGAATTTGCTATAGGGAGTGCCTGGAACCCTGGTGGTCCCTGGACCCCACTTTGAGAACCACTGATCTAGTTTTTCAGTATTCATCTCAATTTTCTCAAAAATTTTGCATTTACCTGTTGCAAAAAGAAAGAAAATCCCGGGGCGGCGCACCCCTAACCACCCCCCACGCCCCCCACCCCCCCGACCTCCCTAAAGAGGGCTGGGCTAAGCCCCCAATGTCTTCAGACCCTAGAAACGCCCCTGGTGTTCACCATCATAGCTACCACCTCTATCCATAGTGATGTCATAAGCTATAGGATTCGTTCAAACAAACTAGCATAAGCCAGCAGCGAGCACACTCACCGGTGTTTTTAAAGTTTCGGTGCACGGCACAGGAGATACTTAGGAGGAGAAAGAGAGCCAGCACACAAAAATGTCCTTTCGTTGAGTTTATTCCAGCGCACCAGGTACAGCACACGGACGTTTCAGCCTAACGGCCTTGTTTGCTGGCTCTCTTTCTCCTACTAATGAGCTATAGGATTCACTTTCCTTATTGTCCTTCTATCCTATCCTATTCTCTTCACCTTAACCCTACATTTGAAATCACAAATGCGTAAGTGTAAAAAGTTATATTGAAGAAAAAATTCTATTTTCATTTTTAGGTTGAGTATAACGGCACAAATAAGCTGGTACGACTCATGAACCCTTGGGGCCAACAGGAGTGGAATGGAAAGTGGAGCGACAAGTATGGATGACTCATACAGTATATCATCATCCCAAATTCATTCGAAGTTTACAATTAAAACTAATAATGCAACATGTGCACAGATCGTTTCTACGGCAATACAAAGTTCTAGTTTATACTGCACTATAACGTAATTATTTTTCTGTGAAGAACAGCTATCCTGTTCTATGATTAAACCTGACATGTCATATGTTGCATGCTCTCATTAACTCATTTTATTGTTGTGCTCAGGTCAGATCTGTGGGACAAAGTTAGCAGCGAAGATCGGGCCAAGTGCTTTGACCGCAACGATCGAGAGTTTTGGTAAATACTTATAGAGATTTGGAAGCAACATCTTAGGGAATGAGACAGATCTATAGATTTGCTTCACAATTTCTGGCTTTTCATCTCTGTATCTCCTATCTGTCTTCCTGTCTGTCAGGATGGAGTTGGAGGACTTCTGCCACTATTTCAACATCATGTCCATCTGCTGTGAGAACCCCAACTTTATCGATGGCGACCTCTCCTGCCAGTGGAAATGCATGGTTTATGATGGCAGTTGGGTGGCAGGCAGCACTTCAGGGGGAAACGTCAATGAATGTGAGCCGCATTCATCCTTCCACCATTATTTTGAACTGTGATCATGTATTTTATTTTTTAATTTTAAATTTTAAATTTTCTTTAATGAAAAAAGAAATCTATTTTTCTTAAACGCCATCTGTATTAGGTTACATTATTTATTAACGCCCCTTTTCCTGTCCCTAGTTACCTTTTCGAAGAACCCTCAGTATCGCATCACAGTCAAGAAAATCGACCGGGAAGAGAAGGGAGAGGACGGAGACAAAAACATCTTGCTGTCTCTGATGCAGAAACCTGCTCAGCGTTATCGCAACAAGACGAGAACCAACCCCATTGGACTTACCATCTTCCAGGTCTGAGTCCTCCTGACCTTTACATGTCTGTCTGTACCCAGGAATGTTTAGTTTATTATATAACAAATCAATTATCATTAGATAAGAAATAAGTCAAATGTAATGTAAACTAGAACGGCCGCACCGCAGATATATACCTCCGCCAAACAAGTGAGCAGTCGACATGCATGTCTGTCCAGACTTTGACGTTTGAGCCAAATGTGAAGAAATTTCATCAAGGTGTTACTGAGATATGGCATTACCGAGCTTGAAAATGCCATTTGTGAGGTCAGAGTGACCTTGCCCTTTGACCACCAAAATGTAATCAAATGTTTGAGGCAAATTAGATGAAGCATCGTCAAGGCGTTCCTGAGATATCATGTTAAGGAGCATGAAATGAGCGGTCGTGATGTCACAGTAACCTTGAACTTTGACCACCAAAATCTAATCAGTTCATCCTTGATTCCAAGTGGACATTTCAGGCAAATTGGAAGAAATTCCGTCAAGGCCTTCCTGAGATATCGCATTAACGAGCTTGAAAATGGCGTTCGAGGGGGTCACAGTGACCTTGACCTTTGATCACCAAAATCGAACCAGTTCATCCTTGCATCCAAGTTGACGTTTGAGCCAAATTTGAAGAAATTCCGTCAAGCCGTTCCTGAGATATCGTGTTAACGAACTTGGGAATGGCGTTCGTGAGGTCACAGCGACCTTGAACTTTGACCACCAAAGTCTAATGAGTTCATCCTTGAGTCCAAGTTGACGTTTGAGGCAAATTTGTGAAATTCCGTCAAAGCGTTCCTCAGATATCGTGTTAACAAACATCGGACAGACGGACAGACAACCCGAATTTTTATCGCCGGCGGGGGCATAAAAATATAAGAAAATTATGAAAGCCAGAAATAGTTGAAAGTGAGTTAAAGAAGCCCTCAGCAGCTCTTCACACTATCCCTGTGATAAAAAAAAAAAACGTGAGTACCTGGAAACAATGTTTACTTCATATTGACGTTATTTTTAATGTTTTTATTTTTCAAATCCAACAGGTGCCACCTGAGGTAAGTACAAAGAAATATCACACACTACCTATATGCACACAAAGCAAATTCCACCACAAAGTTATTTGAATGATACAATAGCCTGTGATCTTATTGAAACAACTAGATTTAAACAGATTTGTATTTGATCCAGGCATCCAGCCAGCACCGTCTGGGAGCCTTCTTCTTCAAGAGCAAGACGCCAGTGAAGCCGCAGCAGCTTTACACGTATGAAAGAGATCTGATCGAGCTGCACAGCCTGGAGCCTGGAGAGTATGTGATCGTCCCCTCCACCATGAAGCCCTACCAGACCGCAGACTTCGTTCTCACCATCTACTCCAAGGCCGACACTGACGTGGAGTAAGGAGTTTACTTTGTTTACCATGATTGATTGTAAAAGGGGGGAATGTGCAGTAACAAAAGCTCCATGCAACACCTCTATCATACAAAGACCATCAGAACAGATGAAACATTAAATGGAACCATTGTTATAGAGGAGGTGTGGAGACAAGTGCACTAGTCATAAAACATATGTACAAAAAGTCAATCAAACAATCCATCAAATAGTCATAAACATTGACCATCAGTAGAGAACCGTATACAAAAAAAAGTGATGATTTATGACACAAAATACCGTATTGTCACAAAGAAATTTTAATTCCAAAATACTACTTAAAAATCGGACTCATACAAAATGTATGTCGAATCAAAGTAAAACCCACTACAGGATAGTGGTGTTGTGGTAACTTGTTTCAGATTTAATGTTTTACACAATAACCTTTAAAGTGCAGAAATCTAATATTTTAAGTCAAGAACTGAGCTTTCCCAGCATGAGGCCAATTTAAAAACATAAATAGTACAAATTGAGTGGAAATTATGCACAAATCTGCTCTTTAACTGATTCCTCTCTGCATCCAGCGCCAATGTTGGAGATGAATCTGAAGATGAAGGCACTGAAGATAAAGGCACTGATGTACGCCCTGATGAAGGTTCTG
Organism: Poromitra crassiceps; assembly: GCF_964638095.1. NCBI lineage: Eukaryota > Metazoa > Chordata > Actinopteri > Beryciformes > Melamphaidae > Poromitra > Poromitra crassiceps. The sequence continues at coordinate 127,640,407 of NC_139623.1, forward strand.
ATGAACGCCCTGGGGTATGAAATAAAACACTTTGTTGAATGAATACATGTAGCCAGCTGTAATTCAATACCATTCAAAATTAGAGGTTAGAATCTACTGATCTCTAATGATCTGATGTTGTTTCTTTAAGCCAACTGACAACGAGACAAGCCCAACTTATGCCCTGTTCAAGCGTTACGCTGATCAGGTGAGTTATTTTTCAACCCGTCCATGTCTTTAAATTTGTTCTGTTTCTTTTTTCTCTCTCCACTCATCCTTTGGCGCATCCATTTCAACATTTGGCCAGTTTTCAATGCTTGTTTTTATTGTTTCTGTCTCTGCTGTCAGGATGGTGTGCTGAGTGACAGAGAGCTCCAAAGGCTCCTGAACGATGAATTCCCTAAGGGTGAGTTTATTGTGATTTCCCTATGATGTGAGATTGTTTTCCAAGTATTAAAAAATATGAATCCCCATGCGGAGACTTTACTTTTGTTACTCTGTCTTCCTTTCACAGGATCCTTCGACCAGGACACCTGCAGGGGCATGATTGCTACGATGGATGTATCCTTCAAAACATATTACATGCTTAAAGCCCGCCTCCAAAACATATTACATGCTTAAAGCCCGCCTCCAAAACGTATTACATGCTTAAAGCCCGCCTCCAAAACATATTACATGCTTAAAGCCCGCCTCCAGTCCGTTTTGTCCTTTTTCAGATATTTCACGATTCTTAGTCATGTCCTGACCATGTTGATTAGCTACACTTTTCGCCAAATATTTTTGCCAAATAACTTAATTTTGTGCTCAAATTCAAAAAGTTAAAGCAGCTACGAGCAAGATTTTCGATTGTTATTAAACAGTCTAAATTTAATATCGATGCATCACATCTTACCTCTAATAGTAGACGAGACCAACGCCGAGTATAGTCTCGCTTGAACCCCGAGTGAATCGGCCAGTGTTGTCTTGATGATTAGTCTGTCTGCGGCCGGGGCAGATCAGGAAGTGAAATGAAACGGTTTGCGGCAGCCACTTCGGCCATAACCACAAAATAACAAAATGACTTCCAAACAAACTGTTAGAATATAACGAGAGATGTTCGCGAGAGTAGCAAGCCCCTGCATGGCGTTCTCCGTGTTTATGGTCTGTTGCTAGGCAGAGCGAAACGGTGGCCCGCCGGTAGACAGACACAGACTCTATAATCATCAAGAGAGCAATCTCCGATTCACACGGCTTTGGTCTCATCTACTATTAGAGGTAAGATGTGATGCATCGATATTAAATTTAGACTTTAATTACAATCGAAAATCTTGCTCGTAGCTGCTTTAAGTTAGTTGCTAAAATTGGAAGACGACGTACAACTCAATGGAATGCTACAGTATAGTCATGCGTAATGGCAATTCGGTTCTGACTGAGGATGAGCTGACATGTTAACTAGCTAGCTAGCTGTTAGCTCCGTTAGCTAAGCCCACTGCCTGTTGCTGTAACAACATTCATCCGGCTCCAAAACACTAGCTTGTGAACCATTTTGAGTCACGCTGCATCATCCAATGGGGCCATCAGTTTTGAGTTCCCCGGTTGTTGAGATGTCTGCAATAGAGCTGGGGCAACTACGTCACGTCTGTGCGAGCAAAGCAAGGCATTGTGGGTAAATACGATGGACTCCTGTACACTAGTAGTGCCACTCGCTGTTTACTTTCATGTAAAATAGCAGTACAAAAAAACGATAAAAAAAAAACAGAAATAATTTCATTTATAAGTGACCCAAAGACAGCATGACATGATGATATATTACAACTTCGCCGGCCATAGATTGCACAAGATACGTCAAAAATAGTCATTTGATCCATCTTCAGTAATGTCACTCATGTCTGTTATGTGACTTAGAGCTCCACCTCTGTCCACCTGGCATTTGAATAAGGGCTCGGTATTGGAAACTATACGCAATATTTGGGAATACTGATTATGCAAAACTAAAGATAACAACATTGTACTGTTTTATTGTGATTGCTAACGTGTATGTAGCGGAGCCTGCAACTCCCTATCGGGGAGCTCTTGAAGTCTTTTGAATTCGGCGACTTACGGTTTAAACATATAGGCTATATATTATTCTGATTCATATGAAATCATGACACACTGATGGGGAGTTAAAAAAAAATCTATCCGTGTGTGTGTGTGTGTATGTGTGTGTGTGTGTGTGTGTGTGTGTGTATTTTTCATCTACCTGAAACATTCTTAATGTACAAAGGTTGACCGGAAGGCGAAGATGAGCTTTGCTGAATTCTCAAATCTCTGGAACAAGTTTGACAATTTCAAGGTAATGTATAAAGCCATAGGAAAATATATTCAACTAATTTCATCAGATTTTCTGAGAGTTGAACATTTACATTTAAATTTAAGAAATATTGAGTTTGAGTCTGACTCTTTGTGTCTGTGATGTGCATTTAATCACTTCGGGAGATGAAAAACTGACTTCCATATCCAGATTCTGTTTGCTCAAAGGAGATTCATGTTTCTTCCAGAAAGCATTTGAGAGCGCAGATGTTTCTCAAACTGGGACTCTCTCCTCCACTGAGCTCACGAATGCCATGAAGACTGCAGGTAATAAAAAAAAATAAAAAAAAATAAATAAATAATAATAATAATAATAATAATAATAATAATGAATTTAACCGTCTGCAGCCACAGTATGTTGAATAATAAACGTATACCAAAGCAGGAAAGAGGAAAGTACTTCACATGTATGATTATGACTGGAGTGATTGTTTTCCATGTGTCTCCACCAGGAATGGACCTGGATGACAGCATCCAGGTCGTCATGGTGGATGCACTGACGTACCGCTACTCCGGCTCCTACTCGTCCATCTCCTTGGAGGACTTCCTCCCTCTCATGCTGCACCTGGACAACTTAGCCGGTGAATAACATACAAACAATCACACCAGTTCCAATAAGCCCAGATACTTTGAAGCCCATGGTGCAGTGGTGTGGCCATTCAGTGCTGTGTAGCTCAACAACACAGCTAATCGTTTTTAAGATGGAAAATGGTCCTAACTCTACCCCTCTAAACAACTACTGCAAATTCTCGCTAAATAAAGCTAGAAACTTCACGATTTGTTTTACAAAGTTTTGCTGTCACAGTAGTTGAAGTGTGTAAAATCTCAGAATTTTATCTCAAAAGCTGAATTTCTGACAATATTTTGAATTCTGCCCTCATGTATAGACCTTATTCGCTAACCCTGGATGGCACCATATTGTTGACATACCGTCCTGCGCTCACACAGCGCTGCAGCTGACAACTAGTAACAGCCTTATTGTCGTTTCTGTTCCATTACAAAATAGCGATGGGAATGACACCAATAAAAACCCCACAGTTGTTATTTGTATGCTGCCGACGGCAGCCGTTAATGCCTGTAATAAATAAACAAAAGAACGAGGTGAACAGACTTTGCTGTGAGGAGCTGTCAGAAAGTTTCACCTGTCTCAACTAACTATCCACACACCTCTCCTGTGTTGCTGACGTATCCCAGTCTCGCTGCCTTCACGTCTGCGTCTGTGGAGATAGAAACAAACCACGGGGACTTTATTGCTGTCATTACTACAGCCATGCCTAACGCAGGTCTCCATCCGAACACAATTGGAACGATACAGGTAACGCTAACAGCGGCTAGCTTCCTATAAACGCTGCTCCACATAGGCTGTCACTTGAGAGCTGCTGCATTATGTCGACAATATGGCGGCGGTGGGTGTGCCAGTACGCGAGTGACGTCAATCGAATAAGGTCTATAGCCTAAAGAGCATCGATGCCTTCGCCATCCTGGGGAACGCTGGGACATGCCCTCGCCATCCTGGGAAAACAAACACACTTGTTATGATGATGTCATAAGTGATGTCACTTGAGCAATGCTGAGGCTGCTGCTAATAGATAGAGTGCAGATAATATAGTAGCCTACATGCTTTGAATCCCTTAGTTTGAGGTATGCAGTGTTCTAAGCAGACTGGATGACATGCAGCAGATGATAGAACGCTCATCCATAAGAGACTTGAGACTTGACTTGGACTTGTGACCAAAGACTTGAGACTTGACTTGGACTATAGCTAAAAGACTTGAGACTTGACTTGGACTTGTGACCAAAGACTTGAGACTTGACTTGGACTATAGCTAAAAGACTTGAGACTTGACTTGGACTTGTGACCAAAGACTTGAGACTTGACTTGGACTATAGCTAAAAGACTTGAGACTTGACTTAGACTCTAGCTCAAAGACTTGAGACTTGACTTGGACTTGCAAAAAATGACGTGAGCATCTGTCAGTGTGCAGCAGCAGCTAAAATTTTCCCAGGGTTTCCCTTTCCGCTTTGGCCAAGTCTTCCCAGCTTGAAGTAGGCCTACAGACATGTAGGCGGAAGCATTTGAAAATTGTGGGAGCCAACTCGTCTGTGTTAAGAGACTAAGACCTTCCTATCTATAGCTACGGCCCCTTTTCCCATTCACTAAACGTCTGTGAGTGAGTGAGTGAGTGAGTGAGTGAGTGTCCTGACTTTGGCATCTTCTGCCCCCGGCCTGGCCTGCTGCTGCCAAGACAGAAGCATCTGCTATCAGGAAAATGGTGGTAGACCACCATACTGAAATGCTCTACACTCGACAATACTCCATCCAGATTGGAATATTGCGTCACTCTTTAAAATTGCAGTAGATTTTAAGATGTATTTTAAAAGCTTACCGCATGGCCTTTATTTTTATATAACCGAGATATCTGTGATTTGTTTTTAATTACAGAGATATTCAACAGCAAGTCTTTCGACGGATCCATTAAAATGGATAAGAATGAGGCAAGTCTGGTTGCACTTATCATTGCAGGGCAAAGGATCTATTATTTAATCTCTTAAACATACATGTTCCTACACAGTGCAGCATTCATTCTGTGCAAGGCATGACTTTGCTTATTCCTTTGTTTCAGTGGCTGAACAGCTTAATGTTCTACTAGACTGCAGCTGACATCACAGAAAAGAGAGACGCAAGACGGGAGGAAAGATTGCTGCAATCAAGAATTGGATTTGATGTAAATGTGTCTTATCACAGAAACATTGTGATGCGGTAAAGATGGAAATTCACAGTTTCATTTCATTTGAGCCAACTTCCTGAAATTCCAATTAAATTCCATTTCTGTTTCCTTCGGGGAGGTTTCAAAATCCAATTCAGTTGAACTTGAATTGATGCGTTCATGCATGAATTGATCACCAACCCTGCCAGGGTTGGTGATCAATTCATGCATGAACGCATGAATGCCCTTCCTGCTGTGTTTGGAAAATTAAAATTTTATGGAATTTTAACTGGACCTCTGCGCACAAATTCTACACGTTCAGAGTCTAAAATACGTGATGGCCAAAGAGCAGGATCAACTGGAAGAGAAACAGTCTGTACAGCCTCACTTGCTGTGCGTGCCTTCACTGCTGGTTGTGTGGTGTGGAGCTGGTTGGTGGTCATCTTCCTCTTGGTCCACAGTCCCCCTGTCCACAGATTTCAGCATGGACCCTGCATTAATTTATAAATAAAATATAATGAATTAGCACATGCATGAGAGTTGAATGTTTTTCAAGACACTCAAACTTCAGGACACACGCATACCTGAAATGCTGGTTGAAGGTCGTACAGGAGGCTCTTCTTCCTCGTGTTCTGGTGTACTTCCTGCTCCTCGGTGGACATATTTCAGCATTGACCCTGCATTAATTTTGAAATACAGGAGAAATGAATTAGTATATGCATGCAAGTTGAATGTTTTTCATGACACCCAAACTACAGAGGACACACATACCTGAACTGCTGGTTGAAGATTGCTCAGGAGGATCTGCTTCCTCGTGTTCTGGTGTACTTCCTGCTCCTGCTTCCTCGTGTTCTGGTGTACTTCCTGCTCCTCTGTGGACATATTTCAGCATGGACCCTGCATTCATTTATAAATAAAATATAATGAATTATCACATGCATGAGAGTTGAATGTTTTTCAAGACACTCAAACTTCAGGACTCACACACACCTGAAATGCTGGTTGAAGATCGTACAGGAGGCTCGTGTTCTGGTGTACTTCCTGCTCCTTGGTGGACATATTTCAGCATTGACCCTGCATTAATTTATAAATAAAATATAATGAATTATCACATGCATGAGAGTTGAATGTTTTTCAAGACACTCAAACTTCAGGACACACACACACCTGAAATGCTGGTTGAAGATCGTACAGGAGGCTCTTCTTCCTCGTGTTCTGGTGTACTTCCTGCTCCTCTGTGGACATATTTCAGCATTGACCCTGCATTAAGTTTGAAATACAGGGGAAATGAATTAGTACATGCATGCGAGTTGAATATTTTTCAAGACACCCAGAGGACACACAGGACCCCAGGAAGATTAGAGGTGCAGTCATGTCCTTCTAATGGGGATCCTTTAATAAACTAAACTAAACTAAACACATACCTGAACTGCTGGTGCTGGTTGACGATTGCTCAGGAGGATCTGCTTCCTCGTGTTCTGGTGTACTTCCTGCTCCTCTCACAAATTTCAGCATTGAGCCTGAATTAATTTTTAAATACAGGGGAAATGAATTAGTACATGCATGCGAGTTGAATATTTTTCAAGACACCCAGAGGACACACAGGACCCCAGGAAGATTAGAGGTGCAGTCATGTCCTTCTAATGGGGATCCTTTAATAAACTAAACTAAACTAAACACATACCTGAACTGCTGGTGCTGGTTGACGATGGCTCAGGAGGATCTGCTTCCTCGTGTTCTGGTGTACTTCCTGCTCCTCTCACAAATTTCAGCATTGAGCCTGAATTAATTTTTAAATACAGGGGAAATGAATTAGCTATGCATGCAGAGTTAAATGTTTTTCTAGCCAGCCAGCTGCCCCCCACACACACACACACACACACACACACACATCACAACATGGCAACATGGCGCATGTAAAAGCCGTCCCTCCCCCCTAAACTAATCACAGTTAACGTAGGCTCGGGTTGCACACAGACCTTTGAAATTAAAATGCAACTATTCAACCGACCCCCGCCCCCCGCGGTCGGGGTTTTGCTCGGTCAGGCAGCAATGCTATCAGCATGTTAGCTAGCAAGTTGTCTGTTAACATAGCTGGCCTGGCTAACTTGGCTAACGCTAATGGCTAACATCTAGCATGGTTTAAGCGAATTTTCCAGAATTCACCTACCTGCAATTGATGCCTGACAGTCAGCCCGCAGTTTCTTCTGTTTTCTTTTTTCCGCAGCCAACTCCTGCCGCCTTTTGATGCCCATTGCAGCGTACACGTACCATCTGTCCGACCAAATAACAGCAGCTGCTCCAGCTGCATTTTAAGTAGAGTAGCTACGCTAGATTGCAGAGCGAGGGCACCTGGTTGTGGAGGGGCGTGCCCTTAAGAGCACGTGATGCCCTACGCAGTCTGCGTACTCTGCGTCTTGGGGTGCGGCGGGCCTGGTGTACTGTGATTGTTTAGTTTGTCCATTCTCCATCCACTAACATGGGGAGGCGGGCCTTGTGACCTATAGTGGATACAGCCGCCGGAGCGGCGATCTAACATGCAGCGGCTTCACTGAATGGGACCAGACCAGACGTCCATCTTTTTATGTCGATGGTGTCGGGCTAGAGAATATTTCGAAATAACAACTGTTATTTACAGATTCAGTGAATTTCTGTTAATATACTGTAAATGCTCACTTTTTGCACTACCACCCTGTTTAATTGCCCATTTATTACTGTTTTGTTGTTATCCTGAATAGATTCTGGTCAACAATAGTCTTCTATTTTATTCAATTTTATCACATTCCATTTACTGTAATTTGTTCTCTTCCCTTTTGAATATCTTCAGATTTTGTGACTTATGTTGTTTTTGTAATTGCCAAGTGTTGCTATATGTATGCTTTGTAAGATGTCTAAGATACCTTATCATGCCAATAAAGCCCTTTTGAATTTGAATTTGAGAGAGAGAGTGTGTGGGTGAGAGAGAGAGGGGGAGAGAGAGAGAGTAGTTAAGTGGTTTTTAAATGGCTGTGGCAAAACAAGCCAATGACCTGCTCGGGAGCAAGAACAGGCTATGGCAGCTTAAGGCTGCAGATAATTGTGGCTGAGTGAGCTAAGGGGGAGCTTCATTATTTACAGCAGGTGCCCAGTTTTTTCTAAATAATAGCCTAAGAAAAAGAAAAAAGAATACTCATAATACAAAACTATACTATTTTGGTTTCACATCTGGTGCTGTGAGACACCACTGCTGCATGAACATAGAGCACTGATATAAGCAGGGAGTTCCTAATGAACAGCACTAATGGCACACCTCCCCCCCTCACCTGGTTAGGTTTAGCCTAATTTGAAAGATACTTGGCATCTCGTGCACTACACACGCTCGATTCCTAGGCTCGCCCGCTGCCCTGCCCTCGGCGAGCTGGCCCATCAGCTTGATGGAATACTTAGGGATGCTGGATCACCTGTCCTGGAGCTGGCAACATACAGCTGTCCATGGCTGCAGATGGGGGTCTGAAGCCAGACTCCCACTTCTTTTAGTGTCTGCCTCTGGGAGTTGAAATTGCTCTCATGACATCACTGATGACATCCTCAGTGGGACTCTTATGTCATCACTGATTATGTCACAACCTGTTATGTCACAATGCCTCTGATTTGTGTGTGTGTGTGTGTGTGTGTATATGTGTGTCTGTCTGTCTCGTGTGTGTGTGTGTGTGTGTGTGTGTGTGTGTGTGAGTGAGTGAATTTATGACATCACTGATCAGTGTCATCAGTGGTCTCTTGTGTGTGTGTGTGTGTGTGTGTGTGTGTGTGAGAGAGAGAGAGAGAATTTATGACATCACTGATGATGTCATCAGTGGGACAGACAAACAAACAGAGCCCTAGCTCTACTTTATAGATAGATTCATGTGATGATAATTCAATGCAACACAGTCCCACAAGTGACAAATGTGGGGCTTAAAGGGATAGTTCACATTTTTTAAAGTCTAGGGCTAGGCCCTATTTGCTAGTTCTGTCTCAGCACAATCATAGACGGATTATGACTTCACGGGCCCCTGGGCATGCCCCCCTCACGGGCCCCCCCTCACAGCGCAAAAAAAAAAAAATGTTTTGCCCCCCGATTTTTTTTAAATCCAGAATGCAACTCGGGCAAGTTATCAGATATCTGCACTGATTGCAAAGGGTGGACAGCTTTTTCATGTGGTGACTTTGTGAAACAGTGTCTGAATGTGGCTGCAGATATACTGTGTTCATTCCTGAGATTGCATCCCTGCAAATTGTCATGGCAAATTGTTTACAAAAGATGAACAATAAAGCTGATTTTCAAAGTACCTTGAGGATTTTTCAAGTTGTGAATTAAGTCAAATTTCTCTCTTGATTACAAAGGTGGAAAATACAACTGTTTTTAACTGGGTGTTTACTGATTAAATGTTTAAGCTCCCCACAAATGCAGATGTTTTTTTTTAAATATATATAACCAATTGCAAATTATTACAATTACCAAACAGATAAAAAGTAGATTATTATATTGAAATGTTATTTTAGATTTAGAATGTTAATTTTCTATAAAACACAATACATTTTAATGTAATTCCACAACGTTTATTTTTGGCCCTCGGCCCTCCACCCAGATTGAGTTTTGGCCCTTCATGGGAAAGAATTTGGGCACCCCTGAGCTAGAGTCTCTTCGCAGGCCGCCTGCGAAGTGAGCTCAGGGGCCCATAAGCTAGAGTCTCAGCTGCGAAGTGAGCTCAGGGGCCCATAAGCTAGAGTCTCAGCTGCAAAGTGAGCTCAGGGGCCCATAAGCTAGAGTCTCAGCTGCAAAGTGAGCTCAGGGGCCCATAAGCTAGAGTCTCAGCTGCAAAGTGAGCTCAGGGGCCCCATCAGTTAGTCTCTTCGCAGGCCGCCTGTGGCGGCCTGCGAAGAGACTCTAGCTCATGGGCCCCCTGAGCTCTCGGGCCCCTGGGCGAGTGCCCGGTATGCCCGTTCAGTAATACAGCCCTGAGCACAATCCATGCTGTTCCTCATAGCAGCTCTGGAAGGTTGGGCAAAAACTAATGCAAGGTCAATGAGGTCATGCTCCTGTATGTACAAGCTGACTGAAGCTCACTGAAATGTACTTTGTATGCACTGTGGATGACATTTGTTTATGCTCAACTTCTCAGAGCTGGAACAGCATGAATTGCAGCCATTCGACCGCATCAGCTCATTCAGACCGCTGCAGCCCGTTTGGTATTCAACCAACTAAAATTCTCTCATGTCACTCCCCTCTTCCGTGACCTTCACTGGCTTCCCATCTCGGCTCGCATCAAATTCAAGACACTGGTACTGGCCTACAGGGCAGTCCACATGTCAGCCCCTTCGTATCTGCAATCAATGGTCACGTTCCAAACTTCTCATCGCTCCCTCCGCTCCTCCACCCGTCCAGATCGCCTCGCTCCTCCATCGCTACGTGGGCTCAAAAGTCGCCCGTCCCGATCGCGACTCTTCTCGTCCCTGGCCCCTCAATGGTGGAATGAGCTCCCCCCTTCGGTCAGAATGGCCGAATCACTGCCAATCTTTCGGCGGAGACTAAAAACTCACCTTTTCAGGCCCTTTTTTTTTTACACCTGGGCCCTTATTGAACTAACATCTTTTAATTAAAGGGGAAAAAAACTACTAATGCTACATGTTACTTATTCCTTCTCAAACTACTTCCTACATGGTGCTAGTCTATCAAAAATACTTAGCTGTCATTGATTGTGTTGCATAGTGGTTTTCTGTACTGTTGACAAATAGTGATATTGTAAGTCGCTTTGGACAAAAGCGTCTGCTAAATGACGTAATGTAATGTAATTGTGCTGAGTATACCCATCAGAAAATGTAAAATGTGAACTTAATGGGCCCTATTCTCCCACAGGCCTTAGGCGCAAAAACTGGCCTTAAACGCAAAAAAACGTGCCTTGCGCCTGCCTCGGGAAGATAGCAACATGGCTTTAGGCCCCGAAATGCGATTTAGGCCAAAAAGGAGTGCCAGAATGGGCGTTTCGGCCTTAAATACTGGCCTAACGATATCTTCCCCCCTGGCGTTAATTTAGCGCTTTGCGCTTTTGAAAACCAACCATATTCAGTGCGCCGCGGATATTCCACCAACCTTATTCAGTGCGCCGCGGATATTCCACGCACAGCTTCTCCTCTGCTGATCTCACAGTTTGTCACCCTCTCTCTCTCTCTCTCTCTCTCACTCCCTCTCTCGTGCGCTCAGACAGGCACAAAGTCCGAGGAGAAAAAAAAGTTGTTATACCGTACGTAGTATAACAACATGACAGTTTTTTATAACATGACAGTTTTGAGGCCGTGACATTCAGAGGCTGTTGCATCATCCTACCTGTGCAGTGGGGGAGAAGAAAAGGCGAGAGAAAACGAGATCATTCTGCCCAAACAAATGTTCACTGCCTGGCTTCCCTACCAAAGCCACAAATGTGAAATCTCCCAGCATGCATTGGGCTAATACATTTCGATAATAAATAGCATCCAAATTAGCCTAAATAGATAGAAAGGTAGATAGAAATAATGTGTAATGTTAACACACAACATGCAATTGTAGATATATCCCTCGCAGATTTAACATGATTTAGATAAGTGACAGCGTAACGCGGTTCTACTGTCATGTCCTATACTGTGATGTCCGCTCCAATAAATTGGCCCTACTTCACATTTAGTTTTACAATAAAAACACATTTCTGCAATGACTTTACATAATGTAGCCTATATTTATGTGCATCATCCTACCTGTGCAGCAGGGGAGAGAAAACGATATCATTCTGGACAAACTTTCACCAATCTAATCTCATCATGACATAGCGATAGGCTATTTCTTTCTAGCCAATGCGTTTAGAACATTCTTTTCACTTTGATCTTGCTATAGTTAGCGTATTTACATGCTTGCAGTATTTAAACTGCAGTTAGATTGGTTTGAGAAGCATAATAATATGGAATAATAGCCTATATATGGAGACAGACAAACAGGATGAAAGGGAGGGGGGGAGCAGAGCGCTTGGCTTTTCTGGCTTTACTGGATCGCTCTGCAGAGTCCTGCGCGGGTCTGATTTTCAAGACCCGGTTCCGCCCGGCCCCGCGACGTGCAGTACCGACCCCGCTCCGCGAACCCGCACATATGATCAATCAGTACCGCAACCCACCCCGCCCCGCAGACATGAGACCCGCCCCCCGACCCGGAACCGCATATATATAATAACCGTTAATCTGCAGTGCAAACATTTTGTAGTGAACCAAACGAAACTGCCACCGTTTCACACGAGAGGCGAACAGCAGTCTTTCTGGCCGAGACTCGTCAGCTGATGTATGTTAATTAGCTTTTAGCAGCTGCTAGCTCACTAACCAGCTGGATAGCTCTGCTATCAGACACACAGACAGTTACAGCAAGCAAAGTGACTTACCAGCTATTTCCAATATGTCCGGTATAATCCATACTGCCTTTATGATTGCTGTTGGAGGAACGTAAATCCACGTTGGGATGAGACCTCTCCACTTTCACGCTATCCATCCATGACATGTTCTTGCCTGTTGCTATGAAAACAGCCAGTGTGTATGTTTGACTGGAAGCTAACGTTAGCCTACTATATTATCTGTCCGACTCGTATTGTCTCCAATCAATCACCTTGACCGCAGCTGAGTTTTGAATGTTTTGTGCAGTCCATATAGCGTCACACATTGCACAGTATGCGGATACTTGAAACGATGCCGGTTATGTAAACAAACTGCGAAAACGTGCGTCAGAAACTTTTCTCCTGTTCGAGTCAGACCAGCTGCCAGACACACCCCCTGCCAGACACCCCCCCCCTGCCAGACACACCCCCTGCCTCCATCTGAGTGCAACAGAAAAACATACAAGGCTCATACGTTGTCGTTGTTCCACCCGCCGCCCGTCCGCATTTATTAATTTTTACCCGCCGCCCGACCCACCAATTTACAGAAGTGTATTTTTTACCCGCCCCCCGCGTTTTTTTGCGGGTACCCGGCAGGGCCCCGCGGAACCCCGACCCGGTGCAGGACTCTGTCGCTCTGTGGAATTGGAGCTTAACACCTTAAGTGCCATAGCCGAAATAATTCGTCTTACATAATCCAACGCTTAAGTGCCAGAGCCGAGTTTACTCGTCTTACATAAACATTTTTTTTTTTTTGACGCTGGGACATCAATCAACAACTTTTACATCTTCGAGATCACTATTGGAGCAAGATAATGTGTATAATCTATTTTACCGACCCACTAAGTGTTGACAGTGCTCCCCCAGACGACCGAAATCAAAGAAAAAACTGCCGCGGGACCAAGCCGTTCAAGGAAATGCCGTGGCGATTTTACAGTAATCCACTTGTCTTGCCTGAGAGCGGCCGCGCACCGGCAGCAGCACACAGAGAGCGGAGAGCGATTTGCAAAATAGATCATAGGTGAAACACACTTTGAAACACCTCAGAAAGGCCATAATCAACATCTGCCCATCGCCCACGCATTCCCCGGCCCATCTTGACTCGCACAAGGAGCGTCCGCACGCAGGCAAGCAGGCAGGCAGGCACACAGGCAGGCAGCAGCAAAAGCGCTTCTGACACGCCCGCTGTACAGCCAGGAGGAAGGAGGAGAAGACACACGGAGGGAGGAGTTTGAATGAGAGGGGTGTTTCCTGTTGTTATGGAGGAAATTACTGTTCAAAACTATTGTTTAGAATGTCTGACGGTCTTACTGATGCCAAAAATGAATGGTTAAAGTGACTGTTTCACAAAAAGCCATTTATCTCTGAATAAATTTCCAGACGCTGAAACCATGCTGTACTCAACGGCTAATATCTACATAACTACTAACTCTGCAAACTAACTCTTTTAGACAGAGAAAGCACACATTCTATTAGTTATTTTTAGATGATTGGTGTTCATGAATTCTTAACAGAAAAGAATCCTCGGCTGTTGCTAAAATGAGCCAGAATCGTCAAAAACACCCCTGGCACAACTTACCTACAGGAATGAAAACATGGCTGGCATTCAATGTGTTAAAAGGGACGCTTGTGATTCGTTTACTGCACTTCTCCAATGACCAGATTGTGCATAATTTGACGTTAAAAGGCGTGGTTATAATGCTTAAGGCCGCCTGTAGCGCCGATACCAAAATATCGAGTGCGCTGGTCCACGGCCACTACTCTGGGCTGCGTCTGGCGTTGGGCGCAGTTCATAGGCCGATGCAACGATAGAGCCCAATGTATTGCATAATATGGAACAAAGTTCCACACACTGAAGAAGATCTAATTTCTTCTTAAAATTAAAAATGGACAGATAACACACACAAAAATCTCTGTAAGTGATCAATGGAATATCACGCAAAAGAGATGAACACACACACACACACACACACACACACACACACACACACACACACACACCTTTAAAATGTGGATTTTATTTTGCTGAAACGGAACATAACAGTCAGGGTTTGACCTTTGACTCCTTGCTGGAGCTGCAGTGAGTGCAATGCCATCAGCAGTGGTGTAGTAACTACATTCAAATCTCCCTAACTACTTTAGGTCATGTAGTTTAGGTAGCTACCGTTATACAAACTACATATTCATAGTGTTCTTGACATGTGTTTTTTGCAACTATGTCACAGCTCAGGTCATGGTTGTCATTAATGACAATCACCTGCCATTTCATTAAAAGTACATATGTCTGTGATGTAATACTGTTGTAGAATGGAATACTATGTATGTCTGTGATGTAATACTGTTGTAGAATGGAATACTAAGTATGTCTGTGATGTAATACTGTTGTTGCCCATAGTAGGATTGCCTTTTACCCGGGAGGGTCTGGTGAGACGTAGGAGGAGCCCGGCCTGGAGTCACCCCACACAGGGCCTAGACCCTCCATGCACCGAAGGGCCTTACAATACTGCGGTGTAGCACTAACTCTATTGCATCGGATTGGGCGTGATCAACCCTTCCGCAGGCAACGTTGCAGACAGAGTAGGAAGGCTGATCCGTGAGCGGCTGCTTCTGGGACGCGGGTCGGGGTCTTAATCGGCCTCGGCTGGGTCTACTGGGCGAGGGTGTATGATGTTGAGAGACCCGAAACACCTTACAACCCCAGCTAACATCACTGATGACGCGTCCCAGCGCATGCTGTAGCATGTATTTTAAATCTTGGAGAATGGAATACTAAGAATTTCTCTAGGAATTTGGCATTTTCCTGATTCCACCTCAACAATTGCTCCCTATCCTCTCCTTAAATCACAGCCTCGGGCTGCCAAAGTGAGGATTGGCCTTGCCCTAGGCCCTAAATGAAACACGCTACGTCAGCGGTTCCCAGCCTTTTCCGACACATGGCCTACTTGAACATCTCACCGTAAACACCAATCTGACCGTAAACTGTACAGAGGCCAAATATAGCAGAGCACATTTTATTTTAACGATCGAGCTGTCCATCAGCACCACCCAGAAACCAGAAACTAAAAGTGAGGGTCTGTCTGCAATAGACTAATTAACAAATAATTGATTGCAAATTAAATAACGGTATCATTCAAACAATGGAGAAATGCATTCTCATACATAATATATAATGTATATTTCTCCCCACAGAGATTGTACATTTTTGCAAATGATTTGGCGGCCTACTTGCAATACCTTTACGGCCCACAGGTTGGGAATTCTCTACATTTTACACGGTGTCAGTTCAGTTGGACCTCCGTCTAACAATATGAGACACAGATTGTGATAGTTTGATCTACAAGTAGTCTGAATGTAGTTGAGCTACTTTTTGAAAGTAGTTTTAGTTGGAAGAGTTAGTACATGTTTTTGAGAGTAGTTAAGATGTAGTTTAACTGCTTTTCATTGTGATGTAGCTACTAGTTTGGTAAACAACTAGTTTTAAAGTCGTTAACCCCAACACTGAAGTTAGTCGAGTTAGTCAAGTCGAGTTGTTACCATGCAGCAGTAATGTAGGCTGCTTAACTCATTAAGTGCCAAGGACGAGTATGTTCGTCAATTGGTTTAGTAACGTAGAGTGCCAAGGACGAGTATGTTCGTCAATTGCGTTTTTTGACGGTGGGACGTGGATCAAAGCCTAATATATCTCCTGTAAAATTTTGGGGCATGTTGAATGTGTATAACCTATTTTACCGACCCATTAGGTGGCGACAGTGGTCTCCAGATTACAGAAAGGTCCGGAAAACAGCAGGAAGAAACCCATTGATCAAAGAGAAACCGCTCATGCTACAGCCAGAGCCATATAGATGGCTCTGACTGCAGCTGATGTTGGCTGCGAACAGCAGTCAATCCGCGCACACAACTGAGCCCCTCTGCCTCTGTCTGTCTGTCTGCATAGTTTCTTCACATGATTAGCCGCCAGAAAGGCAGCACCCGACGCCGAAGGGCCAAACCTTTCCCTGCAGTCCGGTTTGGCATTTCCGTGTCGCGCTGGGAGCCGGCGCAAAAAAACGGAGCGCTCCGAAAATAGACTGGGTGCGTGTTAGGCTGTGTGTTAGTGTGGGGAGGAGTTTGCAGCTGAGGGGGGGAGAGGGGGGTGGGGCACGCAGGCACCACACAACTACACCACGTCACTACATCAGAAAATATTATCTTCAGACTCAGTGAATGTGCTTGAAATGCTGCATTTCACAAAAGGCGGAATAACTCAGCTTCTAATTTGAAAAGTGTCTTTTTGCTCAAAACAGCCTATCTTCTCCGGCTCATAACTAAAGAACGGAAAATGGGATCAATAAACTTTTTTTTGCAGATGATAGAAGAGAGTCTCATCGTTCTTTGTGCGTGTTCGGTGTTTACATAGTAATATCACACAATATTCTGTGGGCCTCGAGATATCACTGAAAACGCTCTGAAACTCTGGCACTGGGAGCGTCCGTTCTCCAAAAGTGGCTGGCACTCAATGAGTTAAAAGAAGACGTCCTGCATTCCATTTCAATAATCTCACACTCTGCAAAGGGATAACTGCTAATATTGTCTTCTATTTTATTCACACAGATATAGCAGCTGTATAAAACAATGTTTCTCATAAATTTGCATATTGTTAATTAAAGTGTAGTGAAAGTTTATTAAAAACATGAATGAGTTCCAAAGTAGAAACAGCGTCCTAACAAGAAAATGTATGATTGTTTGTCCCGTACCCAAACTGAAACCCTGTGCTCATGGAAATATTGTGTAGATATTATTCATGATGTTCCTGGTTATAGGGACTCAGAGAAATACATCTGCTATTTTGGTGAAAACAGTTGCTGGAATGATGGGGGAGAACTCCCATGGCTTCTCCACTGAGATGTGAGATTGAATAAAAAGCAGGAGTACGGCAACCATTTTAGGGCATCCTCGTCAGTCAGAGTATAGGCTATCGTTCCTCAGTCTAAAGCGTTGTCAGTTGTCATGTCTCCTATAGTAAACCGTCGAGTGTGCTCTGAAACACCTTCAGTCCTCACACGAAAACGCTGTCATTCCTCCTGCCTCACTAAAAACGTTGTCGATCCTCCTGCAGACTAGCTGTCAGACATCACTCAAACTAGCTGTCAGGCATCACTCCTCACGTCTCACACAAAAACGTTGTCGATCCTCCTGCAGACTAGTTGTCAGACATCACTCAAACTAGCTGTCAGGCATCATGCCTCACACAAAAACGTTGTCGATCGTCACATGACGACAACTGACAACGCTTTAGACCAGGGGTGCCCACACTTTTTCAGCTTGGGAGCTACTTTTAAAATGACCAAGTCAAAGTGATCTACCAAACATATTTATTTATATATATATATACACTGAGTATACAGTGGAAAACAGTGGAACAGTGGAAAAACAGTGGAAAAAGTGGAAAAACAGTAAAAAAAAATAAAAAAAATAAAAAAATAATCCCCCCCTCCCTCAATGCCATGCGATCGACCACACTACCTTCGCGATCGACCGGTCGATCGCGATCGACGTATTGGGCACCCCTGCTTTAGACTGAGGAACGATAGCCTATACTCTGACTGACGAGGATGCCCTAAAATGGTTGCCGTACAGGAGATTGGTTATCAGAGGTTCACAATCACACAGTAAAAAGAAAAAAAAAGAAAATCAATCAAAGTTAGAGTTAAATTGGCTTGAAATCATTGGGTCCATTACTACGCAGAGGTGAAGTTTGTATTTCAAATCGCTTTTGAGGGCTTATAAAAGTGTAAGTACAATACTGTGTATTCATCTTCGGGATAGGGTTGAGAGAGTGCTGATGACTGGGCTGAGTCAGCTGAAATGAACTATAGTGTTATGATAAATCGTGGTTATTGCCATTGGGGGAAAAACAAGAACTTCCTGACATAAAAGCCAATGTAAGACAAATTATTACTGGCCTGGTGTTGGTCCAATTGCAAGTTCTCCACAAAATGTAAAAGTCTCGTGTTTTCTCTAGACAATTAAACAAAAAGGTTTCCCTCTCCAAGTGCAGAGCCCATTTAACCAAATTAGAGGACAAATTACATTCATAATGAAAAGTAATTGAGCATCCTGTAATTAAAGCCCAAGACAAACGGGCTTGTCAGCGCCACTATTATTCAGCATTTGGTTATATTTAGGTTTTAATTCCTCCATAAGTCAAAAATCATCAGAGCTCTGTATTTGTGGAGGCAATAAAGAGCACAGGGTCAGGATTATTGGCAGATTCTGTTGATTTAATGGCTGTCTGGATGGCTAATTTAAACAGATAGTTAACCCAAAAATAGAAATTCTGTCATCTACTCACCCTCACATTGAAACACGTGGTTTGTCCATATAACACGCAGGGAGGTTGCAAGCACAACTCCAATCTGTAGCAATCTTCTCCAAAACAACTGAAGTAAATGGGGACCTTCAGAGTTATAAAAAGACCTATAGACGGTTTCAACTTGACAACATAAAGATTCTAAATTGCCCATAGCTATCTTCCTGATGCAGTGTATACAGTCTATGATGCTAATACAACAGCTGACAGGAAATAAGCTATGTGTCAAACTGTTCCTATAGCTGTCACGATCAGATACAAAACCTGGACCCAAATGCACGACTCAAGAGACAAGATGCAAAGTAAAAAGTATTTTCTCAAAACAAAAATCCAACAAACAAAACAGGCAAAATTCCAAAAGGTTAACTGAGGCAGAAAATACAGATCAAGGTCAAAATAGGAATGCTATGGAGCTGAGCTGTTTCTGGGTGGATGGCAATTACAATCTGGCAGAGAGCTGGTGGAATGGACATGAAGATATGGGCTGATTAGGGAATGAGGAGCAGGTGAGTGGGGATGATTGGCACACAGGTGAAACTACTGAGGGAAGACAGGCAGGTGGGAGTGGCTGGGTCTGGAATGACAGCAGAGTTAGAACAGAGTATGAACAATAAGACTGAATGAATGAGGAATGCATAACTGAATGCAAAATAGTAACATAATAAAGAATGATACTACAAAACTATGACAATAGCAACACAATTCTTTGAAAACCGTCTATATTTACACCATCATTTAGTGCAAATCTTAGAAATGATTGGGCTTCCGGTATGTTGTTGGAGTAGGCAGAAGCATAGTGAGACCGTGCTCCCGGGCTTATCGCAATTCTCCCACTAAATAACTCAAAAACTCACTTATACTCATCGGAGAAGTTAGATGAGTGGAAGGAAAAAGAAAGGAGCCCCGGAAAGGCAGAAAAGAAGTGCCGCACATTCTGGAAGAAGATAACGTCGCCGCGGTGGCTAACGTTGAAGCTAACATTAGCTTAGCTGAAACATCACAAAACAGCGAGGAGGCTAGCCCCAGAACGAGCATGGATGATTCCGAACACATACTCACAATAAAAGAGCTAAAAGCTGATCTCAAGGGGGACAGTGACGGACTGAGATGGGAGATTAATCATCTGGGTCTTGAAAAACGGCAAACTCGATAACATCACCAAGGAAATGCAGAGCCTGACTGACCGTGTTGGAGAGGCCGAGTCCCGGGTGGAGCGAGTGGAGAGCTGGGCGACGGAGATAACCGAAGCGCTCTGTACCAGCATGGACAAACAACGTGCCTTGCAGCAGAAGCTAACAGATTTAGAATCCAGATCAAGGAGTAACAACATCCGCATCTTTGGAGTGGCAGAGGGAGAAGAGGGTAAGTCGGTACCGCAGTTTGTTGAAAAATTCCTCAGAGGCGAGCTGCCACTTCCACAGGATCTGGATCTCAAAATACAGCGGGCCCACCGTTCTCTGGCCAACAAACCCCCACCCGGCGCTCCACCAAGACATATTATCATCAACTTCCAGGAGTTTACCACTAAAGAGATGGTGCTGAGGGAAGCTAGGAAGAAGGGGAAGATCCATCTTAACTCATTGAGTGCCAATGACGTCGATCGGCGTCAAAGTAAATAGTAACGTTGAGTGCCAATGACGTCAATCGGCGTCAAATGCGTTTTTTGATGGTGGGACGTGGATCAAAGCCTCCTGCATCTCCTGTACAAATATTGTAGCTATTGAAGGTGTATAACCTATTTTACGGACCCATTAGGTGGCGACAGTGCTCTCCAGATTAGAGAAAGGTCAGGAAAACAGCAGGAAAAAGCTGTGATGAAACGGAAACTGCTCATGCTGGAGCCAGAGCCGTATAGATTGCTCTGACTGGAGCTAACGTTAGCTGCGAACAGCAGTCAATCCACGTCCACAACTGAGCCCCTCTGTCTCTGCTGCATAGTTTCTCCACACGATTAGCCGCCAGAAAAGCAGCACCCGACGCCGAAGGGCCAAACCTTTCCCTGCAGTCCGGTTTGGACTTGTCGCGCTGGGAGCCGGCGCACAAAAACGGAGCGCTCCGAAAATAGACTGGGTGCGTGTTAGGCTGTGTGTTAGTGTGGGGAGGAGTTTGCAGCTGAGGGGGGGAGAGGGGGGTGGGGCACGCAGGGCACCACACAACTACACCACGTCACTACATCAGAAAATATTAGCTTCAGACTCAGTGAATGTGCTTGAAATGCTTCATTTCACAAAAGGCGGAATAACTCAGCTTCTAATTTGAAACGTGTCTTTTTGCTCAAAACAACCTATCTTCTCCGGCTCATAACTAAAGAACGGAAAATGGTATCAATAAACTTTTTTTTGCAGATGATAGAAGAGAGTCTCATCGTTCTTTGTGCGTGTTCGGTGTTTACATAGTAATATCACACAATATTCTGTGGGCCTCGAGAAATCACTGAAAACGCTCTGAAACTCTGGCACTGGGAGCGTCCGTTCTCCAAAGGTGGCTGGCACTCAATGAGTTAATACTGTGCTAGGTTCTAAACAAGAAAGCATGTTTACAGTTGTTTTACTTTCCTGATGCACTATAAATGTTTACAATGCTGTGGTGTAGCTAAGAGAGGTCAGAATTGACCAAATTATATTTCAAATCGCTGGCATGTGTACCAGCTTACCATACTTAGATTTGTTTCAAATGCGTTTACTTTTGGGGCTTTAACACAGCTTTTGTTGCACAGAAATTAAGCACTTTTAAATGAAAATTAAGCTACTTTTGCAATGTAGTGCCACTTCGAGAGAGCGATGACGATGGTAAGAAATAGCCTATTTTTTGTATCGCGTTTGAGATGAAATGATCACACACAGCCGTCTGTGTCACATAAACATTTCAAAGTTTACAGCACTAATGTAGCTATTGTGTGATCTTCTGTGCTAACGTTAGTTATGAGAGGTAACGTGACAGCAGGTAACGTTACAGCACTCGTTATTCCTGTGTGTGTGTGTGTGTGTGTGTGTGTGTGTGAGAGAGAGAGTGTGTGAGTGTGACCACATAAGGGTTCATTGGTTCCATTTGTTTATGCTTTTATCAAGCTAAGCTAAAAATCCACATGGCAACTGTAAAAGTAAATTATTTATTTGATTTTGTGCACATATTTATCATACTTTGATATTTTGTGTTTTCAGACTCTGAGTCGATGGAGGCGCAGTCCAGTCCTAGTCCCAGTCCTGTGTAGTCCTACACCACCTATTTCGGAAAGACCATGTCTCGAAATAGGTTCCAACTTATTCTGAGGTTCTTACATTTTACTGACAATACTGTAGCAAGGAGGCTGCGGCCGAGCCTCATCTGTCAAGAAACCCCAGGGGCCAGACTCTCTCTCTCTCTCTCTCTGTAGCCGCTCA
This sequence comes from Poromitra crassiceps, assembly GCF_964638095.1. NCBI lineage: Eukaryota > Metazoa > Chordata > Actinopteri > Beryciformes > Melamphaidae > Poromitra > Poromitra crassiceps. The sequence goes on from NC_139623.1 coordinate 127,662,557, forward strand.
CTGGGCGGGATGGACCGACACAGCTCCCTCAAATACATTCTCTTATTTTTTATTTTTTATTAATTTATTTGGGAAAACAAATACTGTATATGTCTGATGTGTCACTGAGGCAAAAAATAAAAGGCTCAAAAGAGAGTTCTGCTTGAAACGGTGTCCTTCACTAAAAACCTCTTTTTCTCCTATTTCTCTTCCGAGGAGGGCATTTTTAGTGAAAACAAGCTAACTTCCACTGCTTGTAACTCAAAATCCTGGCACTGGGAGCACACAGACCGAAATGACCCTGGCAGAGAATGAGTTAATAGCTCGGGGAACGGTCCGGCCCCCGGCCCCTTAGGTTTCTGACAATGTGGCCCCCTGAACAATTTAGTTGAATAGCCCTGCGTTAAGCCATTGCTGGCTATGCTCATGCAGGTCATTGTGACCTTTTATCCACTGCCGTCCAAAGCCCCGCTCATGCAGGTTGTTGCTGATCTGGGTCAACTCAGTACTGACCTTAAATACAGGTCTTTGCTGACCTTTTATCCGTTGCTGTCCAAAGCCCCAACAGCGTCTAAAAAAATCGACGCTGTCGTGAGGCAGCAGGGCTCACCACTGATCCGCTGTGCATGTTGGGTAATTGGGGCTGTCTCTCCTGCTAGTGAATGTGATCCAGTCCAGGCATCATAACATTGTTGTTTCAGCTCATCAACTCATCATCTGATCACTCCGGACCCATACAGCATTGCTGGCTAAGCTCAAAAACATTGTCATCATTTTCATAGTCATGGTTTGGCTAAATCCGACAGTCATAGCTCATAGTTGGTGGGCTAAGCTGGAAATTATATAGCCATTGTTGGTGGCTAAACTGGGAATCAAATTAATCGTCACTGTTTAAGCTGAAATCATAGTCATTGTTGTTGACTAAACCGAAATCAAGTATCCTCGTTCTAAGCTAAAAATCAATCATAGCAATCAAGATGAATTCAAAGCCACTGTGTGGTCTGCTGGAATCAAGTCATCATTGTTGGCTAAACTGGATATCAATCTCAGGTCGTTTTCACACTGGAACGTTTAGGTCGACTTAACTGAGTTTTAGGGCCAAACACGGCGCGACTGGGTCAGTGTGAACATGCCACTCGAACTCGTAGTCGACGTAACTCACTCGCTCTCGGTTCAGCTGGAGAGGGTGGTTTCGGAGCGGCTTGCGTCGCCCTAACCCTACCCTAAATACGGCGCGAGTGATGTGTGAACGCGCGCTTCAGCTCGTTCTAATGCTGTATTTCTAATGTTAACGTCAATTCGGCGTTCACAAACATTGCATAAACAGTTATTGGCCAAATTACCACCAAGGGCATAGCAAGCCTAGCGTTACCAACGTTAATGTTTACAACTTACCTGGCTGTTCACCGATAATATCTGCGTATGGTGAGGGCTTCACGGTTCAACAGAATCAATCTGCGCCTTGTCCTGCTTTGTCTGGAGATTCGCATCCGCCGCCTCCATTACATGAAAACATTGTTTTCCAGATGCAGCCGTGCCTCGTTTTCAAATTCAACACTTTCCCGATATTGAAAGAGACAAACGATGTAAAATGCAAAAAGCAGTACCAAGAGCAAACAGCGTTGTTCATTCTCCATTCTCCATCTAGGGACAAATATTGCAAACTAGCTTAGGGTAAATGTCAGGATATATAACAAAGACTGTGAATGCTCTATGTTTATGTATCTGTCCCTATAGAAATAAACTTTTCAATCAATCGTTCAGTTCTGTTTACATCCCGCCGGGCTTCCTTTCCGGGTGGAATTACGCTATACGCGTCTACTTCCGTCTGGTTGGCATGGATACATGACGCTCCACTCTGTAGAACGACGGCCTGGGCGCGGTGATAAAAAACACATGTGAAACGAAGCCGCTCTAGTTGAAAATTGAAACATTGTATACTTTTCACTGCTGCGGCAGCGCCTGGCTCGACCCAAATATGTGTGAAAACGACCTCAGTCATTGTCTGAGTTGGGGGAAGAAAAGCGCAGCCGGTTGGCGAGGTCAAGCCCGGTGAGTTAGATAGATAGATAGATAGATCGATAGATAGAGTACTTTATTCATCCCCATAGGGAAATTCTGGCGTTACAGCAGCAGTAGCATCAATGACAGTAACAACTAATTAAACAATAAAAAGTTACACAAATTTGCGTAGGTAAGGTGCAGAGCAAAAACAGCAGTATCAACATATTGCTAGAAAGAAGCAAGAAACAATACAATATGTAAATATGCAAACTACAATATATACAACTTTACCTCCACCGCCGTTACATCTTTCGTTTCCCAGAAACTGTAAGTATATTAAATAATACTGTTATTTCTATGACTAAAGCTGTACACTGTTTGATTATTTATATTATAATTGCAATGACTATGCCGTACCCTGTATGGCGTATTATATTACATGGTAATATAGCTATGACTATGCATTGTGAGTGTGCAAAGTGCAACGTGGGCATGAGTGTGCACTGTGCATGTGCAGTATGGATTCAACATTCAGGAGGGTCATTATAGGAGGGTGGGAGGGGAGGGAGGGGAGGTGGGGGGGGGGGGAGAGGGAGGGTTAGGGAGAGGAGGGCCCTCCTCTCTCGGCATGTCCAGGAGTTATTGTATATTGTTATTGCGGTGGGCACGAAAGACCTCCTGTAACGGTCCTTGCTGCAGGGGAGCTGACGGAGCCTCTGACTGAAACCGCTCCGTTGTCCAGCCAGCAGGTCGTGTAGGGGGTGTGTCGTGTCATCCATGATTTTAAGTATTTTTTGTAGCATCCTTCCCTCCACAACCACCTCCAGGGGCTCCAGAGTGGTCCCCAGCACAGAACCTGCTCTCCTAAAAAGTTTGTTCAGTTTGTTAGAGTCGCCGGCTCTGATGCAGTTGCCCCAGCAGGTGGCTGCGAAGAGAATTGCACTTGCTACCACAGACTGGTAAAAGATATGCAACATTTTGCTGCACACGTTGAAGGATCTGAGCCTCCTCAGGAAATAGAGTCTACTCTGCCCCTTCTTGTAGACAGCCTCGGTATTGCATCTCCAGTCCAGTTTTTTGTCCAGGTGAACGCCCAGGTATTTGTAGCTGTCCACACTCACCACCTCCTCACCCCCGATGGAAATAGGGTTCGGCTCCGTGCTGGTCCTCCTGAAGTCCACAACCATCTCCCTGGTTTTGGACATGTTAAGGAGGAGGTGGTTTTCTCCGCACCAGTCTACAAAGCGGCCCACCAGTTCCCTGTACTCTGCCTCCTCTCCATCCCTGACACACCCCACAACTACAGAGTCATCTGAATATTTCTGCACATGACAGGATACTGAGTTGTATTGGAAGTCAGAGGTGTATAGGGTGAAGAGGAAAGGTGAGAAAACAGTCCCTGGAGTTAGTAAGTTGCTGATAAAAAGAAGAGAAAGGATCTATGTTCAAGTACTAATAATGATGAGGAATCTTCAATGGATATCCTTATTCTCAGCTATCATCATTATGGACATTGTCAGTGATCTGCCTCTGAGAGGTGGTATCCGGGACAGAATCCTTCAGAAAGAGGCCTTGGATACACTCCCTGGGACTCTCATTCCTATGGGGACGCATTTATTTTTATTTTTTGTGTGTGAATCATCTATTATAATTGTTCCATGTCTTAGATCTTATAGTAGGCGGGTTTACATTATGGCTCCCCTGCCCAGGTTAGACCCATGTGCCAGGTGTGTCCATCTACACTATAATTATCATGGTCATTGCTTGAGGAACTGCCAAACTCGATGAAGAGGGTGTTTGGCGCAAATCGCCCACCATGTGGCAATTTTAAAGTAATTGAGAGCACTGGCCTGATCTTTTTGTCTTAAGATCAAACTATGTAATTGCGATCCTTCGCCCAGATGCTGCTGGTTCCCCTTGCCATTTCTAGCCATTGCTGGCTAAAACCCATTCATTGCAAGCAGGTCCTGCCCCCTCCCTTGCCATTGCTGGCTATCTCAAGTTTTAAATATTCCAGTCATTGCCAACTATTGCTGGCTAAGCCCAAATATATCCGATTATTTCCGTTTAATCATTGCTCACTAAAGCTCATAAATCATGTCGATATAATGATCTTACTGGCCTTCATCTACCAGTGTATATCTGATCCGATCAAGTGGCTTCACTATCGGCCCAATGTTCTCTCCATTCATAAAAAAAAAACTCGTAACGGACAAGCCCGTCTTTTATTGTCACACGAACACCACAATACATGCATGCGGCCAGCCGGCCACATCACACACGCATGCTGACGGTGGCCGGTGAAAAGTGTCCTCTGCATTTAACCCATCCAGGCATGTCCTTTCCTCCGGGGGGCAGGCCAGGAGCAGTGGTCGCTTTCTCGTACAGCGCCCGGGGACCAACTTCGGATGTTGTCGTCACTGGTCGGATGACGATGACGATCTGATCTTCTGCATGTTTTTAGTGGGGGGGTTATATACGGAGGAACCCCCTGGGGGAGCACGGAGAGAACATGCAAACTCCACACAGAGAGAAAGGCCCTTATGACGAGATAACCCACCTGGGCAGTAGGCACTGAAGATATGGGAGGGAACACAACCACAGCGCCCACAGTGTCCCAGGCGAGAATCGAACTCAGGACCTTCTGACTGTGAGGCGACAGCGCTACCGACTGCGCCACCGTACCCCCCCCATGAAACTGTTATTAACTGTAATTGTCCCGCAGAATCTTGAGGTCTTCCAAATTGTTGTTTACCCCTTGACCGTGAATCGGTAAGTCAATGCATATCGATGATGGTGGTTCTTCATCTCGATCCCTCATTACAAATTCATGTCCCACGTTTAAGTGTACACCTGGTTTCACCTGTTCACCATGTCTGTTGCTGACTCGCTCTAATGCCCTTATCAATAGCCTGTCCATTCCTTCACCCGCTTAGCTGGCCTACAACCCAGCAGGCATTTTGCCCCTCATAGCGGCCTTCATCTCCCGGTATTCGTAAATAACCTGCATAGCTGGCCTACATCTCCCAGAATGCATGCCTGCATAGCTGGCCTACATCTTCCAGCATGCATTTTGCCTCTCATAGTAAATAACCCGCATAGCCGGCCTACATCTCCCGGCATTTGTAAATAAACCCACATAGCTGGCCTACATCTCCCAGCATGCATGCAGCTGGCCTACATCTTCCAGCATGCATTTTGCCACTCATAGTAAATAACCCGCATAGCCAGCCTACATCTCCCGGCATTTGTAAATAAACCCGCATAGCTGGCCTACATCTCCCAGCATTCATGCATAGCTGGCCTACATCTCCCAGCATGCATTTTGCCCCTCATAGTAAATTTGCCCCTCATAATAAATAACCCTGCATAGCTGGCCCATGTCCCAGCATGCATTTTGCCCCTCATAGTAAATTCGCCCCTCATAGTAAATAACCCCGCATAGCTGACCTTCATCTTCCAGCATGCATTTTGCCCCTCATAGTGAATAACCCGCATAGCTGGCCTTCATCTCCCAGCATGCATTTTGCCCTCATAGCCTACTTTTATTTATGTATTTATTTATTTATATTTTTGGTGAGCTCCATGATCCCCTTTATGCATTCCATTTATTCCAATATAACTTTATTTTCTTTTGGGGGATTTCCTATCCTATTCTTCACTGACGACGCCCTCTCATCATCTCAGGAGAGCGTCATCATATCATGGAGTCATATGCCAAAATGTATTTGTTGTATCATTAAAGATTGTTAAACTTTCTACTAGTCTCTCATGATTGCAATAATGTCTTGGACTATTTTCAATAATGAAGACTACTTAGCAGCTAACACCCAGTTCAGGTCATATCACAGTGCACGCCCCCTTTCTTTGAGGTTGTATAACCCATTCATTGTTAGGCTCGCCCCCTTTTCATTGATGTTGTCTTCACAGTTTACCACGCTGCGTGACAATAACCAATCAGCCCAAGCTATTCCTTTCCAGCTGATCCCAACCCAGCCGATCTACTATGAATCACCTCATTCAATGGAAAGGAATTGCTTCGGAAACTGGGTTGTAGAGATTGTACAACTCCTCTCCATTCGATGGGGGCATTTGAATGCAATTCCTTTCCATTGAATGAGGTGATTCATAGTAGATCGGGTGAATCACCTAATCAGCGTAGTATATCAGAGTCCATGATGTTTTACTCTGTTTGCTATGTGCCGTGTATGTGCCATGTGCAGGGGCGGAGCGACTCTATCAGCCCAGAGGGGGCGAAGCTATTAGGGAGGCCCACGCGGCCGGCGGCAAAGAAAAAATTGCCTTTTTTGCATATTTGAATCTGTTTTAGCCATATTTAGTGGAATATCTCATTTTAAACACACCAATGTTATTGTCTATTGATTGAATTCCTCTCACACTCACACCACTGACTTTATTAAATAAAGTAATTTTAAGTCACAACTGTAAAATAGCTGATAGCCCCTACGATACGATACGATACGATACGATATACTTTATTGTCAGTTCACACTGAAATTTGTCTTGCAAGACAGCGGCAGTCCCATGCACAAACACATGACAAAGAGAACAAAACCAAAAATACAAAGATCCATACACACATACAGTACAGCACACAGAGCGCACTGGTCACTGTTCCACTGACCCTCGGCCATGTTCTTGATTAAGCCTCAGGATCGACTGATGTATAAAGGACTTTCTTAGTCTGACCTTCTTGAAAGTTGGAATTAGGTATCTCCTGCCAGAGGGCAGGAGTTTATATTCTTCATGTAACACATGATTAGTGTTTGAGGCAATATTTCTAGCTAACCTCAATACACTGTTGACATATGTTGTGCTCGTAGGAGCTGGTTTGGTTATGAAATATGATTATTAATAATTATGAATTATTAATATTCATAAATTTATTAGATTTGACAGAAAATATTCTCTGTAAGTATTCTCTGTAAGATTCGGGGCACCAGCGTGGATAGGCCACACACCTGTCTAAAAGTCAACTTATGACTATTTTAGACACCAAACCAAATTGTCATATCAGTCTCATAATGATATAATTAAGCAATATATCACGAGAGCAAGTGTGTTGTGGTGAATATATCCCCCTGATCAGTTGTTATCCCACGAGGCCGCAGGCCGAGTGGGATAACAACTGAGCAGGGGGATATATTCCACAACACACGCTGCTCGAGTGCTATATTGCTTTTATAAAAGGGTTCCAAGTATAATAATATAATAATAATAACACTATAAGTCCGACTGGCATGGTATTCTGAGAGTCAGTTGAAACACTACTGTAAGGCGGGACCTCTAGCAAGAAGATAGACGTGCGGGTGATTTGATTGGATCGTTCTGGAGACTGAAGTCGACATTGGCCAATCCAGGCGCTTGCTGCGAACCTGAGAGCTTTTTGCAAAGTCCGACACCAGAGCTGTACCAAGTAACGTTACGTCTTATTTAGAGATGCGGGGTTAAGAGTGAGGGCGCGCGAGAGAGGGGTTAAGACATTAGCCCGCGTCTATTCTTGTACAAAACATCATTTTCTGCGAAGTATTAGTAAAGTTATAAGCGAAGATCGATTCACAAGGATCTGAAAGGTGTCTCCGCCATTTTGTTTTCAAAGCCTTTTAGTAAGAGAGTTGCGCCATCATGCGTCCATAATGACTCATTGTACAAAGACTTGAAGCAGTAGTGACCCTCCATACAGCAGATCAGGAGAAAGCTGTTTGGCTTAAGGACTTTGCATTGGCTAAATAAATAAAATACTCATTGTAATCTACAATGAGTAGAAAATTAGTAGTAAAATTGCATACAAACAGACAGTACAACTCTGACTTAAATACATTTTATTCATAAATAACGTCCACATGAACATCCTTCATTTCTGTCATGTCATGAATCTATCATATCATGATACAACAGTGCAAAAACAGTGGCAGAACACAACATTTCACATATATAAATTGATATTCTTTGGTTTTCTTTTAACACATGCTAGGTTGTTTAATTAATAAATCATTTTTTAACACATGCCATGGAAATCAGACTGGAGAAGCTATCACCACAGCAAGCTAACCAACCAGAAAGTAACCAGAAGTCAAAGAGGATCTGAACACTCTTGTTCAGAGTATAGTATAACCCTTGTATTTTTTTTTTTGGATTTTTCGTTTTTTTTTTAATACATGCCATGGTGTAATTTCTTAGTTTTTTTTTGTCTTTTTCAGGGTTTTTTAAACACATGCCATGGTGTAATTTCCTTTTTCTTTTTCTGTTTTTTTAATACATGCCATGGTGTAACTTCCTAGGTTTTTTTTGGTCTTTTTCAGGGTTTTTTAAACACATGCCATGGTGTAATTTCCTTTTTTTTTTTTTTTTTTGTCTTTTTCTGTTTTTTAACACATTGAGTGCCAGCCATTTTTTCAATCCTGTAGGTAAGTTGTGCCAGGTTTTTTTTTGAGGATTCTGGCTCATTTTACAACAGCCGAGGATTCTTTTCTGTTAAGACTTCGTGAACACCAATCATCTAAAAATAACTCATAGAATGTGTGCTTTCTCTGTCTAAAAGAGTTAGTTTGCAGAGTTAGTAGTTATGTAGATATTAGCCGTTGAGTACAGCATGGTTTTAGCGTATGAGACAGCAAGCTGAGATAATCGCAGTTTTGTGAAATTCAATCAAACAGCAGAACAGTCACCTGCCTGTGATTGTGGGTGCCATTGGGCGAGTCTGTATACTGTATTGTGTGTGTGTGTGTGTGTGTGTGTGTGTGTGTGTGTGTTCGCGCGTTGCTCCGCGGCTCTGGGGGGAGGGGATCTCTGTCCGTTCTTTGCCCCCGCGGCGTGTCTGTCTCCCGCTCTGTGTGTGCTCTCTCTCTCTCTCTCTCTCTCTCTCTCTCTCTCTCTCTCCTCTCTCTCGGGACTGGGGGGAGGAGGAGAGAGAGGGAGAGAGTGTGTGTGTGTCTCCGGGCTCCTCCCTCCGTCTGTGCTGCGGGGGAAGGATTCTCCGCGGCCGTCTGGACTGTAAAACTGTTTCTTGAGGTTTGAGTAAGCTTTTGCGATTCTGGTCTTATTTATGCGCGGGGGTGCTCGAGTGTGTGTGTGTGCGCGCGCGCGCGCGCGCGCGTGTGTGTGTGTGTGTGTGTGTGTGTGTGTGTGGGATCGAGGGAGTTTTCGCCGAGCTGCTTCCTTGAAAATTACACTGTGGCTTTCTCCAGCGCGCTGGCTGGCTGCTCTGGCTGTGGCTGGCTGTGGCTTTCTCTGTCTTGGGAGAGAACTGTCGCCACTTAGTGGTCGGTAAAATAGATTATACACATTCTCTTCCTCCAATAGTGATATAGAAGACGTAAAAGGGGTGGATTGATGTCCCACCGTCAAAAAAAAAAAATGTTTATGTAAGACGAGATAGCTCGTCTATGGCACTTAACCGTTGGATTATGTAAGACGAGATATCTCGGCTATGGCACTCAACGTGTTACATACATGCCATGGTGTAACTTCCTAGTTTTTTTTTTGTCTTTTTCAGGGTTTTTTAACACTTTCAGTGCCACGGCCCTTGGGCAAAAGGTTGCTTGCTGTGCCACATAGGCCGCAATGCATTTTAAAACAGTCATATAATTTTTTTAATAATTACTATGTAAACACTGAACACGCACAAATAACGATGAGACTCTCTTCTATCACCTGCAAAAAAAAGTTTATTGATCCCATTTTCCGTTCTTTAGTTATGAGCCGGAGAATATAGCTTGATTGAACGAAAAATATACCTTTTTTTCTACGAGCTGAGATAATGAGCCTTTTGTGAAATTAAACATTTCAAGCACATCTCTGACTCTGAAGCGAATTTTCTGATGTCTGGGTCTGTCTGGGTGAAGTGTATGCTGCTCTGCTGCTCTCCGTGCTCCCCCCCCCCCCCCCCCCCTCAACTGCACACGCCTCCTGGGTGTGTCTTATGTGTCTGGTGGCTCTCAGTCTCTGCTGAGTTTGCTGCGCACACACAGTGAATGGTGCGCGACATTCAGCTTTTTGGTTCCGCGTGTGTTTGTCACGGGCTGGCATGCTTCCAGTTCGGAATAATAATGCTGATTATGTGAATGTGCTGTTGCAGCGTACATGGAAGTGCTCAGTTGTGACAGCGGATGCTGCTGCTGGGGGCACAGCTGGCGTTGTGCTCGTTTATGGAGGCACGTCGATGCATACGGACGGATGCGATGCGATTTCCTCATTTTGCCCAGTGACTATTTCTGTGTGTTTGGCTCCTTTTTCTCTGATCAGGAGAGTGCTGTCGCCACCTAATGGGTTTGTAAAATAGGTTATCGACCTCCAATAGCTACAATATTGTTAGAGGCGACGTAAGAAGCTTAGATCGACACCCCCCCGTCAAAAAAACAATTTGGAGTTATGACGCCATTTGGCGTCGCTGGCACTGTACGGTAAATTTCTAATGACGCCATATGGCGTCGCTGGCACTGAACGTGTTAAACACATGCCATGGTGTAATTTCCTTTTTTTTGTCTTTTTCTGTTTTTTTTTACACATGCCATTGTGTAATTACCTAGGTTTTTTTTTTGTCTTTTTTAGTTTTGTTTAAACACACTAGGTTGTTCAAATTTTTTTCTTTTGGTAAGTTATTTATTTAAATTAATTTGGATGTCGCCATTAATTGTGCAGTTGCTAAAAAATTGCCCAGTGTGACAGCTCTGCTCACTGCTCGTACTAGTAGTAGCCCTGCATCTTTTCTCAGGTGGTGGTGTGTTGCTTTCCTCGGCTGGTGGTGTGGTGTTGGTGAGGATGTTGCTCCACTTCTTCCGGTCCCCGAGCTTCGGCTTCCAGTAGCTTTGCAGAGAGGTTTCACATTTATGACCACTTATGGTCATAATCTCCCTGCTTGCTAGCCCGGCATCTGACAGTTTCTGGATGGTGGTGCTTCTGATGCAGTGGTTTGTATACCTGTGCTGCGTCCCTGCTTGTTGGCACAACTTTGGCAACATCTTGGAGAGGGTATTCACGCCCATTGGCTCCCGCGTGTACCTGTAACACAGCAAATTAGATTTTTAGTAGCCATCCTAATCCAGCTATAACTTTAATATGCACTACGCCTAATGTACTTACCAAACTTTGTCGACACCGATGCTCACATTTCTTCTTGGGTGAAGATAAAAGGCCAGTGCGTCTGAGGGCAAGAGGGAGAGATACTTCTCCAAGGAAGAAACCGGGCAGAGAAGATCTCCAGACTGTTCATACATGAAACCCCTTGTACTTTCTTTGTTCTTTGCTTGTGGGTCACTGTGGTTTTTAGTGTGTTCATTGAACGTCAGTGTTGCATATTTCAGTCCGTTTTCGTCTGTTTTGATGATGAATGACGTGGGTTTGAGACTCCTGTTGCCCTCAACTCCCCTGCGCCCAAAGTGAAGCTGGATATCAAACCATACTTTGGTAACGAGCCCCTCTGGTGTGTTAGGATTTAGGACTTTCTTGAGAGCTCTCATATCATCTTCGGTTATCGACGCGTGGTGGACTGAGGTGTCGAGACCCTTCTTTCTCAGCGTTTTCACCACGCCAGTGAAGACATGGTTGCTTGTTGTAAACTCGGTGTCTTTCATGATGTTCCAGGAGAGGCTGAGAGGTGGATCGTTAATGTACCGGTTGAGACTAGCACGCAGGCCTACGTAGCTGCTCAGTCCGTACAGTTCGCCTTTACCGTTCCTCACAGTGGCATAGAAATCTCGCAAAACGACATTCAGTTGCTCTTTTGACGAAGCCTTAAAATCGATAAACAGACCTTTATCGTGGCACCAGTCTTCAAAGCATTTCACTCCCCATTTTGTCTGCTTGACGGTGTTTTGTTCATTTCGGTCTATTTCGAGCTGGTCGACCTCCTTCCCACATAGCTCGGCATGTCGTTTAGGCGGCTTATTTTCTGGCGAATCCTGTTTCCATGAGTCCATTTCTTCTTACTTGGTTGGTTAGCTAGCTGTGGTGGTAGCTTCTCTTCCGCCTCTAGTCTTTGTCTGGTTTCCCAGGGTTTAACGATAAGTAGATTCTTCAGCGCCGTTCTTCTCTCGCTGTCTGACTTCGCGGGGTAACGTTAGTTTCTTCTTGTTTCTTTTCTAATGTTTATTTTCCTAATTCTTGTTTCTTTTCAAGCGCGGCTCACCAAACGTCTGGCTGCAAGCGAGTAGCTTTTTGTTTTGACACTATTGTAAGGCGGGACCTCTAGCAAGAAGATAGACGTGCGGGTGATTTGATTGGATCGTTCTGGAGACTGAAGTTGACATTGGCCAATCCTGGCGCTTGCTGAGAAGGGGAGAGCTTTCTGGAAAGCCCAACACGGAGCTCGAGCGCAGCCTTGCCTTTTAGTAAGAGAGTTGCCATGGCAACCAATAACCGATGGCCATGGGTTATTGAACTCGGTTACTGGAATTATACAATGGCTGTGAACCAATCAGATTGCTTGATTTGAGAGAGCCATTTTATAATGTACATTGTACAGTTAATTGAAGGGTCAAAGTCCGTAAGCTTCTGTCACAGATTTCCACAGATAAAATACCTCATGAATAATAACCAAGATTCATAGAATTATGTAATAAAAATATGTAATCAATCACAATATCAATGGACATTAACACAATGATTAAAATATCAGTTCATCACATTTATTCTACAAATAATAATCTACCACATCTCTACCTAATAACTAATATGAATAAACATGATATGAATTGTGTGTGTGCGTGTGCAGTGATTTAAGTCTGCAGGTCTGGCGAGAGCAGGCCTGAATGTGTGTGTGAGGAAGTGGGTGTTACTTAGCATTTGTGTGTGTGTGTGTGTGTGTGTGTGTGTGTGTGTGTGTGTGTGTGTGTGTGTGTGAGAGAGGGCGAGAAAGGGGGGGGGGAGAGAGAGAGAGCAGAGAGCTCTTGTGGAGTCTCCTATGTCACCCCAGGATTGGCTGAGGGGCGGGCTGATCATGTGAAGACCGCCTCTTTTTCAAAATGGCGGTTTTGCCAATTTTGGTGAAGGAGAGAGAGGGAGATCGAGAGAGAGAGAGAGAGAGAGAGAGAACAAGGGAGAGAGAGAACACGCTGATGGCATCAAATTCTCACAGATCGCTAACAGTCACATACATGATAACCGTAATCAACATACATGATAATGCATTTTAACCCTAACACTGCCCAGAACCATTAAACCATGAACTCTCACGTGGATCCTTCCCCATTGGTTGGAGAGAGTTGCTCTGCACGCGCCTCTGGGGTGCCGTGCGGAGCGGATGGCGTTGGTTTGTGGGAGCGATGGCCTGGGGTTGACGTGCAGTCTCTCTGCTCGTTGAGTCAGTGGTCTGCTGCGCTCTGTGGCTGGGTGCCACGGTGGGTCTTTTGCGTCCTTCGTCTGCTGCGCTCATTTTCTTAATTTAAAATGAGTTATTCCTCTAAACGTGGCTTCAAATGCACCAAATTTTTCACGCTGGCGCCGTTCGGCCCTCAGCAAAACCTGGTAGGGAGGACATTTTTTGTGGCCCTCTCTATCATCAAAGTTACCCATCCATGGGTTACGGCATGACAATATTTGTTCGGCCCCTGGCAACAATCTGGGTTTCTCATGTGGCCCCCCATGAAAAAGAATTGCCCACCCCTGGTCTACGTGGTCTTTCCATGAGAGCAGGTGGTGTATTGTTACTCCTAGGTATGTGAAGGAGCATACCTGCTTGATCTGTTCGTTATGGATAGTAACAGAGGTGCTGTGTGTGTCAGGTGGAGACCCAAAAACAATCTCTGCTGTCTTTTTTGCATTGATTAATAGAGCGTTGTTATCGCTTCACTCCACCACCTTATTTACTCTATGTTGGTGCAGTCCAGGGTCGCTAGAGCTATCAAGCAGAGAGATCAAAACTGTATCATCAGAGTATTTTAGAATATATTGATCTGGTGAGTTGGTACGACACTTAGATAAACATTCCACAGTGCGACAGTCGTCGGTGTAGAAAGTGAAAAGAAAAGCTGAGCTTACGCTGCCCTGGGGAGCACCAACATTAGTAGTTATTGCTGATGAGAGGGTTCGGTTCACTTTCACCATTTGTGTCCTGTTGGTAAGAAAGGAGGCATACCAGTGGATTAAGTATGGATTCAGTTCCAGCTGTACCATCTTTGATATCAAAATGTCTGGCTGTATTGTATTGAAAGCTGATGAGTAATCCAAGAAAAGTGTTCTTGCATAATTATTGTTGGATTTATCTAAATGTTTAGTGATGACATGTGCCAGCGTGACAACCGCATCCTCTGTACCACATCCTTTCTTATATGCAAATTGGCATGGGTCGATTTGATCCTTGTTTGTACTTACTAAAAACTGTAGCAGTATTCTTTCAAGTGACTTCATCCCTTCATCCCTTCCCTATATCCGAAAACAATTTGTCACTCATTGAGCCAAGTAATATTATGTCCAAGAAAGCCTACAGTGAAGCCACTTTACAGACAAGCTTGTTCTGAAGAAGAAAAAGAAAAACACAGGTTGCCAGTCAGGCCTCTTCAGATGTTTCAGCACCGAGGCACAGCCCTCGGTTCAGCACCACCGCAGATGGACAGTGACAGGCTGTCACAGACAGCACCCTGTCTGCCCCTGTCTCCCTCTCTCTCTCACACACGGACATGGCGCGGACTGCATAATCGGGCACGTCGGGCCGATGCCCGGTGGCCTGGCCTGGCCTGGCCTGCAAAAAAAAAAAAAAAAAAAAAACTGATGGGGGCCCACAGTGGGCCCGGGGCGGGCGCACCCTCTGCCCCGGTGTACCCTCCGCTACTGGCCATGTGTCATTCTCAGTTGCTGATCATCATCGCTGAAGCAGTTGTTTTTGCCCCACCTCCTCCCCTGACCACCACCACAGAATTCCCTATGGGGGATTTCCTATCCTATTCTTCACTGACGACGCCCTCTCATCATCTCAGGAGAGCGTCATCATAATTATCATGGAGTCAGATGCCAAAATTAATTTGTTGTATCATTAAAGATTGTTAAACTTACTAGTCTCTCATGATTGAAATACTCAGAGTGCCTAATTGCGCCAATAAAGACGAGCAGTCGGGAATCTGGGTTTTCCCTAAAGAGAATGTTTTCTAATCCATAATTACATCAATCACCTACAGACTTTTCAAACAGATTTGATTGCATGATGATGTTTTCTTTGTTGTGTTTGTGAGGGCCAGATTTTCTAGTATTCAATATTTTCTTTGATTTCTTTACCCCTAAAGAGAGTCCCGCACACTGTCCAAACTTGCAAAAATAAATTTAATTGTAACGTTTCGGTCTCAGACATTTTTCAAACAAAATTTTGTTTGAAAAAGGTCTGAGACCGAAACGTTACAATTAAATTTATTTTTGCAAGTTTGGACAGTGTGCGGGACTCTCTTTATTTTTGTGTGAATTATATCCTTGTCCTACGCACCTGCCCCAAGAGAGATGTGCGGAGTTTTCCTTCTAATTTCTTTACCCCTAAAATAACATTTAGTAATGTCGCAATTGTATAGGCTATCTATAAATCTATCTATATATAGATGATATGTTATACATTATAAGATATAAAATTACATCATATAATACAATTAAGAGAATATATGATAATATAATTATGATATTTAGGTGATTGATTAAAAGACACAAAAACATTGGGCTAAACAGGGGTAAATAGCCTATTTATTTTTCAGGTAAAAAATATCTTAAAATCAAACATGTAGGCTATTTGATTTTAAGGTGTAGCCTACACCAACACACAACATCATCCTGCAAAGAAAAATGTTAGACAAGTATCCTTCATACTTTTGCCACTAACAGCTACAGCGAACAGGCTCGTCAACGCTTTTCCGCGCTGGCCCTATGCTAGGTTTCGACCTAGCCTTGTTTTCCAATGTTTAGTATTTGTGTTTTGTGATACTTCACTGTCTCCTTTCCTCTCTTGCTGACTTTCTGCAAGTAGTTAGCTGACCTGATTCCTGAAGGGCTTAGTGGCTATTTATCTGTCCTAAATGTCTGACTGACTGATTGGCATGATAAAACCAAATGCAGTGCCTGCGTGCCAGACGTGACAGCTAGCGCTGGAAAAATACAGTTTCACTTTGATAGTCGCACTGCTAATGCTGTCTCTCTGACCTGCGTATCTGTAGGCGGTTCAGGACCAACAGCTCGGAATGCCTCGAGGGCTTAAATGTGATTGATTGCCAGTTTGGGAGTGTGGCAGTTCAGTTTTGGGAGTGTGACAGTTGTATAGTTATGATTGTGTGAATTTAATGGCCTGAAAGGTGACGGTTTACCACTGTAGCACTCTCTCCACGGAGCTGATAGTTGAGCTGTGTGTATTTTGGCCTCTTGAACAGTGTGGGAGGAAAAACAAACAAACAAGTTTCTTCCCTTAAGATTGTGAAGAATTCCCTGCACTCTGATTAGGCTGCGCTGCTTTGACTGGCCATTCGGCTGCGCTGCTTTGACTGGCCCTTGCTCTCTAAAGACACCAGGCGCTAATAGGCTTTGCTAAATGACCAGAACCCAGTCACTGGGGAAAACAAGCATAGGCGATTCTAGTCTTTCCAAACAGGGGTTGCACCACCAAGAAGTGAGTAGTACTCTGACTGGGGGGTATCTGGGAGGGCTATGGCAAAAAGATATTTTGTAAATTTTAAAGTAAAATGCATTAACTCATTCACCGCCAATGACGTCTTTGACGTGTTATCAGAAATAGCCCTCCCCGCCAATGACGTGTTTGACGTGTTTTTGTTTTTATTACTGCAGGGCGTAGTTTAAACACTTCCCCAGCCTGTCACATGGTATCAGGTCCCTATCATCTAAGACAACACGTGAACAAACACATACCGCAGCTGTTGTTTTGAAATTGAGCAGGAGGAAAAGCAGAAAACTGGTAACGCTTCCTTGTGCAGACAGGAGAAACGCCATTGAAACGCGCCTCGGCGCGCTGCACGAGCTGGAGTCGCCTTCCTCTGTGCCAGCCGGGAGAAAGTAATCAAGAGATGTGTTTGATCATCGGAGGAATGAGGAAATGATCGATCAGTTTGCGAGGGCGGTGAGGACGTGTTGAATAGCCGAGGGGAAAACGGGAACGATCAGATAGCAGGGGATATGACAGGGAGACATGGACGAGGAAGGGTGCAAAATAAACACACAACAGCAAGGCACAAGGCAGAAGCGGGAGTCAGAGCAGCCCGCTGTCCTTTCTCAAGAGCTATTCAGTTGGTTCATGTAATCGCTGGGCTGCGTGCCCTCCAGTGTTGCTCCTGGCCAATCCCAGCGCCACAGGGCGTGGTTATTGCTTATCATATGTGGGGTTAGAAATCTAAAAGGGGGATCGTGTGTGTGTGTGTGTGTGTGTGTGTGTGTGTGTGTGTGTGTGTGTGTGTGTGTCTGTCTGTCTGTCTGTCTGTCTGTCTGTCTGTCGGTGTGTCTGTCTGTCTGTCTGTCTGTCTGTCTGTCTGCACACTCACTCACACCGAGTAAACTGTATTGTTGAATGTAAAAAAAAAGCACTTCATGTGTATATATATATATATATATATTTTTTTTTTTGTCATTTGTGTCCTAACGAATAATATTTACATGTCTGATGTCAATACAGTTCAAAATAAAAGAATTGAGAGCGAGTTCTGCATGAGATTGTGTGCATAAATACATAAATGCCATTTTCTGCAATTTCTTTTCTCAGAGAGACATTTTGGGGGAAAACAGGGTGTATATAAATGGCTATAAGTAGAGTACAGAACATGCTAAAAGCTCACTTTTTTTTCCCTGGTGAACCCAGAGACGTACATCTTCATTTTGAGGTATTGCAAATCACTCTGGTGCTAATAGATAATTTACTGTGGGTCTTGAAAGATGACCAACAATTATGAAAATCTTTGGCCTGTGCTAAATATTGGCAGTCCTAAACTGGCGGTGAATGAGTTAATCTGGTGCACTCTGAGAGCAAAATGAAGAGGCTAGTATGAAGAGGGCCGGCTCTAGACATATTGGTGCCCTAGGAAAGATTTGATTTCTCGGGCAAAAAATCAGGCATACGTGCTACAGCTTTGCAACTTTCACGGAAATGTAGGCCCAAATGAGGAGAAACTTTTGTACAATGCAACCTATGGCCAATTATCAAGTCTAAAGACCGCAAAACTGCAAAAACTGTAAAACTAATTAAACCCTATCCTCCCACATTTTTTCTTCAAACGACACCAAACTTCAGCATCTGCATCGTTAGACTGTCCTACACAAAAATTGAACTAAAATCAACTCTCAATAACTGTCAAACTAGATGAATGATGAATAGTTTGACAGTTATTGAGAGTTGATTTGAGTTAATGAGTTATTCATTTGAGTTAGTGTGGACCAGTGATGTCACTGGTCCACACTTTAACACTCAATAACTGTCAAATTAAATGACAGACTTCAAAACCGTTTACAGTTTTCTGATACACTACTGATGTTCTAATGATACAAAGCTGCATGGTTGAAAATGGGCGGAGTGTTCCTTGAAGATCATCAAAGACACAAACCATCCCCACAACAGCCTGTTCTCCCTGTTACCCTCAGGGAGGAGATACAGGGTCCCAAAAGCACGCACAAATCGCTTGAGGGACAGTTTCTTCCCGCATGTCACGAGACTCCTTAACATACACAAATAGTGTAGTAGCTGTACTGTACCATACTGTAGCTGCTACCATTATGTATGTCTAATGTTTAATTGTATGTTTAATTAGATATATGCTATTTGCACCTGTACGTCAAATACGTCGAATTTAAAATGTTTAAGTACGTCGAAAGTATGCACATGACATGTGCACCTATGTGCAGTGATATAATATGCCACTGTCTCTGACTTGTCTTATCACTCTACTGCCTTATTGCTTGTTGTGTCTCTTGTTGTTTTTGCACTCATATGCCCTGTTATATTTGTACTATGTTGTAAACGGAGTCCACAGCACAAGAATTTCACACGTGATACTTGTACCACGGAGTGACAATAAAAAAATCTTGAATCTTGAATCTTGAAGTATCAGTAAAAAATAAGTTATAGCACACTTAATCTATAAATTACAGTATTTCACTGATCAATTGTGTGATTTCAAATTGTGTGAAAATAAAGAGATTTTTATTTATTTGTACATGTAAATTGGTAGCAGGGGAGCACTTCAAGTGTGTCACTGGTTACTCTTTGTTTATCCGGGCCTGACTTGTATACTTTATTTTTTATAAATAATTATGAGGGGGGTGCCCCTTTTTCACTTAATGCAGCTGGCCCCTTATCTGTCTGTGCACATCGGATGTGCACATTTCTCCCACAATCTGCTCTGCTATTTCAGTCACATCTTTTCTCTTCTACCCCCCCCCCCTCTCTCTCTCTCCTTCTCTGTCAATAGTCACAGCTGCATCTGTAGGTTCTTCACAATAAAAATCATCTGGGTGCTTTGTCAATTAGTTGTTTGCCTTATATGAATCAGCAGAAATGTTTCAACTTGGCTCCAGATGACTGAAAGTGACCAGGATTAAACGTTAGTCTAGCAGATGTCAAACAGAAACAAAACAAAAAGAGGGAAACTAAACTAAAGCAGCCTATAGCCTACAGCCTTTTAAAATGTATTTTTCTGGTTCCCTTTTGACGGGGGGAGAAGGCACTAAGGCAGGTGAAGTGACACTCACCTCCGACGTAGGCTACTCAGCTGCTGCACTGACGCTGCACCTGGATCCTGTCTGACAAGCGGCTTGTCCAGTCGTATGCAGCGTTCTGCAGCATAACATAAACATCGGTTCGCGCAAACATATGCGGGATTCCCGCAATCCCGCTCCCATTTTCATGCACTGATTGTGCAGAAAAGGAGGGGGGGCCTGCATGGGCGCACTCCAGTGATTTTTGTTTGTGTTTGTTTGTTGTTGTTTTGTGAGGGCTACAGAGCGCCCTAGCCGAACTGGCGCCCCAGGCAGGAGGCTGTTTCGCCTGTAGGGTGAGCCGGCTCAATCAGTCATCAGGGGGGCTGCTGGGGGGGGTTCAAAAAACAGCCGTAGAGAGAGAGAAAGAGAATGAATCCGAAATTGAGCACAATAATAATGACATAGGGCAGTGGCTCTCAACTGACCAATGAAAGACTTTGTTTACACTACTCTTGTCAAACCCCGCTCATCAATTTGGTTTCTCAACATCAAACACCAGGACGATCAACACCGAAAATATATATGGCTTCAGATCGCCCAGCAGCTGGGATTCACTAGCTCTTATGTAACGAATTCCTACTTCCTAACATTGTAAACCACTGTAGAGGTCATATCCGTTTTCATATACGGATGGGGAGATGTAGGTTCCTGAGGACCAACTCACTTGGGAAGTTTTCAGTTATTTGGGACGCATTTCCGGCCTTTCTGGCTGGTTTCTCATGGACCCCTTGCATGGGATCCTGGGCATAATATCTTCTACAAACATATAAGCACCATTATGTGACTGGTAGCGTGATGTAATATTATGTATGTTTTTTTTCTTTATCTTTCTTGTGTCTGAGCCTATTTATTTGTCTTGTTTTGTTTAAAAAAAGTTGTAAATAAAATATTGGGGGGGGGGGGGGGGGGGTTTGGGCACAGTCCCGTGACCCACCAGTTGAGAACCGCACTGACATAGGGGACGTGGGAGAGAGAGGTAGAAGTAGAGAGAGAAAGAGAGTAAATCAGAAATGGAGCACAATAATAATGACATATATAGGGGACGTGGGAGAGAGAGGTAGAGAGACCTGTAGCTGGAGAGAGAGGTGAGAGGTGAGCCTTCCTGTAGGTTTTAAATGGCTGTGTAGTTCAGTTAACAGTGACCTGCTGGGTAGCAAGAGGTTAGGCAGCTCTCCAGAGAGCTATGTACAGTATCTGTGTGTGTGTGTGTGTGTGTGTGTGTGTGTGTGTGTGTGTGTGTGTGTGTGTGTGTGTGTGTGTGTGCGTGCGTGCGTGCATTTGTCTGTGTGTGGTGCCAATAGCTGAGACCAGTCTAAATAACCAACATCGGTCACCTCCCTAAAGCCCGCACAGCAGCCTCCACTGGGCCACATTGCCCTAATCACCGCTGCAGGCAGCCAGCAGATGGCAACACGTGTGTGTCTGTGTGTGTGTGTGTGTGTGTGTGTGTGTGTGTGTGTGTGTGTGTGTGTGTGTGTGTGTTTGTGTTAATGGAAGGGGGGCATTCGCCCACAAGTCTATTTTATTTATGATTTAACATAAATGGTGATGCTGATTTAGTCTGACAGCAGCATACATGCACCCACACACCTTAACCAGCCCCATATGTACACGCACGCACGCACGCACACGCACACACACACACACACACGCACACGCACACGCACACGCACACACAAACGCACACACACACACACACACACACACACACACACACACACACACACACACACACACACACACACACACACACACACACACACACACACACACACACAAACACACACAAACAGCTGTATGCTATTGCAATATCATTTGTGTTTGCCCTGGATAGCAATTAACCTTCAGTAGAACGAATGTGATGTGGAAGTGGAAAACCGAACATGGAATACAACGTTTGTTTTGTAGTTGTATTATTTCTCTATACCTTTCACTCTGTTCAGCACATCCTGCTTTTTCATCACATTTCATCACGTTCTTCCAGGGAAATTCACGATCCCTGATGAAATATAGCCTACAGTATATCACTCCACTGTATAATACCATTGCATCTAGAATATCCCTATAGCCTCAGAAACGTCTTCATTTCCTCATGAAAACATTATGCCAAGAGGCTACAAACCCTGCAGGAAAATCAAGCATTTGATCTACTTTATAGCTGAAATAAACACTTTTTCCACATGTGAGGCAGTTAGCTTTTAATGATTTTCATTATTAAGCACATTAAGCATTTCCCCTCGACCACATACTGTTTCTCCAAGGCAGTATAGGACCCACGGACCTCTTGCACCCTGTTAATATACATATTTTTCATTTATGCATATTCCAATATTTGCTAACATGTCCCTAGGCAATCATGTGACGCAAAGGGGGTGGAGCTTCTTGATTAGGGGGTGGGTGTTGCGTGGCTGGAAACACCCTTTTAGCAATGTCCTGTGAACACAAGCAGATACTGTAGATTCCATGTGTTTGCATCATTTCCAAAATTATACTCTATTTTGGAAAATAAAAATAATCAATATACTCATATAGAAAAGTCTGTAATAGTGTTAGTTTGTCAACGAAGGAAGTTAATCACAAAGGTATCAAATTGTTGTGCAAGAGGAGGAGTTACTTTTTCTTATTTCTTAACAGAATTCTACACATTTTAACAAAGTTTTAAATGGAATTAATTTAACGAACTGGGTGGGAGGCGAGAGGGCAGGCAGCTGTCAGGTTAGGAACAGCGGTGTATTTATTTATGTGGGGAGTTACAGCTGAAAGTTTTATCCCTAACCTGGAAATTCTCACCATTAGTTCACAAAGTTCTAATCACTGCTCATGGTAAAGTGTGGGTGAAGTGTGTGTGTGTGTGTGTGTGTGAGTGTGTGTGTGTGTGTGTGTGTGTGTGTGTGTGTGTGTGTGTGTGTGTGTGTGCATGCGTGCGTGTGTGCGTGCGTGCGTGCGTGCGTGTATGTATGTATGTATGTGTGTATGTATGTGTGTATGTCTGCGTTATATGTCTGCGTTTGACTGATTGATTCGGGCTGATTGTTTATTCACGTGAAAATATACCGAGCATGTCACTGTGTATACATTCACAGGAGAAGGGTAAACACACGCCTATTTTATTTATGATTTGACATTAATTGTGATGCTGATTTGCTCTGGCAGTGGTACACATACACACAACCACCTCCCCCCCCCCCCCCCCCCCACACACACACACATGCAGAAACATACACAAAACAGCTGCATGAACATGCTACTTCCAAGCCATTTGTGTCTGCCCTAGAAAACAATTAACCTTGAGCAGAATGAATGGGATTTGGAAGCAGCATAGTGAACAAGGCGTGCAGGGTAAGGAGTTCCTGCTGTTCCTCATTACGATATACACGATGTACAGATATGAAACCATGCTACACTTTTGCATAAACACGGAGCCTCGTATTGTTCTTGGGGGGGAAATTGGCTGTGCTCCCGTACTCGTCCCTCATGCTTATGTATGAGTTGTACCCTGATGGATAGCGTTAATCACTCTGTCAGATGTGTGTCAGATGAACGCAATATTACATTGTCTGTACCTTTACTTATTTACCTGTATTTTAAAATTAAATTATTGCCATTAAACACATTTGTTCTGCATCTTACATGGAAGTGATACTGAAAGCTGTAGTTCCTCGAATGGCCACTTGAGGCTGGCTCCAAAAGCGAGTCAATACCCATAGACCCCCATGTTAAAATGCCAGTCTTTACAACAGGATGTTGCCTCAGGTGATATGTTTTGACTCGTTCTTTATTGCAACTTAACATGAGTAAAGCTTAACGTCAGTGAAGCTTGTGCTTCTTCTTCTTCTGCACTCTCCACTTTTACTGTGGCTTTCCTGCATTCTTGGAACCCTGACTGCCACATGTTGGCTAACTCATGTAACAGAGGGCAGCATTTGTACAAAAAAATATAGTGGAAGTAAATGCATTTGTTTATTTTAATTATGGATCATAATACAATGCAATTCCAAATGCACTTTATTTTAAAAGTAGCCACACAGTGAGAAAAAAGAAAATGAGGAAAAAGAAATCATGTATTGGGGAAAAAAAGTGATGCATCGATTTAAGATGCATCGAGATGCATCGATAATCGTTTTATAATCGAATCGTAGCCCTCTGAATCGTAATCGAATCGTGAGGCCAGTGAAGATTCACAGCCCTAATGTACATGTACATGTCACGTGACTAACGGTCACATGACTCGTGACTAGCCGATAATAATAACTAACCCAGTGTTTATCAGTCCAGATCATTTTGGTGTGAGGATTGACGTTTTCTATGACTCTCCCTTTTTTTCTGCCAAGGGGCAACAGCCAGCCAAAAGCAAGCGGTCATTGTTGGCTGGTGTTCTTGGGCAGAAATACTTCTTAACAAAACTAGCCACAACAAGGTTGGTGAGAGATATCAATCGTGTCATTGTTCAAGGAAAGATACACTGCTGTTGAGTCACAATTTTAACATTTATTTGTAAAACTTCCAAGAGTATAGCATGGCACTAAAGTTCAGAATCTGTAAAATGTATTTCATATTTTAATTTTCCATAGCACTCAATCATGCATTTTTACTTTTCCTCAGGACACAGCCATTTTGGAACCAGTGCTCAGAGGTGCGTCTGTTGCCAAACTCATCGTCCTGCAAGCCGAAGAGGCTGTTCAAAATGCCAAAGGCAATATTGGTGTTTTTCTACACTTTCACCGTTGAGTCCATCGTGACGACCTCCACCGTCTGGTATCCTGCTGCTGCCTGCAAGGGCATCTCCAGACTGCAGTGCATCATCCACAGAGTTGAAAGGTGGTCAGGTGTAGCCTGCCATACATCCAGGACCTATACACACTTTCAGGATGCTCTCAGGAAATTATGGCTGACCCCACACATCCAGGACATAATCTCTTCAGGGTCCTCCCCCATGGCACTTCTGCCATGGGGGAGCCATGATGTCTTGCAGTACCAGAACCTCCTGTCACATGGACAGCCTCTACCCAACTGCTATCCACCTCTTCAATCAGACCCGAAAGCCCCCCAAAGTCAGGACCTTGTCACTCCCCCCTGATGCCCTCGGAGCAATCCGGCTCTGCATCTACTGCCAGCCCCCCGCCCCCCCCCCCCCCAAAGACATCATAATCTTGCATGGACATTATCCCACAGACACTCCCGCACCCAACCCCCCTTGACACATCACATTCTCCGGACATTTTACATACTTTTACATGGAATCCATGTCACTTTAAAATGTCTTTTACTTTGCAGTTTCATTTATAGCTTGAAGATTCTCTACTGTCTGCTTCATATTTTGCTATTTGTGTTTGCTGTTGCTGTGATCGCTGAGCTGTATGCCATGGACATTCATTATCCAAAACAGATGAAGTACCTTTGTTGTGTTTGGCTTTCGATGCTTGCAGCGCACAAGGTCTCTGTTAATGTTACCAGATGTGTGTTGTCACATGACAATATTGTAAACAAAATGCTCAGGGGCCAGTTGCACCAACTGGTCTTACACTGGTCTTAAGCTAAGTTGGTCGTAACTTTATGACCTAACAGCTACGCCGGTTGAACCAAGACGGCTTAAGCCTTCTTTTCACTACGCCCAGGCGTAACTCCTACGCCTGGTCAGGAGGAGGCATAGCGCCTGCCTGTAACAGAGATCTCCGTGTCTTATCAGCGGAGACCTTTTTGAGTCCTTACCCTCATCGTCGTAACACAGCCAATTCTCCGTCTTTTGAAGCATGATGTTAGATTACAACGAACTAGTTGTGTGGCTTAGCCTTCCCAAATGTTGCCGTTAATTTTTTTAGAATTTAATACATAGAATTGGGAACGTTACATTAAATTTCATTCAGACTGTCTATCTGGCTCAATCGCCGCCATTTTTCCCCCGGAGCGAGGGAGGGTGGGAGGAGTGTAGTGTAGTGATGCACTTACAGTAGTGGCTGATAGAGCGTAGTGGCACAGTGCGCTCCAAGCAGGTCGCGAGGCACACATCATCCAATCAGGGTGCATTCCCTGGCAATTCACATGGACGCGCATTGCTACGACCGGCGTAGTTAAGACCAGACGTAAGGCGTGTTGGTGCAACAGGCGTAAATAACCACTCTAAAGACTGGTCTTGACCGACGTAGGAGTTACGACCAGGCATAGTTAAGACCACTTGGTGCAACCGGCCCCAGGTGTTTTCTTCATGACTAACCCGAATGTTACTGAAATTTATTCAGAGCTTCTGAATTTGAAAATTGAGCATGGACTTTTAGTCAGACATTGAATGTCTGGTTTGTACCATTTAGCCATTGTTTGCATACACATTTTACTTGTGCACTGACAATGAACTTGTACAATTGAAGTACTCTTGTGAACTGGCACTTCCACACATTTCATGAACATATATTTCAGAGGCAAAGGGGACTTGCATGCTTAAAATTATTGAAGTTTTACGTGAGCACTAACCATAATGCACTAGAACAGACAAAATGTTAACATTGTTTTTTGTGTTGTACTTTAGGCCAGACTTGCACATACCTGTTAAACCTTGTGTTCACAATCAGATTAGTCTAACTTAGATTAGTGTGCTCTTTATTTTATTCATGTATTTGTAATATTGAGCATTATTTAAATATTTCTGTGATTTATAAGACACATTTTCTCACTGGAGCATTAAATGTATGTTTTTTCAACAAGAATATCTGTGTTTGGTGAACGTATAAATAAATGGCATTGAAACAAGAATTATGTTGTTTTTTCAACAAGAATATTCATGTTTGTTGAAGGTAGAAATGCATGGCATTGAAGCAAGAATTACATGTTTTCTCAACATGATATTTCGTGTTGTTGAAAGTAGAATTACATTTCAGTCAAGCAAGAATTTAATTGTTAGCCTAACAGGAATATCTTCATTAGGTGAACAAGAAAATCCAAGTTGGCATAACTCTTGTCTAAACATGAAAATCTGAGTTAAGTCAATAGCTGGAGTCAAACGTTGAGAAAACGTGAATATTTGCGTGCAACACCATATGGTAGAAAATTCATGTTTTCTCAACATTTTTTTTTTTACAGTGCAAAGGGGAGTGCACCTGGGATGCCAGGTGGTGTCACTGTTGAGCCCTCTGGAGTAGAGAGGGCCTGAAATCTTGGCCCGAGCCCTCCCCGCCCTGTGACATGCAGGCCCGTGCCCGGCCCGGATGAGTTATGAAATTAATTGGCACGAGCCCGCTGCGAGGCCCGAAGCCAATTTGACAATATAATGACACATCTCTCCCTCTCTCTCTGTTCCTCAGCTGTGTGCTGCAGCGCGGCCGTCCTGCTTCTGCAGCCTCTCTCTGCCTGTCTCTCTATGTGACTCTCTCTCTCTCTGTTCGGGAGCTGTCCGCTGTACACGAACAGACTTATTTTGTTTTGTTGTTTTTTACACACTGACACAGCACGCTGTCTGTCGCTGACTGAGCGGAAAGCTACATGTCATGACATGAGTATGAATGGCAGACTAACGTCACATGAGGGTCTGTGTGTGGCTGGGGGAGTGTCTGTGCCGTGCACTCCTCCTCTTTGTCTGACTGTGCTCTGCTGTGTAAAATTAAGCGAGTAATACAACGTTATTTAATTTAATTATTGAAACGGGCCCGACCCCGGTCCGGGTCGTCGTAGGCCGATCAACGAAACACCAATGAGGGAGGGTTTTCACCTGATGACCCCGATGATGAAGACCTCCAAGAAAGTGCAGATTCATCTTGGGATTGTAATATCAAGTCCTATGAGCTCATCTTTGTTACATCATCTGGTAACAAAAACAACAACTTACAGCCTTATGAAATAATACAAAATAATAATGTAATAATGTGATGACATTATCTGGGAATTGATTTTTATCAGGTTTTATTATGTTTCCAACCTGTTTAAAGTTTTTTTTTTAAACATTCTGACAAGTTATGACATTATCTGGCAGTTATTACATTATCGGTTGCTACAGGGTGTCGTATGTCAATCCGTGTGACTGTGTGTGTTGAAGCGTGTAATCGGGCTTGAAATTTCAATCACTCAGAATTGGTTAATGGACGTCACGGTGGCTTAGCAGACGTCACTGTCGCCTCACAGCCAGAAGGACCTGCGTCCGATCCCCCGGCCCGAGCCTGTCTGTGTGCAGCTCCCCCGCTGTGTGCTGCGCTTCCCTGGATTAGAGACTCTGAAGTGCCCGTACTGTTACATGAATGTGAGAGTCGGTCTATCTGTGTTGGCCCTGCCATGGACTGGCAACCTGCACACTCTGATTCCTTTTCTGCAAACATGTGTATGGATTGATATGTGTATGTAGTATGTATGTATATATATATTTAGTATGTGCACCTGGATTAGATTAACACTGACCAGTAGTTGTGACTTGATTTCTTTGACCTCATCACTGTTTCTTCACCACTACTGTAGCTGAAAATTGCGCATGCTTCATATTTCTCTTAGGGACAACACCAAATATAGACATAACACTGTCTACTGTATATGTGGTGCCAATTATAATCACACATTGTAACAGGCATTGCAACATTATAATTCACAGTGGTGTGACATAGATTTTATTTTGGCAGTTAACACGTTGAGTGCCATGGACGAGATATCTCGTCTTACATAATCCAACCGTTGAGTGCCAAAGACGAGATATCTCGTCTTACATAAACATTTTTTTTTTTTGACGGTGGGACATCAATCAACCCCTTTTACGTCTTCTATATCAATATTGGAGGAAGAGAATGTGTATAATCTATTTTACCGACCACTAAGTGGCGACAGTTCTCTCCAGACAGAGAGAAAGCCACAGCCACGGGTCCGCTGGAGAAAGCCAGTCTAATTTTCAAGGAAATAGCTGGGCGAAAACTCTTTCGATTTCACACACACACACACACACACACACACACACACACACACACACACACACACATGCGCGCGCGCGCACACACACACACTCGAGTACCTTTGCGCATAAATAAGACCAGAATCGCAAAAGCTTCTTCAAAGATCTCAGCCGACACCTCAAGAAACGAACGAGCCAGTTTTACAGTCCAGACTGCCCGAGAGCGGCCGCGGAGCCTCCTCCCTCCGCAGCACAGACGGAGGGAGGTGTGGAGACACACACACACACACACACACACACACACACACACACACACACACACACACACACACACACACACACACAATACAGTATACAGACTTGCCCAAGGGCACCCATAATCACAGGCACGTGAGGTGGTTCTAAAAATCCATTTATCTCTAAACTCTCTGAAAATCTCTGAAACCATGCTGTACTCAACGGCTAATATCTACATAACTACTAACTCTGCAAACTAACTCTTTTAGACAGAGAAAGCACACATTCTATTAGTTCTTTTTAGATGATTGGTGTTCACGAAGTCTTAACAGAAAAGAATCCTCGGCTCTTGTAAAATGAGCCAGAATCCTCAAAAAAAAACCTGGCACAACTTAACTACAGCATTGAAAAAACGGCTGGCACTCAATGTGTTAAATACTGTATACGTATTGAGGAAGCGGGCATTAAAGCTGCAGCGCATGATTAAGTTGGCAAGCAGGGTCATCGGGTGTGATCAGACGTCTGCCCAGTTGTGCAAAGATCTCATTCTGGGCAAGGCCGAGCGCATCATCCATGACCCTGCTCACCCCTTACACAGCAAGTTCCAACTCAGCCACCGGGGTAAAGGAAGGTTGCTGCAAAGGAAAATTAGAACCACGAGGTTCAGCAAGTCCTTTATTCCATCTGCAATCAGAGTGCTAAATGAACAAGACAGCACAAAAAGTAAACGTAAAACCTGTTTTCTGTTTCTTTTTCCCTCCTTTTAATATGTTAGGGCGATGATAACTACCTGTATGCACAGTGCACTGTAGCCTCATGTTTTATCTTGTGTGTGTGTGTGTGTGTGTGTGTGTGTGTGTGTGTGTGTGTGTGTGTGTGCTGCATGGAGACATGTAGTGCACAAAACTGAAATTTCTAGGTCTCGTGATTTAATCTTTTTATGCTTTTACATGTTTTATTTTTGCACCTTCGATGTCTTCATGTGATTTATGGTTTATTATTATGTTTCTATATGTTTCTATGTTTGCACCTTTGACCACCTGAATTTCCCTATGGGATAATAAAGTTTACCTTGACCTTGACCTTGACTAAAGGAGAATTCAGGTTTTTTACAATGTGGCGAGCAGCGGCCTGGAACAGAGGAAATAGGGCCATGTGTAATGTGTGTATTTACGTCCTGTAAATAGATTATTTTCTGACACGCAGTGGCTCTAATCTACGAAGAATCATTTCGTTTCGTTTTGGTTATATTTTATATTTTCAGGTTGCTTTTCAAGACTGTTCTTTTGTTTGCTTTTTGGTTTTATGTGTTCAGCTTCATTACATCAATCTGGGAACCCAGAGTCTATTTTTATTTGAAAAAATATACTCTGGGAGAAAAAATATACTCTGGGAGAGCCCTACCTTTTTCCCGGCTTCCTGTACAGTGCGCCTCTCCTGCCACCGTCACTTCCTTTTCCGCATCCGTGCTCCAGTGTTTACAGTCTGAATAGCAACTTGCGCCGCGACTTTGGCGATACTAGTCACAACAACTACACCTCCAGTAATGTCCCACTGTTGTGAGACGAGTTGACGTCTTCTATGCAGTGTGTTTTTGCCTTAACGTTATTAGTGAATAGACGAAACGGACGCGGAAAAGGAAGTGACGGTGGCAGGAGAGGTGTGCTGTACAGGAAGCCGGGGAAAAAGGTAGGGCTGTCCCAGAGTCTCTAGCCGCTTTCACACCGGCCTTGAAAGCCGCAAAATGCACGGAAAATGGGATCCACGCCTCCGATATGAAAGTTGTGAAAGCGGGTTGGTGGGTAATTGTTGTACGCCTTTCGTTCCGCCAGTGGACCTAGTCACAGCGCCGGGCTACCCTGCAACCCGCCTCCACCTGAAAGCGTAGGAGCGGCAACACGGAAGGGTGCAAATGGTCAGCTCATTCATAAAAAAAAAATACAGGGGAAACCACCTCATGCAGCAAGAAAGGCATAAGTGATAGTAAAAAAAAGTTGCCTATACAATCATGACTGCAGGGGCGTCAGGAGGAATGCTCCATGCCTAGTAAGTAGGTTAGGCTTTATGCTCAAACAATGTTGACATTAGTAGGTAAAATTAACGGATATAATAATAAGCTTCAGAGGACTATAGCTGTCTGTGGCAAGTTGGTCTGAGCATATTCCCTCTGGAAACCAGCTCCAGAACTGCAATCTGTCTAGCTAGCCAGTTGTGCATTCCCTTACAAAAACTACTAACGTTATAGTAGTCATGTCCATTTATAGCCTATACTATTCCCCCGACGAACGTTATGCAGACTGCAGCTGTTTGATATGCGGGCGTCGTCTTTCAGAACGGACGCTAATTAGGCTACTTCGTGGGAATAATTTGCTTTACGAAAAACTGGAACCAAAAGTTAAGAATTAGCCTTGTACCTAATAGGCTACATGATGGTGCATCTGTGATTCATAAAGTCGATCAGATGAATATTGAAAGCCTTGTTACCATGCTGCATGTGGACAACACTTTCGTGTTTTATCACTTTGATCCTTAACGACTGCAGCTGCACGTCATTGGCTGGCATACATCGGCGATGTTTGGTTGTTGAATGAATTCGTTCAACATACAGTAGCCTAGGCTACACTAACCTATGAAAATATTAATTTGAGCTAGGAGGAGCTGGGTGGAAATGCCTCTGCTCGCCTTTCAATCCGGGAGTGGTGGCTGTCACCTGAAAGCACACCCCAGGACGGGAATGTGGCAGTGCTGCTTGGCTGTGTGTGAAAGCAATTTCTGTGGCGAGGCTGCTGGCTTTGCGGGCCTTCTGAACTGCAATTTTGCATGATCTGTGTGTGAAAGCGGCTTATTTTTCAAATAAAAATAGACTCTGTGTTCCCAGATTGCGTTACCATCAACTCCAGTCTCCAGCAATGGTTAGGACAGTGATTCCCAACCTGTGGTCCGCGGCCCCCTGGTGGGCCGCGAAGGTATTGCAAGTGGGCCGCCAAATCATTTCCAAAAAAGTATGATTTTTGAAAAAAAAAAAAAAAAAAAAAAATCAATTTTTTTTTTAAAGATTTTGAAAAATCATACTTGAAAAAGTATGATTTTTGTTTCTTTGATGTTATTGCTTTTGCTTGAATTGAAGTTTCATCTTTACATCATCTTTATATTGGGTTTGTGTTTATTTGTAACCCTATCGATTTAATGGGCTTTCTTCTGATATTTGGATTTTGTTTGGATCTGATATTGGATGTCAAATTGTTATGAGAATGCATTTTTCCATTGTTGAAGGATACCGTTATTTATTAATCATTTGTTAATTAGCCTGTTACAGACAGCCCCTTGCTTGTCATTTCTGACATCTGTGTGGTGCTGATGGACAGCTCCTTGAATGATTGGTGTGTGTGTGTGTGTGTGTGTGTGTGTGTGTGTGTGTGTGTGTGTGTGCGTGTGTGTGTGTATGTGTGTGTGTGTGTGGACAGCTCCTTGAAAACTGTAATACTGAAGGTGTTGCAACATGTTACAGGTGCTGTGTTAGTGACTGTGGAGCTTCCAACATGTTTCTCCTGTATTCAGTTCAGTCCTTTATGTTCAATTTTCAATAAAAAAGTGCTCTGAGAACGCATTATATGGCCTTTGTATTTATGGGGTCGGAGGTGGGCCGCGAACATTTTTGAGACATAAAAGTGGGCCCTGAGTTGGAAAAGGTTGGGAACCACTGGGTTAGGAGTTTGGCCTTGAAATAATATAGATGCAGTAAAGCTATTGAGGAGTCGCTAGAGCAGGGGTGCCCAAATTATTTCCCATGAAGGGCCAAAACTCAATCTGGGTGGAGGGCCGAGGGCCAAAAATAAATGCTGTGGAATTACATTAAAATGTATTGTGTTTTATAGAAAATTAACATTCTAAATCTAAAATAACATTTCAATATAATAATCTACTTTTTATCTGTTTGGTAATTGTAATAATTTGCAAATGGTTATATATATTTAAAAAAACATCTGCATTTGTGGGGAGCTTAAACATTTAATCAAACACCCAGTTAAAAACAGTTGTATTTTCCACCTTTGTAATCAAGAGAGAAATTGGACTTAATTCACAACTTGAAAAATCCTCAAGGTACTTTGAAAATCAGTTTCGTAGTGGCGACGTATATTGTACTCTTTCAAAACAGCCACTCTCTGTCTGCAAATGAGACAAACCGCTGTTGAATTTACTTCAGTAAAAAAAATACCCGTCTTGCCACTCTGTCCTAAACTTTCTTTTGTCAGTGTGCCACTGCCGTGATGATGATCTGTCCATCTTGCTGAGCTGGTGTAAAGCCAGTGACTGGGGAGTAGGGGTGTCAAAAATAATCGATTATACGATGCATCGCGATGCGGACGTGCACGATTCTGCATCGATTAACAAATATCAAAAATCGATTATTAATTATTTTTTTTATTTTTTTTATATAATCAAATAAAATAGAATGTAAGTACATGCAGTTGTTTATTTTAATTATGGATCATAATACAATGCAATTCCAAATGCACTTTTATTTTAAAAGTAGCCACACAGTGAGAAAAAAGAAAGTGAGAAAAAATAAATCATGTATTGCGGAAAAAGTGATGCATCGATTTAAGATGCATCGCGATGCATCGTGATGCATCGTTTAATCGAATCGAATCGAATCGTTGACAGATGAATCGTAATCGAATCGAATCGGGAGGCCAGTGAAGATTCACAGCCCTACTGGGGAGGGATCAAATATCAGAGCTCACCCCCCAACCAGGTGATTCAGCCAACCAATCAGGAGCAATCAATCCTCAGATAGCAATGCCTCACACCCGTGTGATAGAGTCGGGGAGAGAGAATACCAGCTGCACTAAATTAACGTTAATCATAGATAGAAGAGTCCCGACATCTCCATTCAGGCACGGACTGCATAATCGGGCACGTCGGGCAACTGCCCGGTGGCCTGGCCTGCAAACAATTTTTTTTTTTTTTTCACCCCCAAATCCGTGGCGGGCCAAACTTGGCCCGCGGGCCCCAAATTGGGCACCACTGCGCTAGAGATTGCCAGATGACATCATACAATAATTTGTATAAGAATATATTTGCTATACAGTCCTCACTCTTAGTGGAGGGAGGAGGCCCATAGTGCATATGGGAAGTGCTGTGATCGTTACCTCTGAATTATTCAAGCATGTAGCACAAATCGCCATCAGCCGCACAGATTTGTCGCCAAATGCTTTGAGAGTCAGCACATTAATATCATCAATCACATTCTTCTCCATGGTTGTCGATAGTGGCTTTTCAGAACTAAAGCGGCTATAGGGAGAGCTCGTTAAATTGAATCACAATTTTGCCAAGTTGGCAATGGTGTCGAGTTGACTTGTTTGCCAAGATGCTCAAGCTGACAACCATGTAACTTGCACTAAGCTAGTTATAGCTTTCCCTTGTATTGGGCTAGTTTTCACATCAAATGTTTATTATATTTATTATACATACAAGAGGTCAAGGCAAAAGGGCCATCAAATTTGCTTTCATCAGAGCTTCTGAAGAAATCCCAAAGGACCTACAAGGGAATTTAACTTTTAGGGGGTGAAGGAGGTATCGCCTGTAGAGGGGGGGGGGGGGGGGGGGGGGGGGGGGGGGGGGGGGTACACAGTAGGCCACACTACATCTCAGAGAGGAGAGCTGGTGTGAGACTGGATTGCCCTCAAATCACAGCAGGATTGCTGGATGTGTCCTTATCCAGTGATTTCAGATGAGTTATTACTCTTAAGGAAGAACAAATGCCCAGGAAATTGCCCAGGGTCTTTACAGAATGATTTACAACAAAGACAAGTGGACATACAACAGATTCGGCCATTCAAGGAGAAATTTCTCTGGTGAAGTACAGATTTTGTCCAGTGGTATGATGGATTTGACTGGAATGAAGGGACAGGCAGTATCACACTCATAACAATTCAATCCAATTCAATGCAATTGTATTTGTATAGCACCATCTAATGTACAAAAGCAGTTCAAGGTGCT
The DNA here is from genome assembly GCF_964638095.1 of Poromitra crassiceps. NCBI lineage: Eukaryota > Metazoa > Chordata > Actinopteri > Beryciformes > Melamphaidae > Poromitra > Poromitra crassiceps. The sequence continues at coordinate 127,697,313 of NC_139623.1, forward strand.
TTACATAGAAACAAAAATAAAACGACACTAGAGAACATCTTACGATGGGATCACACCAGCCTCGGTGCCCGCAATTTAGAACGAATGTGGGCCAGGGGCATCAAGTTGGAGGGAAGTTCGCACACTGCAAAGGGCTCCAGTTAGGTTTTTTATTGCAACACCGTGTGGTAACGTTTCGGGCAGCACCCTGAAGGGCAGGGTGCTGCCCGAAACGTTACCACACGGTGTTGCAATAAAAAACCTAACTGGAGCCGTTTGCAGTGTGCAAACTTTTTACCATTTTAGTTGCATTCATCACTGTAAGTTATGCACCTGCCCTACTAGGCTGGGATGTGCGTGTCTCCCTTCTACATCAAGTTGGAGGGCCCTACTTCCGGCCCCCTTGCTCGGACCACGCCCATCTTCGAACTCGGCCTTCATTGTGATTTCAATAGACTACTTGCACTGTTGTTGTGACTGCAGCAGTCAGGCACACCTGACATTAATCAGTTCATCCAATAGTGTAGGACAGGAAACCACTATGCCCTACTCATTTCAGGAAGTAGTGGAGTTGTGCAAGTAGTCTATTACGCGCCTGTAATGTCTTGTGACTGCACCTTGCACAGTTGTGACACTATCGTGTTCACAAAACGTGTGCACAGAGTGACACAGACACAAGGGTGAAAACAATACCAGCCACATGCTGTCATGTCTGGTAAAAAAAACAGAAAAACACACACATACAAACAAATATACTGTACAAGCACAGCATATTCATTTAACAAAATGCTTGAGTGAAAAGTCAGGTCATTAGTTTGGTTTTAAAAGAACAGTATTTGAAGATCAGCAGGCAAACTTCCATTCTTAGTTTAGGTGCATACTGAATGCCATAATGAGCAGACTTTGAAAATGCTCTATAGGCTCATGGAGACGATTTCCACCTTGTGACCGGAGAGATCTGCTCAGGTTATGAACTGACAGCATGTCTGAGATGTACTGTGGAGCCAGACCAGCAAGTGCTCTGTAAACCAACAGGAGGATTCTGATCTGTATTCTGAAAGCAAAAAGTAGCCAGTGAAGCTTCTGGAGGACTGGAGTTATGGTCTGATCTTTTAGTCCTAGTCCTCACTCACAAACATTTTCACTGTGACCCTTTTATCTTTTACCTTGTAACACTCTGCTCTTTTCTTTTTGTCCATTTTATGTAAAGCACGTTGAATTGCCTGTGTATGAAATGTGCTATATAAATAAACTTGCCTTGCCTTGTCTAGTTAGGACTTGTGCTGCTGTGTTGTGAATGAGTTGTAATCTATGGATTGTTTTGTTTGGGAGGCCCATAAACAGAGAGCTTGAGCCTGCTCATGACAAATGCATTTGGACAAACATTGATCTTTTTGACCTCTGAGATTACCTCTGTGCATGGACGAAGTTTGCGTTGGTTCAGGGGGTTCTACATGAACATAGCCAAAACGCATGTAGGGATTTACATAGGCTATTAACTATATATTTTTAATTATAACACCTGCTCGTTATTAGGCTACTTCAGGGGTTCCCAACCTTTTTTGGCTCGTGACCTGATTTTGACGTCACAAAAATCTAGGGACCCTAGACATTCAAATTCCGGTACACCGTCAATAATATCATCAGTTACATCGTCAGTGATGTCACATGTATGCTTCTTTTTCCCCTCAGAATTCTGACTTTAATCTGAGAATTCTGACTTTAATCTCAGAATTCGGACTTTATTTTCATAATTCCGCCTTTATTCTCAGAATCCTTATGATCTCAAACATTTTCATAAAAAAGTCACTATCTGATAGTGAGCCCATTGACACTGTTTGGATCTCACCTGCAATTACCACTCATCGCCATAGGTGTCACCCAAGATAACAAAACTGAAATCTCGGAGATTATCACTTTAAACTCGGAATTAAAACAAACAAACAAAACACAAGTGACCCTAATCATCTTCGCTAGTTTTAAATTGTGTGTGGTGTAAAAAAAACAAAAAAAACAAACAAACAGGCAACCATATTTGAATTTCAGGCAACCCCACTTAGGGTCGCGACCCTAAGGTTGGGAACCACTGGGTTACTTAGTTTGCTCCCCTCTCTCCCTTGCTCACTCTTGTCTGGGTTTGTTAACAGGCAAGGCCATTCACACCAGCCACGCGCGTGCCACGCTCAAGCCACGCTGAAGCAATCGTTCAGGATTCAATTATATTTTCCAAGCGTGAAGAGTGAAGCTGCCAGGCATGAAGTCAATGGAAGTTGTGGGCGGGGTCAAGGCACGCCGAGCAAGGCGCTGAGGAAAATAAAGTGCTTCTTGTGTGACCGGTTTAGTGTGAGCTCAGCTTCAGCGTGGCTTTATCTTCAGGTCTGCTTCTGTTAAGCGCCTGGTGTGAACAAACGCTTAGGCTATTGTGAGCCAATATCTGAGCATGGGCATAGCCTTGATGTAAAGAGCAGATACAACGTGTGCATAATAACCGCTCCCCGCCATGGAGAGGTGTGTGTGAGGCTTCATACCTTCACCAGGTCTCCATCCCTCTCTCCCTCCCTCTCACACCTGTGTCTCACTCAGGCTCTCGCTGCTCATGGAGTTATAGGCTCCTCTTAGACTTTATTTGTGGTCAGCATTTTGGTTCACCTTCTCATACCATTTCTCATTTGCGTGCATGCACTGTAGTATGAGCTGGCGGTAGAATTTTCCCTCGTAATTGTTTTTGTGCTGCGCCTGGAATTATGACATGTTAGATCCGAGCCAATTGTATAAATGCCTTTGATTGGAAGTGATGAGATTTGTTCCAGCAGATGACTGAATTTAAATCGAATGATTGCGATTTGTGAGAGTTTGGTTTCTATGGTAATTCTTGCAATATTCCATCACTCATTGGGTACACCGGGATATGAAAATGCACCTGCTGGGATCCTAATCATTAATTTCCTTTTAGACACTGCTAAGGCCTTGCTCCCTCTTTCTCTAACCCCTCATACCAGGTCTTATGGAGAGGATCCCTATCCAGACAGTGCACTCTTAGCACCGGTGTTCCCCAGGGCTCAGTCTTGGACCCCTTGCTATTCCTTCTCTATATCAGATCTCTTGGACATGTGATCTCATCTCATGGCTTTTCTTATCACTGCTATGCTGATGACACTCAGTTCTACCTGTCCTTCCCGCTCTTAGACAACCAAATTGAGGCACGCATCTCTGCATGCCTCAGAGAGACCAGTGCCTGGATGTCTGCTCATATCTCATGTCTGCTCAATCGTGGTAAGACAGAGCTACTCTTACTCCCTGGGAAAGACTGACCTCTCACTGACCTCTCCATCTCCATTGACAACACTACTGTGCTACCCTCTACAACGGCTAAGAACCTTGGAGTGATCCTTGACAACCAGCTGTCCTGCTCGGCCTACATCGCAGCGACTACCCGCTCCTGTAGGTTCTCCCTGTACAACATCCGCAAAATCCGTCCGTTTCTCACGAGGGAAGTGACACAACTCCTGCTACAGTCACTTGTCCCGCCTGGACTACTGCAACGTTCTTCTGCCTGGGCTACCTGCCTCTGCCATCCGACCGCTACAGCTCATTCAGAACGCTGCATCCCACCTGGTGTTCAACCAACCTAAATTCTCTCATGTCACTCCCATCTTCCGGGACCTTCACTGGCTCCCCATCTCAGCACGGATCAAATTCAAGACACTGGTACTGGCCTACAGGGCAGTACACCAGACAGCTCCTCCGTACTTACAATCTATGGTCAGGTTCCAAACCTCACACCGCTCCTCCACCCTTGCAGATCGCTCGCCCCTCCATCGCTATGTGGGCTCAAAAGTTGACTTTTGAGCCCGCTCGTGACTCTTCTCATCCCTGGCACCACAATGGTGGAACGAGCTCCCACCTTCAGTCAGGACAGCTGAATCACTGTCCATCTTTCGGCGAAGACTAAAAACACACAGGCTCCACCTGGGCCCGTCTTAAACCAACATCTTTTCTCCCTCTTCTTAAAAAAATCCAACTGTTACTTAATGTAACTTATTCCTTCTCAAACTAGTTTCTACACGTGTAGTCTCGCTGGCCAGCCTCCCCTCCCTACCGTGAGAGGAGTCTGGCGCCGCAGGTCTCCATAGTGGGATTGCGATGGGCGGCGCTTAGCGGCAGTGTCCTTGGAAAATAGTTTCCAACAATCCAACTTGCCGTTTTCAGCGTGTAGCAATGAACTAGCGTGTAGGTTTCTGCTGTTAGCTTGCTAGCTAGTTAATGTTGTTGTTTTCACGGAGGCGGCATGGCACAGCGACACACAGGGAGGAGGGAGCGGAAGCCGCTTTGATTGACATGGTCGGGCCAATGACAGAGCTTGTAATAAGCCGGGAGTGGACATCCAGCAGCGACTGAAACAGTCGCTCCAATGGGAGAGCAGAGTAGAGCAGGGCAGGGTTTATCCCAGTTATGGAGACCTGCGGCGCCATGCCCCTCTCACGGTATGGGGGGAGAGGGGGCTGGCCAGCGAGACTACTACAAGTGCTACTCTATTCATTCAGAAAGTCTTAGCTGTCATTGACTGTCTTGCATAGTTGATTTCTCTACCGTTGACAAAATATGATATTGTAAGTCACTTTGGATTAGGGCTTATTTTCATAATCGATTAATGTTTCAATTATTTTCTCGATTAATCAATTAGTTGTTTAGTCTATAAAATGTAAGAAAATGGAACAAATGACGAGCAGTGTCTCCCAAAGTCCAAGATGACGCCCTCAAATGTCTTGTTTTGTCCACAACTCAAAGATAATATCAGTTTACTGTCATACAGGAGTAAAGAAACCAGACATTATTCACATTTAAGAAGCTGGAATCAGATCATTTAGACCTTTTATCTTAAATCTCTATTCAAAACGATAAATCGATTATCAAAATAGTTGTCAATTAATTTTCTGTCGATCAACTAATCGATTAATCGTGGCAGCTCTACTTTGGATAAAAGCATCTGCTAAATGACGTAATGTAGTAATGTAGATTTTTTGTGAACGCCCAACCTTATAATGTTCAAACTTCGCCTATACCTCTGTGTACATGTTGTTTTTCATGTTTATAACTCAACTCAGCATGAGCAGAACTTTCATAGAGCAATATGAAGGCTCTATGATGACTTAGAAATGTTTTACTTTTGGAGCTAATCAGTGGCCATCTTGATTTGAAGTTCAAAAATAGGTAAAATCATCAAAACATGTCAATTATGAATTCCTCGCCCCAAGAATTCCAAGAAACCATGTACTTTGCAGTATTGTAGTTCAAACAGTGGACAACAGAATGGGGGAATTTCTGAGGCCCATCCTGGAATTCCATGAATTCGAAAGGCCTTAGGGGGGCGAACGTCAGGTCCAGAAGTGACGACACGTACATTGGCTTCAATTGAAAAATGAGCCGACTTTTCTCTCGGTCTGTATCTTAAATAAAGATTTTCCGAATGAGTTTATGGTCTGAATAAACAATTTCAAGTCTTTTTCATGATCTCCTAGGCTCCGTTTTCTAAATTATGGTCCCATTTCGAGTAAAAGAGCAGATAAAAATGATAACTTTGGGGGCGGGATTTTCCTTGATTGACACCAGCCACAGGAAACCAGATGATCCCAACCACAGCACAACCAGTTGCCAAGGCAGGCTAGCTAGCTAGCAACGTAGCCATAGATTAAAAGTAAACTACCAGAAACAGCGTTACCTTTATGATCTTTTAATGATGTTAGTAGACACACGTAACAGTATAGATCCCCGTTATGAGGTCTGTTGATCAAAATAACACCTAACGCTATATCGAAATCGGGTTTTAGTGGACGGGCAGCAACCATACAAGCTGGGGCTTCAGAGTTGATCTTCGGCTAATGATGTTAGTAGACACACGTAACAGTATAGATCCCCGTTATGAGGTCTGTTGATCAAAATAACACCTAACGCTATATCGAAATCGGGTTTTAGTGGACGGGCAGCAACCATACAAGCTGGGGCTTCAGAGTTGATCTTCGGCTAGCTAGCTAGCAACGTAGCCATAGAAGTAAACTACCAGAAACAACGTTACCTTTATGATCTTTTAATGATGTTAGTAGACACACGTAACAGTATAGAGGTCTGTTGATCAAAATAACACCTAACGCTATATCGAAATCGGGTTTTAGTGGACGGGCAGCTGGTCTGTGCAGCTCTGTGGTGATCAGCTAATGTCTTCATAGCATTGTGATTATGATTTAATGCACTATGGAAGATAAATGCTGGTTTAACATAATGAAAATAATTCCCTACCAAACATGTGAAGTGACGCTTCTGGGCAGTAGACCATTTGGGCATAACGTAATGTGACTTGTGACATGATCACCACATTTCAATAAATATAACGTTTTTGCACATTTGAATGCTGCTGGTCGTTTGTTTAATGCTGTATATATTGGACATTTAAAGCTGATACACAATTGTGTTGAGGTAATTCCGCAAAGCTCAGTTAAAAATATAACGTGTAACACTTGAAACAATCAAATGTAACTTTTTCACAGCAATACATACAGTCCAGCCCACCATGGTATGGTGAGCTAATTGTTTGAATTATATCGTATATTTGCATGGTATAGCATAATGCAGTCTGTATTCAGACGTTACAATAATATGACAATATAAGCCAGTTACCCTAGCTAGAGAGAGTCATTTCAGACCACCAGATATCACCATATTTAATTTCAATAAATATAAAGCATTCATTGATTGAAGCAGACTGCTGGTCGGTTAAGTTTCTCCGTCGTCATGTCCTCTGGTCCAATCTTCGGTTCGTAGTTTGTGTTCACTCGACATCAACAATCTTTATACATGATAATATACAACAAGGCTATCTTTGTTGACAATGTTTATTGACAAAAGCATTAAAACAAGCAAATATAACAATATTCTCCGGCAGTCACTGGCAGATACTAGCTACAACTTGTTCAAAGCAAATCTCTCATGTCAGCATTTGGCTTGTGTGTTATTGCAATATCCTATGTTGAAACAACTGATCAGCAACATGTAGTTTAGCGTTAATCTCAGGAGAACAGAATATTATAGCTTTGATCTTCACAAATCATGATCCTCTGTTGTGTGGCCCATCACTGGTACTGGACGGCGGCTACCCCTGGAAGAAACGAATGACACTGTTAATCACTGTATAACGTTAACGTTTGCTTACCCAACACTATGTGCGATTGGTAAATACTGTAAATGCAGAGGTGGATAAACTATCCAGAGGAGTTAACCCCCTTGTTCCCCCTCATTGATAGTTCATCTAACGTTAGCTAGATATATAATGCTATAGCTGGTAGATGAGTATGCTCTGAGTCTGCCTCATCTCAAAGAGGTAACCTAGGGAAACAGAACTGCGTTTGTTATCTGTCTGTGTCCGAATCTGTGCAGCATGCAATACTGTTTAACGTTGTATAACGTTAACTTATGCTACTCTAGTCTAACCTTAGTCCTCCTGTAATGACAAATGGACATGTAGCTAGCGTTAATGTCATGCTATGCAATTAGCGTTAGGTTAGAAAATAAGATTACCTCGATTTTGTGGAAGATAGGAAGATGGAAGCGGCAGGCTGGTGACGCTGCGCGAGGTCTGGAGGAAATAATACTCTGGTTTTTCTTCAGGCTACTGTATTCACTGTGAGAGCAATGGAGCAAGGCTAGCAATAGCAACTAACGTTAGCAACATTTGTTAGCCAAGCTAACGGCTAGGGGGGAAAACAACTTGAACAAGATGGATGCCGTGGCTAGGAGGAAATCTTTCAGAGAGCAATTTGGACCCTCCCCCGAGTCCCGTCCACGCTCACGCCCCTTCCTGTTTTCCCGGCTCCAGGTTTGAACAGATTTCCCACAATGCACCAGGAAAATCCATTCATCCAATCAAACGAAATCAAACAATATCGGGAAGTGAGCTTCATTTTGGTGTGTCAAAAACATATAGCTCAGGTAGTCCAGATATTATATACAGTCCATGAGTTCAAACCATTTAAAAGGTAATTTCCAACATGCTAATGGTAGACATTTTGGATTTAGGGTTCTCAAAAATGTTGCCTGCATTTCCGTGAGAGACATTGGCACTAAATCTGTTTTTTAACCTTCATAGATGACAAATCCACTGAGAAACGAACCTTTGCTTTCCATGGAGTTGCTGGAGATGACCCCATAACAGCGACGCTCTAGAAAATTAACTGATTGGTCAGTGATTGAATTGTGTGAATGACATTACGAGGAGACCAGACGTGATGTCTCATTCTGCGAGCAAGCTGTGCTTCCATTCCACAACCAGCGGTCAAGGTTCTTGATAATTGACACACGGCACAGCATTTCATTAGATTAATTCGCTGGCTTCTTCTCAACTGCCGTAAGAAAGTTTAGTCCTATAGGAGGGGGCTTTCTACAGTTTCCACGGGTTTAAACAAGGTGTCATGTCCAAAACCAAAGTCAGTATGAACAACAGTGGGCTGCGGGCAGAAGAAGATTGACTTAAGGTTTTTCCCCTTTTTGTCGTAATGCAATTGGGTGGAACATCATTGCTCGTCTCCATGCCTTGCCTGCTGAGGATATTTGTTGCCAGGTTACCAGATATTACTTATGCACTGCATGATTACACTGCAATTTTGCGGGGATGAGAAATCCTTGGCTTCAGCAAGTGCACAAATTATACTCTGACACAGAAAGCTAATAAAATAACTTTTGGGGGGAAAGTTAAGTTCAAAAGTCAATTAAAACAACACACTCGGCTCAAGTGAGTGCATGTGTGTGTGTGTGTGTGTGTGTGTGTGTATGGAATACCATACATTTAGATTGCTTCAAATAAAAGCAGTGTAGCTTCAGCTGCCACATTATTCTAAAGATTCCACTGTTTAAATACCTGCATAACTTTTCTATTCAAATATTATAAAATGTCTTCTCTACACCACCTTTTGTTCTTCTCTGCTTTATCCTGTACTCTACTGTACTGTACTGTGGTTTAGTTAGAGATCGGTCTTCTATCCTGTAACTGGAAGCTCACAGGTTTTATAAGCCACAACAATCAGTGTTCAAACTTCACTCCAAGCAGAAAACGTCTTTGCATGTCTGAGTAGGGAATTGAACACAGACAAATGCCCATACTATTTCAATGTTAAACTACTACCGCTTAGTCTCGTCTGTAATCCTTTCATTATGGGGAGCTGTATCTCTCTCATGTCTTGCGCACAGAGCACGCTATTTTTCATTTCACAAAATTCCATCAGACCGGACTGCCTGGTCTACATCACTTTACATCTGAACCTGCGTATAACAGTCCACCTTATCCTGTCTCTCAGAATCAGAATCACTTTTATTGCCACAGTATGCAAGTTCAGTGGTGGCCGGCTACTAGAGGGCGCCAGGGCGACGCCCCACCTATACCCACATGGAGCAAGAGTACCTGGCTGGGAAAATAAAATGTTATATATATATATATATATATATATTTTTTTTTATGAGCGAGGTGAATATTAGATAGTGAGTATATAATCTGCAATAAATATGTCGTAATAAATAATAAAATATAATAATATAATATATATTATAATATAATATAATATATAATAATAAATATGTCATAATGATCTACATGTGTAGGCTACTGTTTTTGGGTCAATATTTTCTTGCCCCCGAATTGCCACGGACGCCGTCCGGGGACTTCCGGTTTACTTCCGGTTTCCACCAGTGCAGATCATTAAAGTATCAGTGTAGAAAATGCTCCATAATGGCCCACCATCAGGCCTGTTCTTGGCGGGCACGGCTCCGCCGAGCCCGCCACTTGGATACACCACACTCAGGTAGGCATGGCGAACGTTGGGACCAACAGCACGGGGCACAGTCAGCCGGCCGGTGTCTGGGATGACCCAGTCCTACCCGAGACACTGCTGCAGGCCTGGAAAGAGTGGGAGGACGAGCTACCGCAACTGCAGGTAGCTGTTGCGGTCGACATTACGCGGGAAAGGCCCCTTCCCGCACTCACCACCAGCCGTTGGGGTTGCGGACCCCCCTTCCTTCTTCTCAGCCCAGATCGCTGGCCAGAGACACCCCAACTCCACACAACCTCGGATCATAGCGAGGAGTTGAGGAAGCCAAGTTACTGTGGCCTCACGCTGGCCCCCCCGATGCCGGCTGAGTCTGCGACCTTCGGTGCCTTTATCAAGGATACCACGCCGGCGCTCCACGGGGCCAACGAGGCACTAACGGCCGAGGACTATAGTAAGGCTGAGGCTTCCCTCGAACGAGGGCAGACAAACTGCTTCCTCGCTGACCTTACGCAGCGGAGTTTCCTCAACTGGAAACTCAAGCCACCAGAGGCCCCTCACTACAGCAGTCCCCAGCTCCTGCGCACACTTTGGACGATGGGGACAGTCACCAAACTTTCCCCTGGACTGGACAACAAAGTGTAGACCTGTACCTACACCCGGCCGGTGGCCAAGCGTATTCAGCCCCCCTCACTGCCAGACTAATCAACCGCGCCCTGCCTATACCTGGTGGGACTGGAGGGCCATTTCTGCCATTTCTGGAAGAATACAGATTCCCCACAGGAATCTGAGGGCGGCTGTAGAAAATGCTCCATAATGGCCCACCATCAGGCCTGTTCTTGGGGCAATTGACGCCCACGAACCAATAGTGGAGTGGCTAAGTGCTATAATCTTTCAATTTGTGATACAAGCGTGAAAATTGGCATGAGCAGTCTCCATGGGTCACTTGTAGGGGTGTCACGATACACTCAGTTCACGATACGATACGTATCACGATACTGGGTTCACGATAACGATACGATACGATACGATTTTAACAATATTTTTTTAAACTTGAATAATGACAATATATGACTGGAAAAGTAGTATTTTATTTGAAATGCACAAATACAAAACATGCTGTTGTGGGAAATTGTTATTGCAATAACAACTAGAAAAAACATGAGATTGGAGATAAGGCTTATCTTGAAATAGAATGAGTTACACCGTCACTTAGATTTACTTTGAACTAAAAGGTTTCTCAGCAGTATAAATTCTCATTATGCATCTTCAGTTTTTCTTCAAACTCAAACAACAAGACTTTTCTTAGTCTATTTTTTATGCATCTTCAATTTTTCCTGTCAAGTAAACAGTTTTGCCAGAAACTCAATTGAATGGTTTCTCTCCTGTATAACTTCTCATGTGTCTCTTCAGAGACTTGTTCAACTGAACTACTTTCCACACATTGAACTTCAACAAACAAAGACGTTTCTTTGTCTATTTTTGGAAAAAAAAAAAAAAATTTTTTTTTTTTTTTTTTTTTTTCACGATATGAGATTTCATCTCAACGATACATATCGTGACGTTTTACTATCGCGAAATTTCGTGGGACGATATATTGTGACACCCCTAGTCACTTGACAAGAAAATAGCCCGAGCCAATTGAAATTTCAAGATGGCTGGCATTTTTCAAGATGGCCGACACCTTATTGGAGCAGTTAAGTGATATAATGGTTTATTTGGTGATACAAGCATGAAAATTGGCATGAGCAGTCTCTGTGGGTCACTTGACAAGAAGCCACCCACAGCCACTTGAAATTTCAAGATGGCGGTTATTTTTCAAGAGGGCCACCACCTTAGTGGAGCAGTTAGGCCTAAGTAATCATTTAGTTGGTGATACAAGCATGAAAATTGCCATGAGCCATCTCAAAGGGTAATTTTACAAGAAACCGCCCACAGCCACTTGAAATTTCAAGATGGCGGCCATTTTTCAAGATTGCCACCATCTAAATGGAGCAGTTAAGCAATATGATTGTTTAGTTAGTGACACAAGCATGCAAATTGGTATGAGCAGTCTCTAAGGGTTGCTTGACAAGAAAACACTCTCAGCCACTTGAAATTTCAATTTTCAAGATGGCCACCCCCTGGATCCTCAAAAGATCAATTATCTCATAGAAATGTATTGGGATTTTTTCAAGGACGATTTGGTGTAATTTTATTTTATATGATTTAGATTATGCTAAATACAATTTTTAACGCATCAAAATACAGTTGTGTTGATCATAGATAGATAGATAGATTAGACAAGAGTGAATATCTGCACTACCAGGGCACACTGGTGATATATCACTGCTGTTAAACTCAGAATGGGGTTCAATGTCAACTAATTGAAAGTTAGTATCCCAAATGCTGTCTAATTTACCCCAAAACAGTTAGATAGCCGCACCTGAATTGACAGGTTGTGCCAGCGCGGGAGAGCCGAGCCAAGGTTAATGGGGTTTTAGTTAACCGGATGGTGTACAGATCGCACGGGATATAAATGACATTGGATGAACGATCGGACTAAGTGTAGGGCTAAGGCATGAACTTAGTTGTATCCCATACATCAAAGTGCTTAAAGGTGGTAAAAGGATAAACCCTCGTCCTCTATGCAATTGCTGCAGACATGGCAGAAGCCATCATATCAGTTGAGAAAACCAACTGGGACAGATGTTTCATTTGTCAGCAGGAAACCAAGGAAAAGCTCATTCAGCCGAGTTTCGTCAATATAGAGCACGATCAAACTGGTTATGGTACCATTGCAAGAAATGTTCCATTATTTCACAAGATCAATGCTCTGCCTATCTTACTTAGTCCAATCCGATTAGATGAAGGTGATGGTATAGAAAGTACATTGACAAGAAACAGAGCAAAATATAATTTAAGCTGTAAACTTATGTTCAACAACACAAAGCTCGAAAGGGCCCAAAAGAGAGCATCTTCTACTGCTGCTGAAGACACCGACGATACCAAAGATATCAATGTCAAGAGGCAAAGAAGACCCCAGCCCTCGAAAGCTTTGTGCTTTATCTGTGAAGATGAGAGTGCAATGTCCCCCTTAAAGGACGGCTTTTCCGTGGGGAATATGAATATATATAAAATCTCACGCCCCTAAGGTTTTCGAATCCGTTGAAATTTTTGAAATTGGTTTTTCACAGCCAGAGATATCAACCGAAATCCACTCTGTGTGTGTGTGGGGGGGTGGTGGAGGGGAGGGGCGGGTGCGGAGACCCGAAATCCTACATTTCCCACAATGCACTGGGCTCGCGTGGCCTTCGTTTCCACGCCCACCCCTCAGGCATTTGGCTGATATCAAACTCCAGTAGGTGGCGGTAATGCACATATATGTTTGCCAACCGCCATAAAACTCAAAGAAGAAGAAGAAGAAGGCTTCGACAATAAAACATTATGAGAAGAAGAAAAAATCAAAAATAAAATTGCCTCCAAATTGCACCAAATTTAAACCGAAGTATATATGTCGGGAGATGTCTTCATAAAAAAAAATTCATGCATTTTAAGGCATTTTCCAAGGAGTTACGCGCATCTGATGTTGTAACTATTTCATGTAAAAATGTGTAAAAACGGGTACATTGCTCAGCGTTGATTTCGTTACTTCAACGCACCTACTACTAGATGTAAAATTTGACGAGCTTTCCAATGCCGCCAGTCCCGTGTCGGTACCAAAGACGCAATGATGATGTCACCGCCGTGACATCATCAATGATGATGTCAGAGTTCACCTCGTGAGGTCATCGGTGATGTCAGAGTTTCCCCTGTGAGGTCACCAGCGATGTCAGACGGTCTAGGCTGACTGTGTTGGCAGACGTGACTTTATTCCCCTTTCTGCAATCTGTAAGCTCTGTACGCTGCTTCGGCCTTGCTCCTATCTGCCTGATACTTCATTAAAGCTTGAAAGACATCTCTGTGGTTCTAATCGATCACTGCCCGTGAGCCCTTACCTATGATCCAGCAAACGTCACACAAGGCAAGCACACAAACTTCCTTACAATCAGGATCTGTGTAGTTGCACATACGCTGTTCACTCTCAAAAACAAAGGGATTTGGGAGGGCTCTGGGCGCACGTATCTAGCGCCCAGGTGGAGGGGTCAGGTAGAGTGAGTGTCATGACGTAGGCTAGGCTACATAGATGGGTAGCGACGCAGTATATATAAACACTAGTAGCCAGGGGCGGAGCGACCCTATACCCCATAATTTTTTTTTTTTTTTTTTTTTTGAAGGCCAGGCCAGGCCGCGAAGAAAAATTTGCCTTTTTTGCATGTTTGAATCGGTTTTAGCCATATTTAGTGGAATATCTCATTTTAAACACATCAATGTTATTGTCTATTGATTGAATTCCTCTCATACTCACACCACTGACTTTATTAAATAAAGTAATTTTAAGTCACAACTGTAAAATAGCTGATAGCCCCTATATCCGAAAACACAATTTGTCACTCATTGAGTCAAGTAATATTATGTCCAAGAAAGCCTACAGTGAAGCCACTTTACAGACAAGCTTGTTCTGAAGAAGAAAAAGAAAAACACAGGTTGCCAGCCGGGCCCGGTGGACTAGCCTGCAAATTTTTTTTTTTTTTTTTCATGGGGCCCCCCTGACGAGTGGGCCCCGGGGCGGGCGCACCCTCTGCCCCGGTGTACGCTCCGCTACTGCTAGTAGCAGTCCCACGCCGACGGCTTTGTTGTCTTCCTGCAGCATGCGCGCGAAGCAAAGAAGTTTGTTTTCAACTGCCATAAAACACAAAAGACGTTTTGCAAGAATGGAGAAAGAAAATTCTGTGAAGTCACTCAAAACGACGCCGTTTGAGAGACGGACTTTACAGGAGAAGCATCGAGTGAAAGAACTTGGACCAGATCACCCTGAGCTCACCATTAAACAACAGGCTACAGACAGAGGAAGAAAATACACTTGGGTCTTTTTCAGACGTTTCTAGTAGCTAGTAACGTCCGTTACTACTTGCTTGATTTAGGGCTGTGGGAGGAAGAGGGCAGTCTGTTTGTCAGACTCCTGTGTTGTGGGAGGAAGAGGGCAGTCTGTCAGACTCCTGTGCTGTGGGAGGAAGAGGGCAGTCTGTTTGTCAGACACCTGTGTTGTGGAAGGAAGAGGACAGTCTGTTTGTCAGACTTCTGTGTTGTGGGAGGAAGAGGACAGTCTGTTTGTCAGACTTCTGTGTTGTTGAGGAAGAGGACAGTCTGTTTGTCAGACTTCTGTGTTGTGGGAGGAAGAGGACAGTCTGTTTGTCAGACCTCTGGGCTGTGGGAGGAAGAGGACAGTCTGTTTGTCAGACTCCTGTGTTGTGGGAGGAAGAGGGCAGTCTGTTTGTCAGACTTCTGTGTTGTGGGAGGAAGAGGACAGTCTGCTTGTCAGACTCCTGTGTTGTG
The DNA here is from genome assembly GCF_964638095.1 of Poromitra crassiceps. Lineage (NCBI taxonomy): Eukaryota > Metazoa > Chordata > Actinopteri > Beryciformes > Melamphaidae > Poromitra > Poromitra crassiceps. The sequence goes on from NC_139623.1 coordinate 127,712,513, forward strand.
GGAGGAAGAGGGCAGTCTGTTTGTCAGACTCCTGTGTTGTGGGAGGAAGAGGGCAGTCTGTTTGTCAGACTTCTGTGTTGTGGGAGGAAGAGGGCAGTCTGTTTGTCAGACTTCTGGGCTGTGGGAGGAAGAGGGCAGTCTGTTTGTCAGAATTCTGTGTTGTGGGAGGAAGAGGGCAGTCTGTTTGTCAGACTCCTGTGCTGTGGGAGGAAGAGGACAGTCTGTTTGTCAGACTCCTGTGTTGTGGGAGGAAGAGGGCAGTCTGTTTGTCAGACCTCTGGGCTGTGGGAGGAAGAGGACAGTCTGTTTGTCAGACTCCTGTGTTGTGGGAGGAAGAGGGCAGTCGACTCCTGTGTTGTGGGAGGAAGAGGACAACCTGTCAGACTCCTGTGCTGTGGGAGGAAGAGGGCAGTCTGTTTGTGAGACTCCTGTGTTGTGGGAGGAAGAGGACAGTCTGTCAGACTCCTGTGCTGTGGGAGGAAGAGGACAGTCTGTTTGTCAGACACCTGTGTTGTGGGAGGAAGAGGACAGTCTGTCAGACTCCTGTGCTGTGGGAGGAAGAGGACAGTCTGTTTGTCAGACACCTGTGTTGTGGGAGGAAGAGGACAGTCTGTTTGTCAGACTCCTGTGTTGTGGGAGGAAGAGGACATGTCTGTTTGTCAGACTCCTGTGTTGTGGGAGGAAGAGGGCAGTCTGTCAGACTCCTGTGTTGTGGGAGGAAGAGGACAGTCTGTCAGACTCCTGTGCTGTGGGAGGAAGAGGGCAGTCTGTTTGTCAGACTCCTGTGTTGTGGGAGGAAGAGGACAGTCTGTTTGTCAGACTCCTGTGTTGTGGGAGGAAGAGGGCAGTCTGTCAGACTCCTGTGTTGTGGGAGGAAGAGGACAGTCTGTCAGACTCCTGTGTTGTGGGAGGAAGAGGACAGTCTGTTTGTCAGACTCCTGTGCTGTGGGAGGAAGAGGACAGTCTGTTTGTCAGACTCCTGTGTTGTGGGAGGAAGAGGACAGTCTGTCAGACTCCTGTGCTGTGGGAGGAAGAGGACAGTCTGTTTGTCAGACTCCTGTGTTGTGGGAGGAAGAGGACAGTCTGGCAAAGGGACCTCTGAGCACTCAAGCGTTTATCCATCCAGCCATTATTTCTTTCTTGAGGTTAAAAGTGAAGTCGGTGTGTCATCAAATATTTCTCAGTAGACGAGAGATGCAAAATATCCACCCAGACATTGCCCTTTCACTTCTTTGCAGTTATTAATTTGTTTTAGCCGTATCAAGATTTACGGAAAGGAAAAAGAAATAAAATGATATGAAGATATAATGGTGGTGACTCCATGCAGCATTTTGTTTCTCAAAGTAAGACTGCATTTCCCATAATAACCCTGTAGAATAGAGGATGCTGCTCCCTGTTGTGGTGTTTTGAAGAGCAAGAAGCAGGATAAGAGCTGATTAGCAGCCCTGATAACAGGGAAAATGCATTCCAACAAGGTCAGCTAACGGGAAATTGAAACAGTTCGCTGTTCACAAAAGTGTGTTAAAAGTATGTTTTCAGGCTATTTTCGTGGCCTCATTCAAATGAATGGGAAGTAGAAATCTGAACGCTACAAAGTCTTCCAGCTGTATCTGATCTTGTTGCAGTTTATATTCTGGCTGTCATGGCAATCAAGAGCCTAATCTTCTTCCCTGTAGGCTCCTAAGTGGAGCACAGGGCTGCACGGTGTGAGGTTGCTAGTCCCACGCCCCCATTAACCCTAACATACATGTCTTTGATGGTGCAGAGGAAACTGGATAGCCGGAGGAAACCCATGCTAACACGGGCAGAACATGCAGACTCCACACAGAAAGGACCTGGGACAAACTGGGGTTCGAACCTGGCACCTTCTTCCTGTGAAGTGCTAACCACTGAGCCACCAAGAACCAAGAGCCGGTTAACCCTCATGTTATTAAAACAAAGGGGAATATTGCTTGGAGTTGATCAAAGAGCGTGTTTTGCTCTTGCTCTTGTAATCTTCTTAACCCACCACAGCCATATCCCCTTTTGATTAGATTTTTTTTTTTTATTATTATTTTTTTGTTTTTATTTGGCAAAAGTAACTTTCTTTTCCAGTGAATTCAAAATAGTCTGCCTCAACAGTTTCCTTTCAAGGTGAGTCCCCTTCTGTCTCTTGCACTCACCACCATGATCGACAGCTGCACTGCTAATTGAAACGGAAGCAAAAGTAGCGCACACTTCACTTGGACAGCATACTGTAAACAGTATCTGAGATAGTATGTTGGACGGCATACTGTAAACAGTATCTGAGATAGTATCTCGTTAGCACAAAAACATCATCTGAGTAACTACTCTAAAACATTACTCCCAACACCAATGGCAAGTGAAATTGAAGTGCATTGAAGTGAAATATTGTTTTGACTGCCACTTCAACGCTTCTCCTCCTTTTCATTCCTGTTTCTCCTCCCTCGTCCTCATCATGGCTCCTTCCACATTTAGGGGCCCTTTACACGAGGACAGTTTCTGAAAGAAACGACACAATAGCGTTTCCTTCACACCTTTTCCTTCACACCTTCTCCCTGTTTACATGAGCGCTGTTGAATTTTTAAAACGCCGTAATGTACATGCCAGGTCGCTAGGTCGCAGTGTGATCACCTTATTCTTTGCCCATACAAGGACGCTGGGGCATGACATAATTTCGTTATCGTCTTTCCGGTTTTTAAACACGGAAGTAGAGTCTGCCTTCCGCAGTCATTTAGACTTGCCAAAAAGCTTTTTTCAAGCTAAAAAAAACCCAAACTGTTTTAAGTTTTAATATTTGTCGGGTGAGAATGTAACATATATTTGACCAGTTTATCAGAATAACGCCTATTGGAAATCTTTAACGAGCAGCGATGACCGGGAGCGCTGACTGTGATCTGTCAAACCCTACTGTCGTTAGGCTACTGGCAGTGAGAAAACACTGTCGACGTGCTTTTGTAACTAACATTAAATGCCGACCGGGTACAGCCATCGGCTCCTCGCAGCAGTAACGTTCTGAACATGTAACTGAAGTTGGCTGCAGTGTAGCTTAATTCTGAATGTTGCCAAACTTCATTCATACTGACGTTTTATTTGGTTGCCAACTCGCGCACGGCTATAGCGTAATCGCGTGTGTCGCGTGTGCAGGCACGTCAGAGTTTCTGAAATGTGCCGTTCCAAAGCGATTACATGGAGCCCTCAGCCCCGCTCAGCGGGAAGCGTCTCAAACAAGTTTCACTCTGGAGGGTGGTTCCAAAATGTCTTGTTTCCTAAGCGCAAATTCGCCGTCGCCGTCTAAAAGGGAGGCACTAACGATAAAAGAATTCCCCGTTTCCATAGGAAACCGTCCTCGTGTAAAGTGCCCCTTAGACAGCAATTAGGTCTGAATTGATGAAGTATGTTTGTCTAACCTAGAGCAACTCGTGGGCCGGTGGGGGCAGGGACATGGGTACGGGAGACTGGGGAATCTGGCATGTGTGTGTGTGTGTGTGTGTGTGAGTGTGTGTGTGTGTGTGTGTGTGTGTGTGTGTGTGTGTGTGTGTGTGTGTGTGTGTGTGTGTGTGTGTGTGTGTGTGTGTGTGTGCGTGCGTGCGTGCGTGCGTGCGTGCGTGCGTGTGTGTGTGTGTGTGTGTGTGTGTTGTGTTCTTGTACAGCTATCTTGAGAACCAATTTGAGTTGTATACCTGGCAATGGGAAGTGCACATTTTAGGAAACATTTTGGCCGGTCCTCACTTTCTCACACAATTTCTGTTTGAAGGTTAAGACTTGGTTTTAAGGGTTAGGTTAGGATTAGTTCTAGGTTAGGGTTAGGGTTAAGCATTTAGTTGTTATGGTTAGGGTTAGGGGCTAGGTAATGCATTATGTCAATAAATGACCTCACTATAGCTGTACGTAGCCGACAAACGTGTGTGTGTGTGTGTGTGTGTGTGTGTGTGTGTGTGTGTGTGTGTGTGTCTGTTTGCGTATGAGCAATGGCAGCAGGAGTGCTAGACCGAAGCAACATGTGCCCATGCATGGGGTGAGGAAGACGGGGCTGTATTTGTTGGGTGATGAACGCACACACACACACAGACGCACGCACACACATGATACACACAGACACACAGACACACACACACACACACACACACACACACACACACACACACACACACACACACACACACACACACACAATGGTTCTAATTGGCAGAAGACAGCTGCTGCCAACCAGAAAAAAGCCCATGTGAAAAAGCTGGCCTGCGGGCATGCAGCCATGCCACACTTCACAATTTACCCTCGTTGTAATCAGTGGAAATGTGAAGCAAATTCATTTCCCGTCATAAGCCTTTTATTTACATGTCAGATAGCAGAGAGAGAGAGAGAGAGAGAGAGAGAGAGAGAGAGAGAGAGAGAGAGAGAGAGAATTTATAGTTTGTAGTTATGGGTAATTTCCATTATGTTAGCAAGTAACAATGGGCGGCATACATTATCCTTGAAGGTGACTTCCTTTATCCTCTAAAAGAACTTCAAAATCCAGTTAATCCCATTTTAATCCCAGTTTTATCCTCTTGTCACTTTCCCAACAACCAAGTAGCCTATGCAAGTCCACTTCAAAGAGAGAGAGAGAGAGAGAGAGAGAGAGAGAGAGAGAGAGAGAGAGAGAGAGAGAGAGAGAGAGAGAGAGAGAGAGATAACGTTCTCTGAGCAGGGAGAAATGAGAGTGACAGAGAGAGGGCAAAACCTCAGCAATAACAGTCAGACGTTAGTCATTCATTTTACCAATGGTTTCACTGATTTCTAATAAACACGCATGGATGCGATAAACTACCTCCGATTACTTCGCGCCCCCCCCCCTCCCTCCTCCCCGCCGCAGTTCCCCCTCCACCCAGTAGATGGAAGCAACGCCACACAGAGAGACACCCATCCAAATGGTGAGTGGCAGGCAGCAGGTAGACAGGCCCTTTCAACTCCCTTCAATCAAGTTTCCATAAAGGCAGAGAGCTAGTGCTCCTTACAGCGGACGCTGTGTGAGTATTTCATTCCAGAGTGACAGATATACCACGGTTTCAGATCCAAACGACCAAACCACTTGCAGGGACCCCACTGCTTGGTTATTTCTAGGGACCTTGAGGTCTAAGAGAAATTAATTAAGAGCAGATGGTTGACTCGGGGAGTGTGTGTGTCTCTCTCTGTCGAGGTAAAGATGTTGCCCCTTGATCCGGCAACTTTTAACCTGCTGATGCAAAGCCTGGAGTGTGTGGTGTAATACACTGACTGACTCTGCTCCTCTCTGCTGCTCCATCTCATCTCTCTCTCTAAATAATGCTCAGCTATGTGAACACAGGATTAGATCAGGCCAGGGAAATCAATGGCTGACAGAAGGAGGTAGTGCAATAAAGCAAGCAGTGAGTTTAATCAGGGTGGGTAAGGATCTGAGGAGCAAAGGTACCCACGGGGGTTATGTGTCTGTGTGTGTGTGTGTGTGTGTGTGTGTGTGTGTGTGTGTGTGTGTGTGTGTGTGTGTGTGTGTGTGTGTGTGTGCGTGCACGCACGCACGCATGCATGTGTGTCACAGGCATGGTTAGCGTATAATGGATGCCTGTGGGAGAGTGTGGACTCTGAAGTTCCCACAGAAGGACTGACACATCCTCAGAAGAGTTGAAGGCACCCTCAGCAGCATCATCAGTGGGAATGGAAGTTCCCCCTGGTTTCCACTACGGGTGGAGCCGAATACAAATAGCTACAGTATTCGTAAAGCACAAATCATGTGTTTTTCTGAATACAAATAGAAATATTGTCAAAATTATTTGTTTTTGGCAAGAAAAAAAACATGTTAAATAACATTGCACAGGTCAGGACTCGTAGCATAGCGAGGTTACATCTCTGTTTGTCTCTCTCCTCATTTATCAATATATCGGCCTTGGCTGGGTCTACTGGGCGAGGGTGTATGATGTTGACAGACCCGAAACACCCCACAACCCCAGTTAACATCACTGATGACGCTTCCCAGCGCATGCAGTAGTATGTATACTTGAACCGAAACCCCTGGCTCCCCCTGGCCAATGACACTTGGGAATAGACTAGGTGACAACCAAGTATAGTTTGGTGACAAGCTGGAGAGACAGTTGACGGTCGGAGAGACGGCATCCGGTACGGGATGGGTTTTAGCACACCAGCCTGGCTCTCTCGTGAGGGAGAAATCCACAAACGCTACGGATCAGCCTCCTGAAAATCTACGTAAACATCGGCGCGGCCTGGGGTCCTTCAGGCTAGAGCGAGGTGCTCGTTGCAGGTGTATGACGTGCAGCGCACAGGCCTCCTTGAGGCATCCTCCCTGCCCATGGTACGGCATGGTAGGATTGCCTTTTGCCACAGGAGGTTCTGGTGAGACGAAGGAGGTACCCGGCCTGGAATCACCCCACAGGGCCTTAGACCTCCATGCACCGAAGGTCTCACAATACTGCGGTGTAGCACTAAACTCTATTGCAGCGGATTGGGCGTGATCAATGCCCAACCCTTCCGCGGGCAACGTTGCAGACAGAGTAGGAAGGCTGATCCGTGAGCGGCTGCTTCTGGGATGCGGGTCGGGGTCGTAATCGGCCTCGGCTGGGTCTACTGGGCGAGGGTGTATGATGTTGACAGACCCGAAACACCCCACGACCCCAGTTAACATCACTGATGACGCGTCCCAGCGCATGCAGTAGTATGTATACTTGAACTGCATAGAATCCCTACTAAAACTATGACTCACTTGTCCAGTGACTGTCTACGTCATCCACTCAGTGTTTCACAATGAAGTGTTGTCTTGCAAAGGTATTCCACAGGAAAGTAGTCATGTAAAAAAAGAAAAAATACAAGTACAACACGGTTTTAAAGTAAACAAGACAACATATAATTTAAGTCAATTCTGACCCTTGCACTTTTTTTCCCACACCTGCTGCAGGCAATCAATCACAGTCCAACTGGCACATTCCACATGTGGATTCGCCCCAATCCAACCATAAAAGGTCAATGCCAATGATCACATGACGCATATACAAATAATTTTGCGGCCCCACAAATACAGATACAAATACTGGGCTCTCTGCACATCCCTAGTTTCCAAAAAACTGGCCTCAATTGTAAAACGTCACCCTCAACTCAACTTATATAATGAATAAGGAATGAGAAGTCCGTAAGAGACTCCAGGACAGCACTTTTGCTCAACTTTCTTTTTGTCTAAGGTCTTACTCCCAAAATTTAATGGGGAAAAAAAGCACTCAAGCAGCTAGACAATAATATTTTTGCTCATCTCGGGGGCATAAGCTAGCAGTGGAGTGATCTCTCACACTGCTGGGTGCAGCTGAAATGAATCAAGCTGAATTAGCTGAGCTGAGCGCTGTCAACGCGTTCTGCTTATGTCCCCATCATAGCTCTAATAGATTGAACAGTGTGACAAGGGCAAAGCAGCAATTTGATTAGTTTTTGGAGACACTTTAGATGTGCAATTTTATGGTGAGTCTGGCCAGTAATGGGGACACTTCCTCCCTATGTGGCTATATGCAGATGCCCCCTTAACTCATTGAGTGCCAATGACGACTATCGTCGTCAATTCAAATAGTAACGTAGAGTGCCAATGACGACTAAAGTCGTCAATTGCGTTTTTTGACGGTGGGACGTGGATCAAAGCCTGATGCATCTCCTGTGAAAGTATGGGGGATGTGGAATGTGTAGAAGCTATTTTACGGACCCATTAGGTGGCGACAGTGCTCTCCAGATTAGAGAAAGGTGAGGAAAGACAGCAGAAGAAGCCCCGTGATGAAACGGAAACCGATGCTGGAGCCAGAGCCGTATAGATTGCTCTGGCTGGAGCTAACGTTAGCTGCGAACAGCAGTCAATCCGCTCCCACAACTGAGCCCCTCTGTCTCTGCTGCATAGTTTCTCCACACGATTAGCCGCCAGAAAAGCAGCACCCGACGCCGAAGGGCCAAACCATTCTCAGCAGTCCGGTTTGGCTTTTCGGTGTCGCGCTGGAAGCCGGCGCACAAAAACGGAGCGCTCCGAAAATAGACGCTGGGTGCGTGTTAGGCTGTGTGTTAGTGTGGGGATGAGTTTCTCCAAGCTCCGCCGGCATGCAGGCTGTGTATTGGTGTGGGGGTGAGTTTCTCCCAGCTCTGGCATGCAAGCTGTGTGTTGGTGGGGATGAATTTATCCCAGCTCCATGCAGAGATTTGTCGCCTGACACACGCAGCAGAGCGAGCAGAGCCACCAGAGACACTCCCAGGAGGAGGAGTTTGCAGTTGAGGGGGGTGGGGGCAGTGGTGTAGTCTACGTGCAACGCAGGTGCGAAATTATTCAGATTTGCGTTGGCGCACTGGGAAATGCGCTATGATACGTATCGTTTTCAATTTCCATTCATAAAATTCACCCTGTGCGCTCTGTGTGTTACCCTACGTCCACACACAGCACCCAAGCCTTGCCTTTACCCACGCTTTTAAAGGCGTCCTTTTTAGTCAATGCGGCTGTGTACACAGGGCGCCTCAACGTGAACCTTCTGTGTACCCACGCCTCGCCTGAGCTGCGCCGATTTTTACATGAGTTCTATTTTCAAGCCGACAAGGCGCGTGAAGGCAGACTTTTTCTGTCAAGCCAGGAAAGAAAAACGCGACAATATCTGTGGGAAATGGCAAAGTCAACTGAATTTCAAAATAAAATGGTGTTACAGCGTTGAGCAGAGAGAGAGAGAGAGAGAGAGAGAGAGAGATTGACGGGTGGCTATCACGTGGGGCTTTCTCCCCGTCGGCAAACAAATCTTCAGGAGACAGAATAGCGACCGAAGAAGCAAGATGAAGCTGATGGCTGAAGCTATTCTGTAAATTTGGGGAGGAACAACAACAAGAAATGGGTCGAATCTCCGCCCACTTCCGGCCGAAACCACGCCCAAAAAGGTAGACTACACCACTGGGTGGGGGTGCTGTTTTATTGAAGGAAATTACTGTTCAGATGTTTCAGGTCAGAAAATATTACAGCAAAAGCCACAGCACAATTACAACCCATATTGCCCAACAGAGTTAAATGAGCCATAAGACTGCAGCTGTTGTTTGAATGTCGGCCAAGACACATGTTCTAAAACAATCCAGAAAGCAAAGGTCTTTGGGCCGCATCCACTTGAAAAGCATTCTGATCCAGCTGTATACATACATGGTTGAAGCTAACATGCCCAATCCAAACCGAAATGTGGTGTCAGGTTAAAAACGGCCCTTTGTTCTGTTGCCGTCCTACATGGGCCAATCCTCTAATACAGATCTCATCCGAAAGCAGCCAAAATTTGAAATTGAAATTGGAAACGGGTTTGGGTCACACATACTGTACATCTGGAACATTATCCACAAGCGCCAAACCTGTCAACATGTTTACCATTTGCTTGTTTTACAGTTGTTCATAACCAAAAGGCTATTAAGAGAGAGAGAGAGAGAGAGAGAGAGAGAGAGAGAGAGAGAGAGAAAGACTGATTGTAAAACGCCTCAGAAATGCTTGATTTCCTCTGAAAAAGATTCTTGATGAATGTTTACTTTGTTTGGAAGCCTTGAGCTGGTGGATTTTGTTCATTCTTGGATTGTGCACCATTCAAAATAAGGAAATGTCTTGCGGTCAACGTTAGTGGATCCAAACCGCACTTGGCCTGGAAGGAAATGTTTTTTTTAAGTGAACTGGGCCAGCCCATCCCCGTATCAGACACAGGTCCGCAAACCCTTGCCATACTTGGGTTGTTGGGTGTGTTTGGAATAAGGAACAGGGGTAACACTTTACAATAAGGGTACATTAATTAAGGGTTAATTAATGCTTAGTTAATGCTTAATAAGCATGAATTAACAGGGTTAGTAAAGCTTAGTAAGCCTTAATTAACCCTTAATTAACATTAACTAATGTGCATTAAGTAAGGGTTGGTTAATGCTTAATAAGCATTAATTAACACGCCGTAATTAACATGACTAGTAGTGCTTAATAAGCATCCATTAACCCTTAATTAACATTAATTTGAGGTTTGCTGGTTCCGTTTCTTCATGTGGCCCTAATTTATATGCATGTTCTATAAGCATTACTTAATTGTAATTAACCATATATTAATGCTGTTTGCGACCCTTATTGTAAAGTTGCAAACATATATCCCTTAAGTAACACTTAATAAAAGCTTGAGTGTGCCTAATAAGCATTACTTACCTGTAATAAACCATGTATTAATGCTCTTTGTGACCCTTATTGTAAAGTTGAAAACATGTATGCCTTAACTAACACTTCATTAATGCATTAATGTGCTGAATAAACATTACTTATCTGTAATTAACCATTTATTAATGCTCTTTGTGACCCTTATTGTAAAGTTGAAAACATATATGCCTTAACTAACACTTCATTAATGCATTAAAGTGCTGAATAAACATTACTTATCTGTAATTAACCATTTATTAATGCTCTTTGTGACCCTTATTGTAAAGTTGAAAACATGTCTGCCTTAACTAACACTTCATTAACAGATTAAAGTGCTGAAAAAACATTACTTATCCGTAATTAAGCATTTATTAATGTTCTTTGTGACCCTTATTGTAAAGTTGAAAACATATATGCCTTAACTAACAGTTCATAAACTTATTAAAGTGCTGAAAAACATTACTTATCCGTAATTAACCATTTATTAATGCTCTGTGTGACCCTTATTGTAAAGTTGAAAACATCCCTTGAATAACAACAAGCGTAAGAGTGCTGAATAAGCATTACTTAACTGTAATAAACCATTTATTAATGTTCTTTGTGACACTTGTAAAGCTGAAAACATGTATCACTTAAGGAACATTTCATAAAAGCACAAGAGTGCTGAATAAGCATTACTTAACCGTAAATAACCATCTATTAATGCTCTTTAACAATAACAGCGCCCTGGAAGCCGAATCAACAGCCCTCGGAGCAGAGCTTCCGCAATTCCGTTATGATGCGTTGTGATGTGAAAAGCGTCACAGCTGAACGTTTTGCCAGAGGATGAACTGGGAGCTCTCAGTCTTGAAAACATGTAGCAAAGGTAAATATTGCCCATCTGCTTATATCAACAAGCATTATAATGATACAAAGTGAGTTGATAATCGGTAAATGAATGCTCTTTGATGACTGTAGCATATGTACTGTAATTCTGAATAATAATAATAATAATAATAGAATATTAATATAAATGAGCATGGACAAGTACCAGATTTTCAGAATGACCAGAGCCCTTAAAAATGTATGACAGCAATGAAATTAGACAACACAGAGTTTTGGCTTTTAGCAAGATTATCTTAGTAAGAGTTAGATGAATTTAAAGCCTTTTGTTTGTAAACATGAATTCAGTACTTCAGCTTTTCACAGTTGACAATTTATAATTCCCCAAAAATAATAAAGTGCGCCCACAAATAAAATATGTTGTCCCTTCAGTCCAAAAAATAAAATAAAAAATTGTTTGGGGCCAAAAGTCGATGGGTGTCTGTACGCGTCCCGATGAAGTTCATCCGCTGGACTGTGTGTGTAACGACCGCTCCAGTCATACAGCAGGGTAGTCCTTGATGCTACTGCAGTGAATGTGTGGATTGCTCTTCTAGATGCTCAGTGGTGGCTCGCCATCCCAGTCGACTGGGAGATCTGTAGACTCGCTGTATTCCCCTGGATCCTGGGATTCATCCTGGAAGTCCCCGTCTACAAAAATCTGACAAGGTCACACCATTTCTCTCAATTACTATTCTGTAATCAAATCAATTGGTACAGGCTACAATATTTATAAAATGTGTGTAATATCCCAGTAAACCAATAGTAATTCAATCTACAAGCTACAGTGTAGGGATGTTCATCAATAATCGATAATTGATAGTTGAGGAATGAATTCGATCACGTGGAATTTTTATCGATTTTTGTTTTGTTTTTTGTTTTTTGCGGACTAGGTTTGGGTGGAATTCGTTCCTCCTCGCCCCACTCCATTGCACAGCCGACTAACGTGAGGTGGAGCTTCATATAGCCTCTAGTTTAAAACAAAACTGTTTTAAACATGGGGAATTCACAACGGCATGCGCCGCGGACACAAACCAACGCACCCAGTGGTCTGTGGACCTCAGCGAGGCTGTTATAACTATGACACTTCGCACACTTCTCTCCTAATTTTCAACAAAGTGTGAGTAGCGGTACACGTGTTTAAGTGAATTCAAGTCGTTTTATTTGTTTATAATGTTATGAACTATGAAGTAGCAGCAGTCAGCATGGACTCAGCTAGCCTTTAGCTGCTAACGCCCACCTGAATCAATTCACACACATTGACCATCAGGACAGATGAGGTTTTTGTCGCAAGTTTATAAGCCTGGAAGCCGCAGCCGGTGAGCTGCCTGAGTTCTACTTTCAAAATGTGAGTACAGTAGCCTAGCTAGCTAGTGTAAGGCTGTGTGACTGTGGTTGTCAACGTTACCGCAGGCGCACTCATGACGTAAGGACGCGCCGAGCTCAGGCCTGTTGATTTGACTCTTGTGCTGTCAGCTAAGCTGGAAGACGCCGATTGCCTTACATCAGGGGTGGCCAAACTTTTTTGGTTGTGGGCCGCGTACAGAAAAATATAAGGAGTCGCGGGCCAAACACTATTAAGCGCGTCAGTTTTCGCGGCAAAAAAATTGGACCAGAAAACCCTTCAAAAATTTTATTTCTACCTAAATAAATATATGACACATAGTTTATTGATGCGCTCACCTATTACAATGGGTATTTCTGTATGTTATCACATTTTATTTTCCTGTGCCAACAGGTTAAGACAGAGATAATTTAACATAACATTAGTATTAAACATGAATTCAGTATATATATTTTTTTTTAATAAATAGACCAGGTCAGGGTGCCCAAGTATAACCCATTTTCAATGGTTTTAAATTGAAAAAACGAAATGGGGGGAATCAGTTTTTTTGTTTTTGTTTTTCAGTTTCTTTTTCTTAATGTTTTTGTTTTTCCGTTTTTTCCCCCGTTTTCGTTTTCGTTTTCCGTTTTAAACTTTGAAACAGAAAAACGGAAAAAAGTTTTTAGCAAAAAATAAAAAATAAAATAAAAAACGTTTTTTTTTTTTTCTAAATTCATGGCGGGCCACTTAAAAACGGGCAGCGGGCCGCAGTTGGCCCGCGGGCCGTAGTTTGGCCACCCCTGCCTTACATCATGTAACCCAGGGGCACTCAATTAAAATTCATAGAGGTCCAGTTAGAGAAAATGTCCTGATTGCAGTAGCCTAATGGTACAATGTCTGTATGTAGTCAACAACTATGTTAAATCAAAATAAACATCAACAATGTTTATTTAGTTTTCATATTTAACTGGATTCATTATAAATAACTAGCCTACACTAATAATAAATACATGTTATTTTCTCATTTCAAGTAAAATAATGGCTGCATTTAAAAATAACATACAACAGAGTGCTTTGGGAAAATGTGCATCTTAAAAGTGCTTTAATTTGAGAAAGAAAATCTTTTCTTCCCTCAACTCCACCTTTTCTCTTGAGAGAAGTGAGCTCCCTATCTATCTATCTATCTATCTATCTGTCTGTCTCAATGTCTGTCTCTATGTATCTATCGGTCTGTCTGTCTCTATGTATCTGTCTGTCTGCCTGTCTGTCTATCGATCGTTCGCAATGCAAACGTCACATGCCGTTGGGCAGTGAATGTGTGAGTGTGCCCTCAGTCTGGATTTGAGTGTGTTTGCTCGTGTGACGCTTTCATAGACAGGTTAGGATCGCATCGCACTTCATAATGAGACATACTGCCTGGTTTTGAGCTGCCCGTGAGAACAATGAATGAACATCTAAGAGTCTGCCTGCTCCGGATTAAAACAAAATCTTTGTTTTTGCGGTCTACTCGAGCACGCCATGTGAAATGACTTATATCTCTCGCATATCTCCGAGTCTCTCGTCTCTACTTCGTCCATGTGTCACTGACACTCTCTCACCTGCAGCACTGGAACCGACTGGAACAGGCAATATCGAATCGGATATTTGATTGGCTGAGTAGCATCACGTGTGATGATTTACAGCGCATGCATTGGTCTGTGAGCTTCCTGGCAGATAAACCAGTACCGTAAAGGGTAGAAAAGCATGTGCCGGTTAAAAAAGAAAAGCTCTGTGAAATGTAACAATTCTCAATGATTTATAGGTTAGGCTGGGTTCACACCAGCGACCCAAGCCTTGCCTATGCCTTGCCTTTACCCACGCTTTTAAATAGGCGTCCGTTTTTGGCAACGAGGCTGTGTACACGGGGCGCCTCAGCGTGAACCCTGCGTGTACCCACGCCTTGCCTGTGCCTTGCCGATTTTATCGTTTAGGCGTGAGTTCTATTTTCAAGCCGACTAGGCGCGTGCAGGCAGGCTTCTTCTGTCAAGCTTCTTCTGTCAAGCCATGAAAGAAAAACGCGACAATATCCGTGGGAAATGGCAAAGTCAACTGAATTTCAAAATAAAATGGAGTTACTACAACCGTGTTGAGCAGAGAGAGAGAGAGAGAGAGATTGACGGGTGGCTATCACGTGGGGCTTTCTCCCTTTTTTTGCAAACAAATCTTCATGAGAGAGAATAGCGACCGAAGAAGCAAGATGGACAATGTTGTTGTGCCAGCACATATTCTTGCAAGATCACCTCTCTAAAATGTCTGACTATAGTCAGACCTGGTTATACATATCCAGCATCAATAGAACATTAAATATATCAGATTTATTTTACCTAGGCTACCCATGACAATTCTGGACAACACGTGACAAAATACAGTCGGGAGAGGAGAGGCGCTTGAGACTCGGCTCCAGGTTCGGCGTGCAAAAGGCGTGCGGTGTGATCGCAAAAGCGTGTAACAGGTTCACGCCCAGCTCGGCGTAGGCGTGGGTTGAGGCAAGGCGTAGGTTGTCTGTGTGAACTAAGCGTTATAGGGCTCGGTCCGGATAGGACGGCGTCTGGGTCCGGATGCGGACCGGAGTCCGGACTTTGAGGATCGCTGATGTAACCTGACATGTAACATGTTTGTTTACCTGGCCACAGCGCTAGTGTCTGATATTCTTACTACACAGCGGCATCGCCATTATACCTGGCTGAGAACGCGCAAAGTTATTACCAGACAGTTAAAAAAAAAAAAAAAAAAACATTATTATTATTATTATTATTATTATTATGCTATCGATAATCGATAATTGATCGTTTATTTTCCCGAATTTCGATTATGGAAATTGATTCAAAATGAACATCCCTACTACAGTGACAATAAAAGGAATGTATTATTGCAGTAAACCTACATATAACTTACATTTGAATCTCATTTTAGTTGTACAACAATGTGTGGATCTATACTCTCAGGTATCAAAAGTGCACTTACATTAATTCATAATTTTATAAAACAAAATGTAAATTGTGTAAATGTAATTAAAGTATCAGGAACTGTAGATACAGAGTAACTTTATAAACAAAATATAAGCATTAGATAATGTGCTTAGTCACAGAACCATAGTTAGTACTGTAACTAGTAACTCATATAAACAAAACAGAGGCATCAATGTGCTTAATCACTCCTTGTACCACCACAACAAGAGGAAATACACCAAAATTAGCCTCAAACAATCACCACAAACAGTGACAGCTATACCAACATTAGCATGCTAGCTAGCTAGCACATTAGCACAACACACACATGTATCAGACAGAAACTAACTTAAAACTCTAAACGTACCTGGTAGGCTGCTTGTTACTAAAGGGGATAAAACGTCTTGCTTCTAGGTCCTCCTTCCTCTAGGCTGCAGGTTCGGAGTTTAATCTTTTATTTGCTTTCTTTGGTGAGCTCTTGGCTCCGTGGCGCTCAGTTTGCAATGTGGTGTGTGTGTGCTACCGTTAATCTCGTAGTCTAGAGGCGGAACTAATCTGACGCACCCGTGTTTATCGGACAATTGAGAACGTAACACACACACAGACCACATTGCAAGCTGAGCGCCACGGAGCCAAGAGCTCACCAAAGAAAACAAATAAAAGATTAAACTCTGAACCTGCAGCCTAGAGGAAGGATGACCTAGAAGCAAGACATTTTATACCCTTTAGTAACAAGCAGCCTACCAGGTACGTTTAGAGTTTTAAATTCGTTTCTGTTTGATACATGTGTTCTGTGTTGTGCTAATGTGCTAGCTAGCATGCTAATGTTGGTATAGCTGTCACTGGTTGTGGTGATTGTTTGAGGCTAATTTTTGGCGTATTTCCTCTTGTTGTGGTGGTACAAGGAGTGATTAAGCACATTGCTAGCTAATGCATCTGTTTTGTTTATATGAGTTACTAGTTACAGTAACTATGGTTCTGTGACTAAGCACATTATCTAATGCGTATATTTTGTTTATAAAGTTACTCTGTATCTGCAGTTCCTGATACTTGAATTACATTTACACAATTTACATTTTGTTTGATTAAATTATGAATTAATGTAACTGCACTTTTGATACCTGAAAGTATAGATCCACACATTGTTGTACAACTAAAATGAGATTCAATTGTAAGTTATATGTAGGTTTACTGCAATAATACATTCCTTTTATTGTCACTGTAGTAGGGATGTTCATTTTGAATCAATTTCCATAATCGAAATTCGGGAAAATAAACGATTGATTATCGATAGCGTAATAATAATAATAATGTTTTTTTTTTGTTTTTTTTACTCTAGTCTGTTGCGCGTTCTCAGCCAGGTATAATGGCGTTGCCACTGTGTAGTAAGAATATCAGACACTAGCGCTGTGGCCAGGTAAACAAACATGTTACATGATGTAAGGCAATCGGCGTCTTCCAGCTTAGCTGACCGCACAAGAGTCAAATCAACAGGCCTGAGCTCGGCGCGTCCTTACGTCATGAGTGCGCCTGCGGTAACGTTGACAACCACAGTCACACAGCCTTAAGCTTCTGGCATACTCTTAGCGCACGCGCTGGAGGCGGGGCTCCGAGGAGGGCGCGCGCACTTTGCGCGGGCCAAAACAGAACATACTCAGTGCTCAGCTCGCTCCTCCAGGCAGTCTGAATGAAATTGAATGTAACGTTCCCAATTCTATGTATTAAATTCTAAAAAACGACCCTCAACATTTGGGAAGGCTAAGCCACACAACTAGTTCGTTATAATCGAACGCCATGCTTCAAAGGCAACTTTACGACGCTGAGGACTCAATCACAGCAGATATCCGCTTATAGCCTACCACGGAGATCTCACAGGCACAGGCAGCAAAACCCGACGCGCTGATAGAAAAATCTCCATGGACGTGCCTGGTGTGGCATACGCGCGAAGAGTATGCCACAAGCTTTAAGCTTCTCGCATACACTTTGCGCCCAGCCAAGCGCATAGGGCGCGCGGCGATTATGACGTCATCGCACGGGGCGTGTCGGGGGGCGAGGCCTGAGCGCAGCGCGGCGCGACCATGGAGATTTTTCTAACAGCGCGTCGGGTTTTGCTGCCTGTGCCTGTGAGATCTACTCCGTGGTAGGCTATCAGCGGATATCTGCTGTGATTGAGTCCTCACCGTCGTACAGTCGCCTTCAAAGCATGATGTTCGATTATAACGAACTAGTTGTGTGGCTAAGCCTTCCCAAATGTTGAGGGTCGTTTTTTAGAATTTAATATATAGAATTGGGAACGCTACATTCAATTTCATTCAGACTGCCTGGCACTGATCGCCGCCATTTCTGGAGCACTCACTATGTTCTGTTTTGGCCTGCGCAGAGTGCGAGCGCCCTCCGTGGAGCCCCGCCTCCAGCGCGTGCGCGAAGAGTATGCCAGAAGCTTTACACTAGCTAGCTAGGCTACTGTACTCACATTTTGAAAGTAGAACTCAGGCAGCTCACCGGCCGCGGCTTCCAGGCGTATAAACTCGTGACAAAAACCTCATCTGTCCTGATGGTCGAGTTCCATCCAGCTGCTCTCAGAGTCCGACGCGTGGATATTATTATTTGCCGAGATGTGTGTGAATTGATTCAGGTGGGCGTTAGCAGCTAAAGGCTAGCTGAGTCCATGCTGACTGCTGCTACTTCATAGTTCATAACATTATAAACAAATAAAATGACTTGAATTCACTTAAACACGTGTACCGCTACTCACACTTTGTTGAAAATTAGGAGAGAAGTGTGCGAAATGTCATAGTTATAACAGCCTCGCTGAGGTCCACAGACCACTGGGTGCGTTTGTTTGTGTCCGCGGCGCATGCCGTTGTGAATTCCCCATGTTTAAAACAGTTTTGTTTTAAACTAAAGGCTATATGAAGCTCCACCTCACGTTAGTCGGCTGTGCAATGGAGTGGGGCGAGGAGCAACAAATTCCACCCAAACCTAGTCCGCAAAAAACAAAAAATCGATAAAAATTCCACGTGATCGAATTCATTCCTCAACTATCAATTATCGATTATTGATGAACATCCCTACACTGTAGCTTGTAGATTGAATTACTATTGGTTTACTGGGATATTACACACATTTTATAAATATTGTAGCCTGTACCAATTGATTTGATTACAGAATAGTAATTGAGAGAAATGGTGTGACCTTGTCAGATTTTTGTAGACGGGGACTTCCAGGATGAATCCCAGGATCCAGGGGAATACAGCGAGACTACAGATCTCCCAGTCGACTGGGATGGCGAGCCACCACTGAGCATCTAGAAGAGCAATCCACACATTCACTGCAGTAGCATCAAGGACTACCCTGCTGTATGACTGGAGCAGTCGTTACACACACAGTCCAGCGGATGAACTTCATCGGGACGCGTACAGACACCCATCGACTTTTGGCCCCAAACAATTTTTTATTTTATTTTTTGGACTGAAGGGACAACATATTTTATTTGTGGGCGCACTTTATTATTTTTGGGGAATTATAAATTGTCAACTGTGAAAAGCTGAAGTACTGAATTCATGTTTACAAACAAAAGGCTTTAAATTCATCTAACTCTTAATAAGATAATCTTGCTAAAAGCCAAAACTCTGTGTTGTCTAATTTCATTGCTGTCATACATTTTTAAGGGCTCTGGTCATTCTGAAAATCTGGTACTTGTCCATGCTCATTTATATTAATATTCTATTATTATTATTATTATTATTCAGAATTACAGTACATATGCTACAGTCATCAAAGAGCATTCATTTACCGATTATCAACTCACTTTGTATCATTATAATGCTTGTTGATATAAGCAGATGGGCAATATTTACCTTTGCTACATGTTTTCAAGACTGAGAGCTCCCAGTTCATCCTCTGGCAAAACGTTCAGCTGTGACGCTTTTCACATCACAACGCATCATAACGGAATTGCGGAAGCTCTGCTCCGAGGGCTGTTGATTCGGCTTCCAGGGCGCTGTTATTGTTAAAGAGCATTAATAGATGGTTATTTACGGTTAAGTAATGCTTATTCAGCACTCTTGTGCTTTTATGAAATGTTCCTTAAGTGATACATGTTTTCAGCTTTACAAGTGTCACAAAGAACATTAATAAATGGTTTGTTACAGTTAAGTAATGCTTATTCAGCACTCTTACGCTTGTTGTTATTCAAGGGATGTTTTCAACTTTACAATAAGGGTCACACAGAGCATTAATAAATGGTTAATTACGGATAAGTAATGTTTTTCAGCACTTTAATAAGTTTATGAACTGTTAGTTAAGGCATATATGTTTTCAACTTTACAATAAGGGTCACAAAGAACATTAATAAATGCTTAATTACGGATAAGTAATGTTTTTTCAGCACTTTAATCTGTTAATGAAGTGTTAGTTAAGGCAGACATGTTTTCAACTTTACAATAAGGGTCACAAAGAGCATTAATAAATGGTTAATTACAGATAAGTAATGTTTATTCAGCACTTTAATGCATTAATGAAGTGTTAGTTAAGGCATATATGTTTTCAACTTTACAATAAGGGTCACAAAGAGCATTAATAAATGGTTAATTACAGATAAGTAATGTTTATTCAGCACATTAATGCATTAATGAAGTGTTAGTTAAGGCATACATGTTTTCAACTTTACAATAAGGGTCACAAAGAGCATTAATACATGGTTTATTACAGGTAAGTAATGCTTATTAGGCACACTCAAGCTTTTATTAAGTGTTACTTAAGGGATATATGTTTGCAACTTTACAATAAGGGTCGCAAACAGCATTAATATATGGTTAATTACAATTAAGTAATGCTTATAGAACATGCATATAAATTAGGGCCACATGAAGAAACGGAACCAGCAAACCTCAAATTAATGTTAATTAAGGGTTAATGGATGCTTATTAAGCACTACTAGTCATGTTAATTACGGCGTGTTAATTAATGCTTATTAAGCATTAACCAACCCTTACTTAATGCACATTAGTTAATGTTAATTAAGGGTTAATTAAGGCTTACTAAGCTTTACTAACCCTGTTAATTCATGCTTATTAAGCATTAACTAAGCATTAATTAACCCTTAATTAATGTACCCTTATTGTAAAGTGTTACCGGAACAGGTCTGTTTGGTGGATCTGTGCCCCATGTTACGCTATGCGGCCCTATCTAGCACAGCCTGTCTTTGCTATCTGGGAAGTGTCAGAACTCAACTTTCAGAATGTTAGAATGTTAGAATTAGTTTTGGAATAGTGTTCATTTCTGTTGGTCCACAGTGTATGGCTGGACACCCTGTTCTGCTTCTCTTTCTGCCAAGTCTATTCCTGGGGGGAGAGGACTGAGAGGAGACACTGCTTTAACAATTAGCTCGCTAAGCGCTGTCCTTCCATTTACAGTGGTCTTTAATGCAAACCAATACACGTAGCCAGGTCACAGAGTACATAAGAGTCCCCCCAAGGCACAACACTGCTGTTTTACATCAAAGATTTACATTGATTTTGCAAGGCTTTGGAAAGCAAGTGATAGTGTATTTAAATGGAAGGATAATGCTCAAGTTGGTTAGAGAGATTAGTGAGAAATTAAGGTCAGGTTCTTGAAAGTGCAGTGAAAGACATGAAAGAAGTCCCTCTATGTCATCCTGTACATCTCTGAACAGCACAAGCCTCTGGAGCCTTTTCTTTTTCTGAATGGGCAGATTAGAGCACCTCACATCTCTCAAATGAGCAGTTGCCAGATCATTGCTTATGCCTTATTGAAAAGGCAGCAACAATTCGATTTTTTTCCTTCAAACAATCCCCCGGGGGTGGAGTAGTATAACATGCTGCAATAGTGTTTGGCTGCAGCGCATGTGAAAACAGGGACGGGCTAATGTATTTGTACTTTGTATCATCCCCTCTCTCTGCCTCTCCATGCACCTGCTCCTCAGTTTGTCTCATCCCCTCTCTCTGCCTCTCCATGCCCCTGCTCCTCAGTTTGTCTCATCCCCTCTCTCTGACTCTCCATGCCCCTGCTCCGCAGTTTGTCTCATCCCCTCGCTCTGACTCTCCATGCCCCTGCTCCTCACTTTGTATCATCCCCTCTCTCTGCATCTCCATGCCTGTGCTCCCCAGTTTGTCTCATCCCCTCTCTCTGCCTCTCCATGCCCCTGCTCCTCACTTTGTATCATCCCCTCTCTCTGGCTCTCCATGCCCCTGCTCCTCACTTTGTATCATCCCCTCTCTCTGCCTCTCCATGCACCTGCTCCCCAGTTTGTCTCATCCCCTCTCTCTGCCTCTCCATGCCCCTGCTCCCCAGTTTGTCTCATCCCCTCTCTCTGACTCTCCATGCCCCTGCTCCTCACTTTGTATCATCACCTCTCTCTGCCTCTCCATGCACCTGCTCCCCAGTTTGTCTCATCCCCTCTCTCTGCCTCTCCATGCCCCTGCTCCCCAGTTTGTCTCATCCCCTCTCTCTGGCTCTCCATGCCCCTGCTCCTCACTTTGTCTCATCCCCTCTCTTTGCCTCTCCATGCCCCTGCTCCTCACTTTGTATCATCCCCTCTCTTTGCCTCTCCATGCCCCTGCTCCTCACTTTGTATCATCCCCTCTCTCTGGCTCTCCATGCCCCTGCTCCCCAGTTTGTCTCATCCCCTCTCTCTGCCTCTCCATGCCCCTGCTCCCCAGTTTGTCTCATCCCCTCTCTCCGCCTCTCCATGCCCCTGCTCCTCACTTTGTATCATCCTCTCTCTCGGCCTCTCCATGCCCCTGCTCCTCAGTTTGTATCATCCTCTCTCTCTGGCTCTCCATGCCCCTGCTCCCCAGTTTGTCTCATCCCCTCTCTCTGACTCTCCATGCCCCTGCTCCCCAGTTTGTCTCATCCCCTCTCTCTGCCTCTCCATGCCCCTGCTCCTCACTTTGTATCATCCTCTCTCTCTGCCTCTCCATGCCCCTGCTCCTCAGTTTGTATCCGTGTAACATTATCTGGCTCAAATAAATACAGGCGGCCATCAAATTCAAATGCCTTGTCCATATTCTCGAAATCAGCTAAATAACAGCCATAACTTCAACAATCTTTCAGTTACGCTTTCTGTTTGGCTACCGAAACATGGCATTTCCCGGCTTCGGCTTGATCCACCATACCACAGCTGATTTCCTGCAACAATGCAACTCTCGCGAGACTATGATCAAGCAGAAGGTAAATATATCTCTATAATGTCATGGAATAATCTGATTCCTTTCAGTAGCAAAAACAAGCTTGTTTAGTGCAGTATGGGCATGTGTGCAAAGTGACTGCCAGCTGAAGTGATCTTGGTCAATACTGCACCAATTTCAAAAAATTCTCGTCAAATTAATTAGTTATACATAAGAAGAAGAAAAATATGCTCCAGGTTGAGAAATAGTGAAGTTCTCCTTTCAGAGTCTGTGTACATAATCTGCACACTGGAATGTGTGTGTGTGTGTGTGTGTGTGTGTGTGTGTGTGTGTGTGTGTGTGTGTGTGTGTGTGTGTGTGTGTGTGTGTGTGTGTGCGTGTGCGTGCGCGTGCGTGCGTGCGTGCGTGTGGTTACACATGCATATACCAGCTATTGAAGATGCAACATGTTGGATCTAAAGAGAAGGAGCACCCAGTATTGGAGACATGGCCACAAAGGACAGCCATGTGTTTTATGTCTGGGACGCATGCAGAGTTTCCTCTTGCCAACCCCCTTTCATTGTAGGCTATTTCTTGCTTGAGGTTCGCACCCATCTCTTCGTCCCCGTATCTGGCACCTGCAGCACAATCTGGGCACCCAGAGTCTATCAGACTAATATGACTCTGGGACAGACGGACGATATTTCGGGACGCAACAGGGCAGAAAGGAACATTGGAGCGGAGAGGAACAAATGGAAATGAGTGAACACTGACTGAGGACGAAGCTGGAAGGGAGATAATTAAAGAGCGAGAACTTGAAAGAGAGGATTGGACAGGAAGAGGAAGACAGGCGGGAATAAAGATGGACATTTATCAGATCAGCAGGATATTATCCTTGCTGATCATGCAGCCGGCCGATAGAAAGGAAGGGATGGCGCACAAGATTTGCTAGAAAGGTTAACCTATACAGTGGATATATGCCACAAGTGACACCATCACCCAGCTCTGGAAGGGAGGGAGAGAGAGAGTGAGAGAGAGAGAGAGAGAGAGAGAGAGAGAGAGAGAGAGAGAGAGAGAGAGAGAGAGAGAGATAGGGTGGCAAAATAGATGAAAAGGAATGGGCGAAATGCATGGAGGATATACAGTAGACATGTCAACTTAAAAAGGTCTCGGGTAATCTATGATCTCTATAGGCCCTATAGAAATTGCAGCATCAGCAGAAGTTGTCTCCTCCTGCACAAATTCTGAGTATTTTGAAATTCCATTAGGTAGAGTTTTTGTTGTTGTTCTAAAACACAGAATGGGAAACTAGGAATTGAAAGGCAGAAATCGCAGCACTTGCAATGTTGCAATTCACAAAGTTATCGCTGAGTCACTGGTATTGATTGGTATTGTATTGCATACTGTTTTGCACTCTACAGTTATTCTTGATTGCATGTTCCTCTACTTTTTATACGTAGCAACAGATGTGTAGTTGTATTGTCTGTCTTTCATAGTCTGTCACTGTGATTGTTTTGTCTGTTTGAGCATATGCCAAGACAAATTCCAATCAATTTTAATTGATATGGCAATAAACTATTGAATCTTGAATCTTGACTTGACCAACAAGCCTATTAACCCCCTGCAGATATATTACAGTCATTGTGTGATATGGGGCAATCAAAGCCTTACTGATTTTAAACGTATTTGGCAACAGACTGCAGGTGATGGCAACAGAACGGCAGAGGCAATGCGAGAGAATGATATCATCACAAGTCGACTCTCTGCAAGTAGCCAGATGGCTGATGGCTGATTCTGGCCTGGTTTGAGAGTTATTCAGCTTGCCAGTGTGAATTCTCCATATTCTCGACACAACCCAGCCAAAAACCAGCATATGAGCATTTTAAGGGAAATTAAAGCAATCACGAGGAAGAGCAAGAGAAATGAATCTGAATCTGTGATTTAAATAAATGCAGCCACAGGAGAGATGTAACAGATGGTTTCAGGCCAAGTGTGGATGAACAGCAACAAGGAGGTAAGCAATATGACAGCAGAATATGACACGCACTTCAATTAAGCATACGGACCTCGCGCCTCGGTCTTGCCGCATCACTGTCAGGCCAGTAATGGCGGTAGAACAGCCTCAAGTGTCATATTGTGATTATACAACAGTTATCAGAGTTATAAATGACATCCGAATGAACACTGATTCAGGTAAAATCTCAATCTTAGTGTTACTAGACCTCAGCGCTGCCTTTGATACGGTTGACCACGAAATTCTATTGGACAGACTGGAAAACTGGGTCGGGCTTTCCGGCACGGTCCTAGAGTGGTTCAGATCTTATCTGCAAGACAGGAACTACTTTGTCTCCATTGGCAACTACACATCTGACCAAACCAAAATGACATGTGGGGTACCCCAAGGATCAATTTTAGGTCCTGTCCTGTTTAACCTTTATATGCTCTCTCTGGGCCTAATTATGCAAAAAAACAAAATAGCTTATCATAGCTATGCAGATGACACCCAACTCTACATAGCCCTCTCATCGGATGACTATGCCCCCATAGAGTCACTGTGTCAGTGCCTTGCGCAAATTAATGATTGGATGTGCCAGAATTTTCTCCAACTTAATAAAGACAAAACAGAGATAATTGTCTTCGGCAAAAAAGAAGATAGGCTCAAAGTTACTGCTCACCTCGAATCCCTATCTCTGAAGCCAAAGGACCAGGTAAAAAATCTTGGCATTATTATTGACTCTGATCTAAATTTCAACTCCCACATCAAGCTTATAAGAAAATCTGCCTTCTATCATCTAAAAAATATAGCAAGGATTAGAGGCTATATGTCCAAACAAGATCTTGAAAAACTAATTCATGCTTTCATTTCTAGCAGGCTAGACTACTGCAACAGTCTTTTCAATGGTCTTCCCAAAAAAGCTGTTAAACAACTTCAGCTCATTCAGAATGCGGCTGCTAGAGTTCTAACAAGAACCAAGAAAGCTGAACACATTACACCAGTTCTCAAATCCCTGCATTGGCTGCCAGTAAATCTTAGAATAGACTTTAAAATTCTGCTAATAGTTTACAAATCTCTCAACGGGTCAGGCCCACACTACATCTCTGAAATGCTTCTACACTATGAACCATCCAGATCCCTGAGATCTTCAGGCACTGGTCTACTAATTGTCCCAAGGACCAAATCTAAACATGGTGAAGCCGCGTTCTCCCACTATGCCTCTCATAACTGGAACAAACTCCCTGAACACATTAGATCTGCCCCTACTCTGCCTATTTTTAAATCCAAGCTAAAGACCTTTATGTTTACTCTTGCTTTTAACTGCTACTAAACTACTGCCTCTCTCGGCCTGTAATTTTAAAAAGATTTTTCCTGTACATTTCCAACAAATGGACTGTACATGTAATAATAATACTGAAGAGTGCCTTGTAACTTATTTAAAACAGAAATAATGTTTCATGTTTGTTAATTTGAGTATATATTTTAACTAAAACTGTCGGCTGTGTTTTTTATGTGTTTTTTATATGTGCATTGCTTTGCTGCTTGTTTTTTCGATTATTTTTTTGTAAAGCACCTTGAATTGCCTTTGTGTATGAAAGGTGCTATATAAATAAAATTTGACTTGACTTGACTTGACCAACAACAGAAAATAGCTCAACAAAATGGATTCATATTGTGAGGCAATTCCTTCTGAAAATAACGAGCCAGTAATAAGAGACAAGAACGAGACCCTGTGGAGTCAGCCAGCCAACTTGTGCTAATGGTTTCTAAAGATCGTGAAGAAACACCACACAGCCTTGTAAGATCAAACTTAAAGTCGAGCTGAACCCAAAAATGACTTTTCTTTTCTTTTAGTTCAAATACCTGGGTATGCAGGTATTTTTTGCATACATGAATAATGTATGCAAAAAAAATCACAAAAATCTCATTTCTTTAGTGTCACGGAAAAATAGAACTCTCCACTGAACTGAATAAAATAAATGTCCAAGGACGAGAAAATGTCTTTGTTGGTTTTTATTTATCACACAGAGTATAAAAGGTTGTCGCTGTCTGTTTCCGTCCGGCCCAGACTGCGTCTGGGTATGAGGGAAAGAGCCCACAGCAGCACCAGAGGCAGTCTCTTATGGTGCATGATACAATACAATAATACAAGAGTTAATGCAGTTACAGCAATATTCCAGAGCACATGATTTTCATAATGGCAAACAGCACAATAGCCCGATGTCACACTGAAAGAATTTACTGCATGGTGTAGTAATGTTTAGTAAAGAACTGACATAATTTCTACTTAGTAATATTAGGAAGTATAATTTCTAAATATTATTTTGTAATATGTACACATTTTATTCTTGAAAATACATTAAATGTGTGGGATGGGTACATTTTAGTAAGAATGTTTGCGTAATATTTACTTACATAATACATAATAATATTTACATACATAATCCTAAAAACAGTAAGTAAATTAACTGTGTGGAATGGGTACATTTTTGTAAGAATGTTTGCGTAATATTTACTTACATAATACATAATAATATTTACATACCTAATCCTTAAAAGAGTAGGTAAATTTTAATCAAGCATAGCTTTATTTAATCCGCGCATGCGCATTTGCACCAGGCAGTTCTCTTTCTTTCAAGCACATGGAGTTGGTGGGTGGCTGCATTTTTGCAAGAGGATTGACTTGGTTGCAAGGTAAGTTTGCCTTTCTGTTTAATTCGATTTGTGATACTAATAGTGGAGCCGTGTGCGTTTGTGATACTTGTTGATATGTTACTGTTCATATTTTAATCTCATAAACTCGTGTTGCTAACAGTGCACCGCGCCTGGTTAATAGTTGCCGCCATTTGACTGCCCTGTATTTTGAGCTGAACAATTCACAGTTTAAGCTGCCTAGTTGCTCTTGTCAGTCCACTCTCGTTCCCCACCAGTGTGGGACTGAGTATCCCGCCAGTCCCGCGCTGTGGAAGAGCTAATTTAATGTAACGTTATGTCTGGACATGCCTGTGGCTGCGTTCGGCTCTCGCTCTCGCTTGCTCGCTCGCTCTCTCTCTCTCTCTCTCTCTCTCTCTCTCTCTCTCTCTCTCTCTCTCTCTCTCTCTCTCTCTCTCTCTCTCTCTCTCTCTTTAATGTAACGGGACATACATGCCTGTGGCTGCCTTCGCGGCTCTCTCTCTCTCTCTCTCTCTCTCTCTCTCTCTCTCTCTCTCTCTCTCTCTCTCTCTCTCTCTCTCTCTCTCTCTGTGCTGTGCTCACTGCATTTGCATCACACACACACACACACACACACACACACACACACACACACAAAAGGGCTAGTCTGCACACGATGAAAGAATGTGTGAATACTTTTGCAATTAGGTGAATGTGATCCATGAAATTCACCTGTAAAAAAACATGTCTCTGTCAACAGGACACAGGGCAGCACCACAGCTGCAGGATGAGAGAGTGGAGTGACACTGCAACATTAGTCAGGCAAGTAGAAATGTAATGCATTCTATCATGTTGCTGACAGCTGTTATTTCCCCCTATCCTAATGTGATATAAAATTGTGGCTAAATGTTTTAGATCGGGGCTGAGATTATTCTCTGACTGGAGGGGAAAATAATAAATGATCTCTGAACTATCTCTTTAACCAAATCACATACATTTAGGCTATTCTATGTGATCTCCTTTTGATAACTAATGAAATAATGATATATGTTTTAACTTCCATTCACTGAGCCTTCCCTGAAACTGTTTGGAGTCCCCCTGGGGAGGCCCGCCTCTCACTTAGAAAACCTCTGTTTTAGACCATTGTTTTAATATCACAATTGTGTCTGTTACAGGATGACCTTACTCTTACGATGAGTCGAGAGTGGACAGTTGAGGGAGGAGGACACACCAACACCAAGGGAGGTGTTGTGGGGACAACTGAGGCCGTTCCTGGACAAACTGAGTCATGCTTGTTTAAAAAAAAATTCAGGAAGACACACCACTCCAATCCATACACAGCACAAATCCTCCATCTTTCCACCCATGGCTCTTGTAGGGGTGGGCATCACACGTTTGATCTCAATACAATACTACATGTATATGGATTCATTGGACAATGATGCGATATTTGCCAATATCACGATTTCTATACGATTCGATTGAGCGGCTGCGATCGATATTAGACTATATGCATTGATTTATATCCGAGAGGGGAGCGAATATCCTCTTTTTCTTGCGTGCTTGCTATGGTGCTCGCATTGTTTGTATGAGAAAGAGTACGCTAATAATTCATATTGATGTTTTCACTGGCCATCGATGCTGTGGAGCTGAACAGTCACATGAAATCTCTTGCCCCGGAAGTGAGTTTCCCATTCATTTTTTCCATAGACATTTTAAAAAATCCCTATATAACAAGTTTTAAGGCTGGAACCAAGCCAACTCGTGACCTACTGAACTGTGAGGGACCATAAAACATTTAACTTGGAGCAAAAACAAAAAATGTATCGGATCATTGAATCGATGCATCAATGCAGATCGATGTATCGTTCCACCCCGAGGCTCTTGCTCCGTAGCCTGGTAAACCAGCCCGTCACGTGAACTCACATTTCATTTGGTTTTCCGTGACGGTCTGGCCCCGACGCCAGTGGGGGGGTTTAGCAGAAGGTGCAGAGCGGAAGAGCCAATCAGCGACTCCGCTGTGATTGACAGCGCAAGTTGGCCAATTAGGAACGCCACTAGCACTGCACTAACAAAACAGTAATGGCTGCCTCCTTGCCTGATCGTCTCGAGGAGTAATGTCAGCGTTTGTCTAGTTTATACAGCCATAAAGTGCTGTTAGTGCAGAAATAGACTCAATAACAACAATTAAACAAGTACAGGAGTATCGTCGCAACCGCAGAGTTTCTTGGCGGAAAATATGTTTTTGCCATTCTCCCGAGTGGATTTGGGTTTGATTGGATCCGACGCTGATTGGCTGAAGGAGTTGTCTGACAAGGCAACTACGCCCGCCCATGCTCCCGCCCCTGCTAAACCCCCCCCCATGGCGTCGGGGCCAGACCGTCACACAGAACCAAATGAAATGTGAGTTCACGTGACGGGCTGGTTTACCAGGCTACTTGCTCCGTGCACTCAAATCACATGTTGTGTTCTCTCTTGACAGTTCATCGTGTATGAATAATGGTTCAGCATTGACACAATATTTGTTGTGCTCTGTTCACAGAACCAAAGCATTGAGATGAGACATGAAGCTGTTATCTGCACCCTCGTACTGTACCTTGGCGAGAAAGAAGAGGAACTTTTTGACGAATGCCAGGTAATGCATGATTTTTTTAACACTTTAAAATGTTAATTTGTTATCATTTAAAATGCAAATTAACAGTAAGAGAGGAAGGCAGACGAAGGGACGGAGGGAAGGGATGGAGATATTACACTCAGCGATGGCCCAAATGGCAGATAAAAAAAAATAAAAAATCATACTGTATCATCTGGAAGAACAAACTCAATTTCAATGATTCAAATTAAGTACAATCAAAAATCAAACGTGCTCTACGGTTACAAAGCCATAGGTGGGCCTTTTTCCATTGGCCCCTTTGGCCACTTGAGCTAAACCATGTCACCCTGATTTATGTTTCTTTTACCACTTTAAATGCGCCGAGCCTTGCCCGAGATGGACATGGGGCCAAAGGCACGGATCATGTTATCAGGAAATGGTACAGTAAAATGAAGCAGATATCTGAAAGTACAAACCGAAACACACGAGACAAATTAAACATCAAACCACAGAGATTTAATTATTAGAAGCTACAAAAGAACACTTGAGAGGCTTTTAAACACACCTTTCTCTCTGCTCTCTCCACTCTGGAGAGAGACAGGAGAGTTTGCTATTACAACCTATGCTGCAGCACAGCTGTTTATTTGAGGGGGAGGAGGGGGGTCGTCAAGGGTTGACTGAGGCGTTGCTGCAGCTCGCTTGCAATTTTGCAACCCGCTCGAGGTGGGTCTAGTGTGCTTTGGTCCCATTCCAGAGAAGGTCCATCTCGATCGCAGCTCGGCATGGCTTGGCACATAAAAAAAATTGTAATGGAAACTGAAATCAGCTCGACATGGCATGGCTTTACACAGCTAAAGGTGACAATGTGAAAGGTCAATTAAGGTGCAGAGGCACACGATTGGCTGAAAGCAACATGTATGCAGGGGCTACAATCTGGAATGCAGCCATCTTGTGCCATGTTCTGCAAATATTTTATGAATGCTGGCTTACTGTAAAAGCATCACAGCGTGAACTTACTGTAGATTTGACACAATTTAACATAATCTGAGCTATGTTTAATAAAGATCATTTTTAACACTACTGTATGTGTTCATTCTGCCCTGACAATGTAATCACTTCAAATGATTCAATCACTCTATTTTGTATTTGTTTCTCAACTGAATTGTCTTCTTTTTTCTTGTCAATTGTATGAGGGGGACAGCCGCAGTGATGCCACTCAACACATCCTCAAGATCCTGGTCGTCCATGGTGCTGATCGAGAGGAGCCAGTGGATGTATCCGTCGTCCTTGAGGGCAAGGAGATGTCAGGATGCGACAGTACTGCTGTCGCCATGGCAAGTACTGTACAATCTGCTGCTGGTACACCTCAAATCACTTCTCCATCTTGCAAAAGACTGTAACAATTCACCTGCATTGGACCCTCGTCTCGCATACAGCAGCTTGTGGACTTTCCAATGTCATGACAGACATTAATCAATAACAGATGCATCTGATATAGAATGGTTGTTTTTTTGCTGTAACTGAATGTTCATTCAAGTGTCTGCTTTTCTGTAAAATGTTTCCAAAGTCAAGTCCTGGACATATTTGACCAGATCCAACACAAGTCTTTTAGAGCAGTGGTTTTCAAACGTTTTCACATCAAGGACCCCTACATGACACAAATTAGACCATGGACCACATTTGATAAGATTTTGTCCCAGGGTCCACCATCTGATACAATATTACAGAAAGTGTATGAAAATCCATGACCAAAATAGTCATACATTCTGTCATTGGATTACTTTTGGATGGAATTATAGTAAAAAAAATAATGTCTGTCCCTTTTTGATGGGGATCTTCTTAAGGACCCGTGGGGATCCCCAGGACCCCACTTTGAGAATCACTGTTTTAGAGAGTCAGAACATTTATGGTCGCTATGATTAACGCACTTAAAGGGATAGTTTGGTTTGTTTGAAGTGGGGTCCTATCAGCTAGTTGTATACACTAACTGAAATAGGTAGTGTTCTGGACGCTGAGCGCACCGTCTATCGAGACCCAGCACTCCAAGCAACAGCATCCACAGCTCTGTCTCTAGTACACGGGGCCAATAACTAAAACGTAATTTAGCCACCTAAAACAACGCCCACCTAAACAAATCAATATCAGTGTACATGCAAGCTCTATTTTGACAATTTTCAGCACTTTACTTTACCGTCAAACAGCCCTCTCATTCGGCACTATTTCCTCCCAACGTAGAACTACCGTATTCCTCCGCTAAACACCTGCACAGAACACAGAGCCGCGGTTTACAAAACAGAAAGGCTTAGAAGAGAGACAAAACACTGACTTACTTTAGAGACAACAAGTCACCTGGCCTCTCACGTCTGGGACGTTTTCCCCAATTCATCCTGGGAATGGTGAAAAAGGTCTGCAGGACACCCCGGCATTTAGGCAGCATATTATGGCAGTTCCTCGTATCTCTCTTTCTGCGTGTTCACTCTCTCTCTGCAAAAGTTCATCTTCTGTATATTAGTCTCTCTGGTTCATAATTGTATTTGTCACCAAGGTGAATGGCATATCGTCCTCGCTATCAAAATCACTCATATTTTCGTTTGTGTATTCTATTTGTTGTCTTCACTAACAAGCTGGGAGAAATAACCCAAAATAACAGCTGATCTGCGGAGTAATCCAGCGCCACGGCTCTGTGCAGGCGTTTAGCGGAGGAATACGGCAATTGTACGGTTGGGAGAAAAAGTAGTACCGAATGAGAAGGCTGTTTGGCAGAAAAGTAAAGCCTGAAAATTGTCAAAATAGAGCGTACATGTACACATATATCGATTTGTTTAGGTGGCCGTTGTTTTAGGTGGCTAAATTACGTTTTAGTTCTTGGCCCCGTCTACTAGAGAGACAGAGGTCTGGAGGCTGCTGCTTCAGAGTGCTGGGTCTCGATAAACGGTGTGCTCAGCGTCCAGAACACTGTACCTATTTCACTTAGTGTATGGAACTAGCTGATAGGACCCCACTTCAAACAAACCGAACTATCCCTTTAAGTGAATGATTTTTGAGTGGTCTTGTGTCTGCCCTGGTATGTCACCTTTTTCATTATCCATGTTTGCATCCCTGGTCAAGCTAATTCCACGGTTTTGTTGTTTCAACCATTTGGAAGGTTTTACGGAATGCACCTTAAGTAGATGCTTCCAGATGTCACATGTGATATGAACATTGGTGATTCATTGTTGGGAAAAAAATAAACTGTTAAATGGTATTTTAGTTGTGATTTGTGAATATTTCGTAACATTTATGGAAAACATGTAAAAACATTTACATAATAGACCCTTCTCACGGGGGCCATTTTGTGTCGAAAAGGCAGAATAAACACAGGTGCAAGCAAAATACTAATGAGGATTTCCAAATTCCAATCATGGAAGTTGGAAACCCTCATTAGTGTTTTGCTTACACCTGTGTTTACCCTGCCTTTTCGACACAAAATGGCCCCCTTGAGAAGGGTCTAATTATAGTGAGTAATTATTAAGTAATTAAAATGTCAAACAGAGAACAATACAGATGAATAAGATTTACTTGATAGTTTTAAATAACATTTACTTAAAGGTTTTAAGTAGATCTTACTTGATACTGGCAAGTGAGTTGTACTTAGTATTTCAGCACTAAAATTTACTTGAAAATCGCTGTGCAATTTGTCGCAGTGTTTTCTTTAAGTAAATCTTACAAATTATTTCTTTGAGTGCATGAAACAGGGGAAGTTTCAGCTAGGTCAATAGTCATACACACAAGTTTATTTCTCGATTAATTTGGTAGTGACATAAACAATGGGCCAATGGAGACCCTAGCCTATAGAAGTCTGGCTCAGCACATGACAACGATAAGTGTACCTGACTCACCCAGACACATGAGCCAGCGGACGTGCAGAAAAGAGTAAAAAGGGGGGCCCATGATAAGGATGTGGGGCCCATCTATACCAGAACAATATGTGAGTTTAATCAGAGTAATGGTTGGCAGTGTAGCTATTTTCTTATAAAGGAGAAAAGGCAGAGTAGTCAAATTATATCTGGTTTAGGCCAGGCAGACCATAACTGAAACTTCATGTTACAGAATTTGTTCATACAATACACTGAGTATATAAAAATGAGAAAACTAGGTAAATGCAAATACATGTTAATAAAGGTATCAAAAGTATCAAAAGTATAAATGTATAAGAATAAGTAAATGTGTTAATTGTAAAAATATAAACAACAAAATGGAAATGGAGATTTAGTTTTGCCATTACATTCTCCCTTTGATCATTTCATCTGATCACTTCAGATATGTAACAAATTTAAATCATCGACATCGAGACTAACCACCTATTACTAGTTTAAGGTCAGTCTTTCACTACTGAAAAATTTGAAATCTGGAAAAAAACGATCAGGTCGGAATAGTGAGTTTTAGACTGAGGGGCAAATGTAAGAGCAATACATCAGTCAGATTATCATCACAATAATTCACTCAGTATTTTGCCATTACATTTAGTTGTTCACTTTTTCACATCAAAAGTTCATTTTTCAAGATTTGATTGATAACAGTAATGTACAGTTTGCTGACGTCACCTACTATCACATTTGTACCCCATTTCAGCCAAACATATCACGACATGCAGCTGTCAATCAAATCTTAATTTCAGGATAATTTTCTCTTCCAAATGAAGTAGAAAATGGCGCCTAGTGCCTGTCGTCTGGCAGAATTCCTATCCCATAAACTAACTACTAACTTGGCCAATTGTTAGAAACATGAACAAAAAACAAAAACTATAATCTCTAAGAATGCAAAGAAATGTAACTGGCTCGTTAAAACGCGCATTCCAGGGATATCGTATTTACAGAAATAGCGTAAAAGGCGTGTGCTTGAGAGCGTGGTTGTCAGGGGTCTGCCCTCGGAGATTCCAGGCGGGCGGGCAGCACCCATGCATCGGATTGTCCGCTCGCCCCGCACGAAGCAGCTGGCTGCCTGGTACTCCGCGGATCCCACTCGCGTAGCACGACAACATGCTGAATCCCACTCGATTTGGGGGTGGAACACGCCATGATTGACCAATGCCAAAGCCAGTCGACAGAATTGTCAAATCAAATCATTGACATGATACTATGACCCGCCTCTCAACTTGTCATCTCAGACAAATTATGTTTTCAAGATTCAAGATTCAAGATTCAAGATTTTTATTGTCACTCATGGTACAAGTATCACGTGTGAAATTCTTGTGCTGTGGACTCCGTTTACAACATAGTACAAAATAGGGCATATGAGTGCAAAAACAACAAGAGACACAACAAGCAATAAGGCAGTATAGTGATAGGACAAGTCAGAGACAGTGGCATATTCACTGCACATAGGTGCACATGTCCTGTGCATACGTTAGCCGTGCTTAAACATTTTAAATTCGGCGTATTTGACATATAGGTGCAAATAGCATATTCCTTATTAAACATACAATTAAACTCGGCGTTTTAAATTCGGCGTATTTGACATACATGTACGGGTGCAAATAGCATATTCCTTATTAAACATACAGTTAAACATTAGACATACGTAATGGTAGCAGCTACAGTGCGGTACAGTACGGCTACTACACTATTTGTGTATGTTAAGGAGTCTCGTGGCCTGCGGGAAGAAACTGTTCCTCAAGCGATTTGTGCGTGCTTTTGGAACCCTGTATCTTCTCCCTGAGGGTAACATGGAGAACTGTTGTGGGGATGGTTTGTGTCTTTGATGATCTTCAGGGACCTCCTGAGGCACCGCTGTTTATACAGTTCATGCAACTCACATCCTGTTACGTGCTGGGCCGTGCGTCTCACTCTCCGTAGCGCCCTGCGGTCCATGGTGGTAGAGTTCCCGTACCAGGTGGTGAAGCAGCCAGTCAGCAGGCTTTCAATGGTGCCTCTGTAGAAGTCCGTAAGGATTTCTGGCCTTAGCCCAAATTTCTTCAGGCGCCTGAGTCCATGTATTCGCTGTTGGGCCTTTTTGACAACAGTGGCGATGTGGCCGGCCCAAGTCAGGTCCTGGTGGATGTTGACTCCCAGGTACTGATTGGGGGGTGTGTGCCCCCCCCCCCCCCCCTCCTGTAGTCTACAATGATCTCCTTGGTCTTGGAGACGTTCAGAGAGAGGTGGTTGTCCTGGCACCATTGTTCCAGGGCCCCCACCTCCTCTCTGTAGGCTGTCTCGTCGCCCCCCGAGATCAGCCCCACGACCGCTGTGTCGTCTGCAAACTTCACGATGGTGTTCGAAGTTTGAGTCGCTGGAGGGTACTATGGTGTTGAATGCTGAGCTGTAGTCCACGAACAGCATTCTTACATAGGTGTCCTTCCCCTCCAGGTGGGACAGGGCGGTGTGGAGCACGTGTGCTACTGCATCCGCTGTGCTCCTGTTGGGGCGGTATGCAAATTGTAGCAGGTCGTGGTCCGGGGGGAGTGTGGGGCGGATCTTTGATATGACCAGCTTCTCAAAGCACTTGCTGGCTATTGGCGTGAGGGCTATTGGGCGCCAGTCATTGAGGCTGGTCACTTTTTGCTGCTTGGGAATGGGGATGATTGTCGCTGCT
This sequence comes from Poromitra crassiceps, assembly GCF_964638095.1. Taxonomy (NCBI): domain Eukaryota; kingdom Metazoa; phylum Chordata; class Actinopteri; order Beryciformes; family Melamphaidae; genus Poromitra; species Poromitra crassiceps. The sequence goes on from NC_139623.1 coordinate 127,748,797, forward strand.
TTGAAGCAGGAGGGAACTTGTCGGAGGGAGAGAGACTGGTTGAAAATGTCTGTGAATACGCCTGCCAGCTGGTGGGCGCAGGCCTTGAGCACCCGCCCGGGGATGCCGTCCGGGCCGGCCGCCTTGCGTGGGTTGATACGCAGGAACGACCGGCACACTTCATCCTCAGTGATGGTGAGGGGGCGGTCTGGATCTGTGGGGGGTGGAGGGTGGGGGGGGGGGGTTGGTGGTTAGGTGGGAATGGGGGGTGCGGGTGCTGAGGGGTGGGGGGGAGGAGGGGGGGAGGGGAGGAGGTTGGGGGGGGAGAGGAGGAGGGGTGGTGGGGGGGCGGAGAGGGGGAGGGGTGATGGAGGGGAGAGGTGGCAGGGGGTGGAGGAGAGGAGGGGAGGGGTGATGGGGGGGGGAGGTGGCAGGGGGGGGGAGGAGAGCAGGAGTGGGGTGGGGGGGAGGGGAGGAGGGGTGGTGGGGGGGAGGAGAGGGGGAGAGGGGTGGGAGAGGGGGGGGGGGGGGGGGAGGAGGGGAGGCGCTCTGGCAGAGGGGTTGAACCTAGCGTAGAACGCGTTGAGTTCGTCCGGTAGGGTGGGTGATGTGCTGGGGTTCTGTCGTTTCACCTCTTTGAAGTCTGTGGCAGCATGGAGCCCTCTCCACAGGTGTCTGGGGTTGTTAGTGTCCAATTTTGACTCCAGCTGCCTTCCATAATCTCTCCGTGCTATTTTTATAGCGGTCCGGAGGGCATATTGTGCCTGCTTGTATTGGTCTGTTGTGCCAGAGCTGAAGGCGGTGGTCCTGGCGTGAAGGGCAGCCCTGACGTCGCTGTTGACCCAGCGCTTTTGGTTTGGCATTATTTTTTTGACTCTTTTTTCAGTTTCAGTCTGAAACGTGACGAACGGGTTCAGTTCGACTTTAACTCATTGAGTGCCAATGACGACGCCTGTCGTCAAAGTAATTAGTAACGTAGAGTGCCAAAGACGATAGCTGTCGTCAATTGCCTTTTTTGACGGTGGGACGTGGATCAAAGCCTTATGTATGTCCTGTACAAATATTGTAGCTATTGAAGCTGTATAACCTATTTTACGGACTCATCAGGTGGCGACAGTGCTCTCCAGATTAGAGAAATGTCCGGAATACAGCCTGAAAAAGCCCCGTGATCAAAGAGAAACCGCTCATGCTGCAGCCAGAGCCATGTAGATTGCTCTGGCTGCAGCTGACGGTGCCTGCCAACATCAGTCAATCCGTGCACACAACTGAGCTCCTCTGCCTCTGTCTGTCTGTCTGCATAGTTTCTTCACACGATTAGCCGCCAGAAAGGCAGCACCCGACGCCGAAGTGCCAAACCTTTCCCTGCAGTCCGGTGTGGCTTTTCCATGTCACGCTGCCTGGGAGGCGGCGCACAAAAAGCACTCCGAAAATAGACGCTGGGTGCGTGAGGCTGTGTGTTACTAGTGTGGGGAGGAGTTTGCAGCTGAGGGGGGGAGAGGGGGGTGGGGCACGCAGGGCAGCACACAACTACACCACGTCACTACATCAGAAAATATTAGCTAGAGTCAGTGAATGTGCTTGAAATGCTTCATTTCACAAAAGGCTGAATATCTCAGCTTCTAGATGGAAATGCCTGTTTTTGCTGTTTTTGACCTATCTTCTCCGGCTGATAACTAAAGAACGGAAAATGGTATCAATAAACTTTTTTTTGCTGATGATACAATAGAGTCTCCTTGTTCTTTTTGCGTGTTCGGTGTTTACATAGTAATATCACACAATATTCTGTGGGCCTCGAGAAATCACTGAAAATGCTCTGAAACTCTGGCACTGGGAGCGTCCGTTCTCCAAAAGTGGCTGGCACTCAATGAGTTAACAAAGTTTTCTGGGGGGGGAGGGGGGTGACGTTCGTAATGGTATGTCAAGTTGACCAATCAGATCGCTTGGTCGCAACTACCTGTTGTTGTGTATAATATGAGTTTTTTTTTTATAACCAGCACTTTAACACATTCACTGCCAGCCGTTTTTTTTTTACTGTAGGTAGGTTCTGCCAGAGGGTTTTTTTGAGGATTCTGGCTCATCTTTCAAGACCCGAGGATTCTTTTCTGCTAAGATTTTGTGAACACACAATATCTCAAAAGAACTAATAGAATGTGTGCTTTCTCTGTCTAAAAGAGTTAGTTTGTAGAGTTAGTAGTTATGTAAGCATTAGCAGTTGAATACAGCATGGTTTCAGCGTCTGAAAATTTTGAGATAAACGGCTTTTTGTGAAATTCGATAGAACAGTCACTTTAACCATTCATTTTTGGCATCAGTAAGACGTCAGACATCTAAACAATAGTTTTGAACAGTAATTTCCTCCATAACAGCAGGAAACACCCCTCTCATTCAAACTCCTCCCTTCGTGTGTGTTCTTCTTGGATGCAGCGGGCATGTCACAAGCTCGTTTCTGTTGCTGCTGTAACCTCGCGTCACCAGGCTCACTGCTTCTGCTGCTGCTGCCTGTCTGCTGGCGGCCGCTGTGCAAGTCTGGATCGGCTCGCTCGTTTCTTGTGGTTTGTGTTGAGAGCTTTGATGAAGCTTTTGCGATTCTGGTCTTATTTATGCTGCGTGTTTCAAAGTGTGTTCCACCCGTAATCTATTATGCAAATTTGCAATCCCGCACCGCCAGCAATCAGCGCGAAAACGAAAGCGTTTTCGCCATCCATTTTCATGAGAATGGCTTCCTCACACATGCTTTTTGCTTGCCTTCCTCTAGTCTGGGAGAGCACTGTCGCCACTTAGTGGGTCGGTGGAATGGGTTGTACATGTTCGGTGGCTCCAATAATTATATAAGAGATGTAAAAGGGTTAGATGCACATCCCACGGTCCAATTTTTTTTTTTCATTTTTTTGACGTAAAAACATGTCATTGGCAGTCAACCGTTGGATTTAGTTTGACGTAAAAACACGTCATTGGCAGTGAACGTGTTAAAAGTCACATTCGGGGGGGGGGGGAAGGTTACAGGTGGACCTGTGATCTAAGAGATAGAGTGAGGTAGAGGGGAGATGTTTGAATATAAAGACGTTATGAGAAGTAGTAATAAAGATGTTGGGAGAAAATAAAGATGAGAGTGAATGAGACAAGGAAGAGAGGAGATGTATGGTTGCATATAAAAGAGTTGTGGGGAGATGGGACTTAGCGGACAAGGAGAGTAAGTGAGAGGAACATAAGGACTGAGACAGAGGATAAGAGAAGCTAGACAAGGAACATAGGAAAAGAGAGAAAAGTCTGTCTCAGCCTACTCTTGTGCCAGAGAACCAGAGAAAGAGACAGTTCAGCCAGTGGAAAGTTGCTGGTTTGAATCCATGGGACAACTACGGCAATTTGGACAGGGAAGTTGAATTATTTCTGCTCTTTCCTCGCTCACCAACAAACTAAAAACTTCAACTTTCCAGACCTATCAAAAGCTTATTTTGTGATATCTTTCGTCACTTTTACACTGGCAGATCTTGCTGGTTTCAATACATTTCACTTGATACATGCCAATATGACTTATCAGAATCAGAATTATTTTATTGGGCCATAGTATGTTTGCACATACAAGGACATTGTCTTGGTGATATGGACAGAGTACTTACAGCCAAATGTGGCAGAGTACAGAGGTAGCAAGGCAAAGTGACAGGTACAAGTAGGCCTACAAAGTTGGCAAAAGTACAGTTATCCGAGATGACACTTTTAGCAGAGTATTAACATTGTTGCATGAATTGCATTGTATTGCACATGTTACAGTAACTATAGGGAGGTGCGGTCTGCGGTGCGACATCAGTGCAGGGGCACAGTACATTGTGTGTGTGTGTGTATGACAGAGTGGAGGGGGAGAAGATTGAAGTGTCAGAGTCAGTGGGGGACAGGGGGCTTGTTTGTGAGCCTCACAGCCATGGGATAGAAACCTTTCACGTATTGTGAGGTTTCTGGTCCTGAGAGACCAGAACATTTTGCCGAGTGGAAGTCTTTGGAAGAGATAGTGACCAAAATGGGAAGGGTCAGCGATGATCTTTCCTGCTCCCTTCTTGGTCCTGGCATTGTACAGGTCCCGGAGAGACGATATGTTGCAGCCAATGATCTTCTTGGCTGACCGGATGATCCTCTGCAGTCTGCCTCTGTCCTTATACGCCCTGTGTGTAGACGCCTGCTGTCCATTCATTTTGTATTGGATACATCGCCAGGTATGCCAGCATGCTTTGCAAGGTGATCAGCGGCGGACAGCAGCGACGAGAGGAGGGGCCAATTTGAAATCGACCAATTGAAGACAGAAATACAGCAAGATAGCCAATCAAGCTGCAGCACCAAGCAACCAGCAGGCGTCTACATGTGAAAAAAAATCACATATCTGTGCATGGGGAGTTAGCGGTGGAGGTGGCGTACTAGATGATGATTGATGAGGTGAGGATGGACTCAACAATGGCTGAGTACTGGACCATTTGGAAGTACATCCTCTGCTAGGCCTTCTTGGTGGTGGCAGTGATGTTCTTCTGCCACATGAGGTCCCGGGAGATTGTTGTTCCCAGGAATTTGAATGACTCATGATACTCAGATCCCACCTACATTCACACACACACACACACACACACACACACACACACACACACACACACACACAATGGTGTTTGTCACGGGGTCCGCTCGCTATGCTGACCACCCGCAGTGCCGACAGCCCCAACTGCCGACAGCCCAACACATTTCTCACTCCCAACTCGTCAAGTGTCCGACATTAGGTTTAGGGTTAGGTGTGGGGCGAGTGGTTTCAGGTTAGGTTTAGGCGTGGGGGGTGGGAGAGGTTAGGGTCTGGGAGAAGTTAGGTTTAGGCGTGGGGGGTGGGAGAGGTTAGGGTATGGGGGAGGTTAGGTTTAGGCATGGGGGTGGGAGAGGTTAGGGTTAGGGTCTGGGGGAGGTTAGGTTTGGGCGTGGGGGGTGGGAGAGGTTACGTTTAGGCATGAGGGGTGGGAGAGGTTAGGTTTAGGCGTGGGGGGTGGGAGAGGTTAGGTTTAGGGTCTGGGGGAGCTTAGGTTTAGGTGTGGGGGGTGGGAGAGGTTAGGTTTAGGCGTGGAGGTGGGAGAGGTTAGGTTTAGGGTTAGGGTCTGGGGGAGCTATAGGCGTCGGGGGTAGGAGAGGTTAGGTTTAGGTGTGAGGGCTGGGAGAGGTTAGCTCCAGCTGGTCCACCGACACGCTGCATGCCACCACACTCAGCTGGTTCTGCTTGTGGGCCATCGGCATTGCTGGCTATCGGTCATTGCAGGCTGTCAGCACTGCGGGCTGTCGGCACATAGAGGCGGCACCGTTTGTCACTTTTCTTTTCTATGTTTGTTTTCTAGAGTATAGAGAGATGTACTAACCGTATCTTAATATCTGGGTCCATCGGCCAGCTAGAGTTCTAGCTGACCATGCTTTTGTCTGTCTTGGTTTAGATTTGCTTTTTATTTGTTCTTTTTGTTCTTTTCCTTTTTATTTGTTCTTTTTGTTCTTTTCCTTTTTGTTTTTGTATTTTCCTTTATTGCTTGTTATGTACTTTGTGTTGTTGTCTTGGACCCCAGGAAGACTAGCTGTCGTCTAGGCGTCAGCTAATGGGGATCCGTTTAACAAACAAATAAACTCCACAGTGCTAACTTATTTCAAGAAATCATGATTAAAGGATGGGTTTTCCGTGGGGAATATGAATATATATTAAATCTCACGCCCCTAAGGTTTTCGAATCCGTTGAAATTTTTGAAATTGGAGGTTTACTCACAGAGATATCAACCGAAATCCACTCTGTGTGTGGGGGGGGGGTGGTGGGGGGGAGGTGCGGGTGCGGGGACTCGAAATACTACATTTCCCACAATGCACTGGGCTCGCGTGGCCTTCGTTTTTATGCCCACCCCTCAGGCATTTGGCTGATATCAAACTCCAGTAGGTGGCGGTAATGCACATATATGTTTGCCAACCGCCATAAAACTCAAAGAAGAAGAAGAAGAAGGCTTCGACAATAAAATATACAAAGAACAAGAAATAAATCGAAAATAAAATTGCCTCCAAATTGCACCAAATGTAAACGGTAGTATATATGTCGGGAGATGTCTTCATAAAAAAAATTTCATGCATTTTAAGGCATTTTCGTAGGAGTTACGCGCATCTGATGTTGTAACTATTTTCTGTAAAAATGTGTAAAAACGGGTACATTGCTCAGCGTTGATTTCGTTACTTCAATCCACCTACTACTAGATGTAAAATTTGACGAGCTTTCCAATGCCGCCAGTCCCGTGTCGATTAGTGCTTCCGTTCCCGAGATAATGGTATCTTTGCAAGGAACTATGGGAAGCTAATATTAGCTACAGCAGGCTAGGCGGGTTGAAAAGATGGCTGCGTTTTTGTTTTGGTCAAGGCCTCTGAAGGGGCGTGGAGGACCTCTAGAGGCGGGACCATGGCCAACAACAGTTGTAGTTCATAGGTGCACGACTTCCGCAAGGCGGACTTAGGCCAGATGACGCGAAACGCGTCGGCTGGCCCAAAAAATATGTGAGAGATGCTTGATATCTCTGGCAGTGAATATCCAATTTCAAAAATTTCAACGGATTCGAAAACCTTAGGGGCGTGAGATTTAATATATATTCATATTCCCCACGGAAAACCCATCCTTTAAACAATGGTGAAAATCTGCAAAGAAACATTCTCCCTTCACCAAGTAAATGTCGTGAAACAAGTCCTGAAACAAGCATATCATAAAAAAATTGTAAAATTGGTTGAAACAGGTAAAATTATCTGCCAGTGCTGTAAGATGATTGAAACAAAAATAAAAAGTAAGCATGACAAGTAAAAGATAAAACAGCCTCAAATTATAGCCAACAACAGAAGTACTGAACGGTTTCTAGGTGTGAAAGCACTATGAATGCGAGCAGGGCACTGCTGTGAAGAAAACTCAGCAAGTCTTCCCCGGAATAAACTCAGTGGTGCCAGTGGATAGTGTTGAGAATGTCCCTGGCTTCATATTGTCCCCCTCAGAAATATATTAATTTGAGGTGTCTCGTGGTACAAAAGTAAGTGAAGGCTTTAATTTCGGAATGACACATTCTCCATTAAGATTACTCAGTTCTGTATTGTATCTGTGCCAAGTTTCTCTCTCCAGTCTCCTCGTAACACTCCTCTTTATCTCCCTCACAAAGGGCTCCTCTGCTCCTCTCTCGACTGCCTCTCGATGATTTCCAATACCATGTGCTCTCCTCCACATTCTCTGTGCTGCTTTCATAGAGGGTTTTCACCGCATTGTGTTGCTAGGGAACAGTGTGAAAACCTAGCGTATTTCCTGTCAGTATATTCTATTAGCAAACAGTGCAACAGGAAGTAAGATAGGGGTCATTTAGAATGTTAAAACCGTAGTTCGGGCTAAGATTAGATTAGAGTAGGTTAGGATAGGGCAGGTTAGGCTGTAGTTTATAGCTAGATTCCTTGTTTGCTAGTTAGTTCATGTTAAGGTTAGAGTAGTCAGAATGTCTGCAGCTGTTGCTTGTTTGGTTTGATTGCTTTTGCTGCCAAGGTTCCACTGCTGCCCCGGCAGTGACGGTGGTGCTGCCCTGACAGTGACATAGCGGTGGTGCTGTCCCGGCAGTGACATAGCGGTGGTGCTGCCCCGGCAGTGACATAGCGGTGGTGCTGCCCCGGCAGTGACGGTGGTGCTGCCCTGACAGTGACATAGCGGTGGTGCTGTCCCGGCAGTGACATAGCGGTGGTGCTGCCCCGGCAGTGACATAGCGGTGGTGCTGCCCCGACAGTGACAGCGGTGCTGCTGCCCCGGCAGTGACATAGCGGTGCTGCTGCCCCGGCAGTGACATAGCGGTGCTGATGCCCCGGCAGTGACATAGCGGTGGTGCTGCCCCGGCAGTGACATAGCGGTGCTGCTGCCCCGGCAGTGACATAGCGGTGGTGCTGCCCTGGCAGTGACATAGGGGTGGTGCTGCCCCGGCAGTGACATAGCGGTGGTGCTCCCCCGGCAGTGACATAGCGGTGGTGCTGCCCCAGCAGTGACATAGCAGTGGTGCTGCCCCGGCAGTGACATAGCGGTGGTGCTGCCCCGGCAGTGACATAGCGGTGGTGCTGCCCTGACAGTGACATAGCGGTGCTGCTGCCCCGGCAGTGACATACCGGTGCTGATGCCCCGGCAGTGGCATAGCGGTGGTGCCGCCCCGGCAGTGACATAAAGGTGGTGCTGCCCCGGCAGTGACATAGCGGTGGTGCTTCCCCGGCAGTGACATAGCGGTGCTGCTGCCCCGGCAGTGACATAGGGGTGGTGCTTCCCCGGCAGTGACATAGCGGTGGTGCTGCCCCGGCAGTGACATAGCGGTGGTGCTGCCCCGGCAGTGACATAGCAGTGGTGCTGCCCCGGCAGTGACATAGCGGTGGTGCTGCCCCGGCAGTGACATAGCGGTGGTGCTGCCCCGGCAGTGACATAGCGGTGGTGCTGCCCTGGCAGTGACATAGCGGTGGTGCTGCCCCGGCAGTGACATAGCGGTGCTGCAGAGCGGGATGGGCCCGTTATCGTTGCTTCTAATGCTTCTAATGGTCATCAGGCTGCAGAGCGCGATGGGCCCGTTACTGCTGCTTCTAATGCTTCTAATGGTCATCAGGCTGCAGAGTGGGATGGGCCGGTTACTGCTGCTTCTAATGGTCATCAGGCTGCAGAGTGCGACGGGCCCGTTACTGCTGCTTCTAATGGTCATCAGGCTGCAGAGCATGATGGGCCCGTTACTGCTGCTTCTAATGCTTCTAATGGTCATCAGGCTGCAGAGTGGGATGGGCCCGTTACTGCTGCTTCTAATGCTTCTAATGATCATCAGGCTGCAGAGCGGGACGGGCCCGTTACTGCTGCTTCTAATGCTTCTAATGATCATCAGGCTGCAGAGCGGGACGGGCCCGTTATCGTTGCTTCAAATGCTTCTAATGGTCATCAGGCTGCAGAGCAGGATGGGCCCATTACTGCTGCTTCTAATGCTTCTAATGATCATCAGGCTGCAGAGCGGGACGGGCCCGTTATCGTTGCTTCAAATGCTTCTAATGGTCATCAGGCTGCAGAGTGGGATGGGCCCGTTACTGCTGCTTCTAATGGTCATCAGGCTGCAGAGCAGGACGGGCCCGTTACTGCTGCTTCTAATGCTTCTAATGGTCATTAGGCTGCAGAGCGGGATTGGCCCGTTATCGTTGCTTCTAATGCTTCTAATGATCATCAGGCTGTAGAGTGGGATGGGCCCGTTACTGCTGCTTCTAATGGTCATCAGGCTGCAGAGCAGGACGGGCCCGTTACTGCTGCTTCTAATGCTTCTAATGGTCATCAGGCTGCAGAGCGGGACGGGCCCGTTATCATTGCTTCTAATGCTTTTAATGGTCATCAGGCTGCAGAGTGGGACAGGCACGTTACTGCTGCTTCTAATGGTCATCAGGCTGCAGAGCGGGACGGGCCTGTTACTGCTGCTTCTAATGCTTCTAATGGTCATCAGGCTGCAGAGTGGGACGGGCCCGTTACTGCTGCTTCTAATGCTTCTAATGGTACATCAGGATGCAGAGGGGGACGGGCCGATTATTGTTGCTTCTAATGCTTCTAATGGTCATCAGGCTGCAGAGCGGGATGGGCCCGTTACTGCTGCTTCTAATGCTTCTAATGGTCATCAGGCTGCAGAGTGGGACGGGCCCGTTACTGCTGCTTCTAATGCTTCTAATGGTACATCAGGATGCAGAGGGGGACGGGCCGATTATTGTTGCTTCTAATGCTTCTAATGGTCATCAGGCTGCAGAGCGGGACGGGCCCGTTACTGCTTGCTTCAAATGCTTCTAATGGTCATTAGGCTGCAGAGTGGGACGGGCCCGTTATCGTTGCTTCTAATGCTTCTAATTAGGGAGGACAAACCCGTTTGTGTGTTTTTCTGAAAAACATATTTGTAACAGTTTATGATGCACCTATCTTGTTATATTTACTAGTATATGGCCAATAAACAACAAATCAAAAGTGTCCTGGCCAAAATCGTGCATTTTTTTGTTTTAAATCAAATTTTAAGGGGAAATTAGGATTCATCACTCATTACATTGCCAAACGCCTGAAAAAGTGGGCCTCACGTCAAATGTAATTCATGCCTGGAAGGTCTTGGAAAACCCCTCACGCCCACACCCAGCTCCGATTGGGCTGAAAATTTGCATGGCTGTTGGTTATTATCTGGGCAAGGTTATGGTCAGGTTGTTCAGTACTTGAACCACCTGGAAAATCCTGGAAAGTCCTGGAAACCACCTGGAAAGTCCTGGAAACCACCTCATGCCCACACCCCAGGTCGGATTGGGCTGAAAATTTGCATGGCTGTGGGTTATTATCTGGGCAAGGTCATGGGCAGGTTGCACAGTACTTGAACCACCTGGAAAATCCTGGAAAGTCCTGGAAACCACCTGGAAAGTCCTGGAAACCACCTCATGCCCACACCCCAGGTCGGATTGGACTGAAAATTTGCATGGCTGTGGGTTATTATCTTGGCAAGGTCATGGGCAGGTTGCACAGTACTTGAACCACCTGGAAAATCCTGGAAAACACCTGGAAAGTCCTGGAAACCACCTTGAAACGACCTCATGCCCACACCCCAGGTCGGATTGGGCTGAAAATGTGCATGGCAGTGGGTTATTATCTGGGGAGGGTCATGGGCAGGTTGCACAGTCCTTGAACCACCTGGAAAGTGCTGGAATATCCTGGAACTACATGGAAAGTCCTGGAAACCACCTGGAAAGTCCTGCAAACCACATCATGTCCACACACCAGGTCGGATTGGTTGGCGGGCCGCGGGCAGTGTCAGTCACAATTTGCGTCACGAAAGTAAGTCTGATACCACGCCAGCCCACCCCCAAACACACACAGACTCAGCATAGCGCCACCTATTGGCAAACACAAAAAGCAGTTTATCTTGAGAACCACTTGTCCGATCGACTTCAAACTTGGGGAGTGTGTTTAGGGGGACCTGATGGAGTGCAGTGACACATTTTGTGCAATTCGACACAGCGCCACCTACTGGCAAACACAAAAAGTGGTTCATCTCGAGAACCATTTGTTGGATTGACTTCAAACTTGGGGAGTGCGCTTAGGGTGACCTTATGGAGTTCAGTGCCCGAATTTTGTGCTATTCGGCACAGCGCCACCTACTGGCAAGCACAAAAAGCGGTTTATCTTGAGAACCGTTTGTCCGATTGACTTCAAACTTGGGGAATGCGCTTAGGGGGACCTGATGGAGTGCAATGCCGAATTCCGTGCAATTCAGCATAGCACCACCTACTGGCAAACAAAAAGTGGTTTATCTTGAACAATTCATCTCATCGACATCAAACTGGGGGAGTACGCTTAGGAGACGTGATGGAATTCAGTGGCGTATTTGGTGCAATTCGGTATAGCGCCACCTACTGGGAACACAAAAAGCGGTTTATCTCGAGAACATTTCATCCAATCAACTTCAAACTGGTGGAGTGCACTGCTGGGATCCCAACAGAGTGCAGGACACATGCATATCAATACACAGACCTTACACACACAACACAATACGACGCCAGGGCCCCACCAAACTAGATTTGAAGTTTCTCCCTATTTGAAGTGTAGCATTTATTGGCATCTGTAACTGTGGAGGCACAGTTTCCCTAAAAATAGAAAAACTACATAATGGGGCTTTAAGGTTAGGGTAAAATATCAGGGTAAGCCAATCAGAGGCAGAGTCGGGCGGGCCATGCCTTCACCATAGTAGGACATATGTTGCTTCAAGGTATGTCCTTCAATTTAAAAGCGCGGCATCAGATTTTTTTAATTATAATTTACCCCCCACTCAAAACGGCACCGCGATCCATGTTTGGGTCCCGACCCACCAGTTGAAAAACCCTGATCTAGACCACATTTGTCTATTAAATGGTTAATGTATGCATTACCCAACATTTAGCATAAATTAAAGGTTTTAGTTATCAAGACATGTCAGATCTAGTTACACAGATACTTAGTTAGCCTTAGAAATAGGTATTTTACAACTTTCCTAACCCATGATAACTTAACTCATTGAGTGCCAAGGACGAGTATGTTCGTCAATTCAAATACTAACGTAGAGTGCCAAGGACGAGTATGTTCGTCAATTGCGTTTTTTGACGGTGGGACGTGGATCAAAGCCTAATATATCTCCTGTAAAATTTTGGGGCATGTTGAATGTGTATAACCTATTTTACCAACCCATTAGGTGGCGACAGTGCTCTCCAGATTAGAGAAAGTTGAGTAAAAACAGCAGAAAAAGCCGTGATGAAACCATTCTCATGAGAATGGTTTGGCTTTTCGCTGTCGCGCTGGGAGCCGGCGCACAACGGTGGGGGGCTCCGAAAATAGACTCTGGGTGCAGCACACTTTGAAACGCGCAGCAGAAAGCCCAGAAAGCCCAGAATCGGATGCAGCTTCATCCCAGCTCACAACCGAAACCCCAGAAACGAGCGAGCCCGATCCAGACTCCCCTGACGAGCGGCCGCCATCCAGGCAGCAGAGACTCGCCTGACACACGCAGCACTCAGAGCAAGCAGAGCCACCAGAGACACACCCACGGAGGAGGAGTTTGCAGTAGAGGGGGGTGGGGGTGCTGTTATATTGAAGGAAATTACTGTTCAGATGTTTCAGGTCAGAAAATATTAGCTTCAGAGTCAGTGATTTGCTTGAAATGCTTAATTTCACAAAAGGCTCAATATCTCAGCTTCTAGATGGAAACGCCTGTTTTTGCTGTTTTTGACCTATCTTCTCCGGCTGATAACTAAAGAACGGAAAATGATATCAATAAACTTTTTTTTGCTGCTGATACAATAGAGTCTCATTGTTCTTTGTGCGTGTTCGGTGTTTACATAGTAATATCACACAATATTCTGTGGGCCTCGAGAAATCACTGAAAACGCTCTGAAACTCTGGCACTGGGAGCGTCCGTTCTCCAAAAGTGGCTGGCACTCAATGAGTTAACATACAGCTCTGTTTAACATGAAACCTCTATATAGTCTCAAAATGCATTTGAAATTCATGTTCAGCTAACTGGAGCATAATACTGCAATTATGGATTGAGGCTTTAATCAAAGATCATTTACTGTAGTTCACATTGACAAAGTCGGATGGGTCGCACCTCCACTGCCTCTGAAGATAACTGTGTGCATAGCCTACATCAGTGATACTCAACTTGTGGCCCGGGGGCCAGATGCGGCCCACGACTGGCCCCCCATCTAAGAGATGTTTGATTCATTTTCTTTTTGGAGAGAGCCTTTATTTATGAAGAGGGTTTACTCTGAACAGATTTGAGAACTGAATTGAAGTGACCAAACTGAATTTCTAACTTTTCTTGTTTATTGTTATGGGGGAGGGACTACAATCCACTACAGAAGAAAATAATATTATTAATCTTAGTTTATTAACTGGCCCCTCGCCTCCTGTCATTTTGCAAAAGTGGCCCCTGGTCAAAGCAAGTTGAGTATCCCTGGCCTACATGAATTCCTCCATGTTTACCAATTGATGGATAAATGTGTAAAACAATGTGTCAGATAGTCAAAAGCCAGGCTAATTAAGAAATGTATTGTATCAGAACAATGTATGATAATCCAGGCAATTTGCTTATTTGTAGGCTACATCTATTCATACTGTCATACATAAGTTTATTCTGTGAGCTTATACATTATAACATTTGTACAGACTACTTTATGTAGCCTAAAAATATATATAGATATTTTTAAAAAACAGTGTGTAACACTTTTGGGAGGGGGTGTGTGTGGGAGGGGCGTCGAGAAAAAAAGGTGAAATTATATGTATTATTGATAAACCAAATCCTGCCTCATCATAAATAGAAATAAAAGGAAGGGAAATGGAATACCCATGGCATTGTGTTTCTGTAAATCATTCTTAACCTTTTTCATATTAAGGACTCCTAATTTAGTTCACATTGGGGCCATGGACCCCCAATATGATGAAATTTGGTTTCTCAGATGCAAATCAGATTTTTTTTAATGTAGCCTAGATATGATTTTGTTCAGAATTCCATATATATTAGGTTGAGAGAGACAACAGAGAATCTTGAATCCTCTCCCCTGACCCCACATTGAGAAGCACTCCACCACTGACTTGATTGTGCAGAGAGAGAGGAGGGAGGGGGAGGGGGAGGGGCGCAGCTGCAGCTACTCTGCTCTGCTCTCAAGTGCTCTGCTCTCTCGCGCTAAATGAGGAAAAAGCAGGGGGGATTTTTACATGGCGCACTGCACGTTTTGACACGAATAACAAAAAACCCCCAAACGAAAAACGAAAACTGACTCGACAGTGTTTGAGAGAACAAGTTTGCGAACAATTTCGTGTGTGGTATGTCAATGTTTTTTCAAAGTTAAATCGAGCAGCCAAGCGACTGAAGGGAAATTACGCGATTTTCGTCAGTATAACTCAAACCAATCAAAAATGTACATTCACCATTACGTGTCACAGGGGTTGGCTACAATTTAAGTGGCAGACCAATGGTCAAATCAAAAAATCCAGTTGGGAATTTACTCTCAAAGCCGAGGAGTGCTGATTTTTTGGTGTGCCGTTTTTCTCTAGGCAGGCTGAGACGCTGGAATCCCCCCTCTAAACAGAGCTCGGTTTATCTTATTATTTCGGGCTTTTTCAAAATTATTTTTTCATTTTATAGTAGTAATGGTGTATATTTATCGATACAAGCTGTGTTTTTATTCCAACATGACCCAAAAGTATGTTTAATACTAGATTGCAATGAGGCCAGAATCCAGAAATCTCCCATTGTGATTACATTGGAGCGAGTTTAGAGCGGGGGGTTTGTCCTGCCTATTCTAATGGTCATCAAGCTGCAGAGCGGGACGGGCCCATTACTGCTCCTTCTAATGGTACAACAGGCTGCAGAGCGGGACGGGCCCATTACTGCTGCCCCTTACACTCTTGCTTCAGCTCTCAAGAAGAAAAATTTTCACTGCTCTGCAAAACAGAAATGGACTAAGTTGAGAATCCAGAGACTTGAGGTGTTGGTGCAGCTGAACGCCGCACCCCCCCGTAACCCAAACATTTCTATTCTAATCTGGATTCCCCCACCTGCCAAGGACGCCAAGGACACTGCAGCAATTCTTTCCCCTGATATCTTCGTCTGCAACAGCGCTCACCAGTCTACACAACGCACACACAAGGACATGACATGCATGTACAACGCGCACACAAGGACATGCACGCACACACACACTGGACTCTTTAAGCACACACGCACATCCCACCCCATCCCACCACCCTCTCCCCCCACCCAAACGCCCCGCCTTGTACATCCCATAGCTCTTGCATCCTCCCCCCCCCCCCCCCACCCCTTTCCTCTGATACATTCAACTGGCGCTGTATGTTGACAGCATAGCCTCTTGCGTTTGTTGATGAGCTAGTTTGCAACGGGGCGCAGCGCATGCGACGAACCGGCAGAAGGGAGTAGATGGTCTTTTGGAATCTGTACATATTGCAACAAATGTATTGTTGTACAAAATGTATTGTATAATATTGAAGTGTGCCTTTATTACTTTTCAAACTAGTAATAATGTTACTATAATTCTGAAGTGTGCCTTTATTACTACTTTCAAACTAGTAATGATGTTGTAATAACCACTACTGCCTGATGTAAACCAAAGTGCCCTTCTGGGACATGTATTAAAAATGATTGATTGATTGATTGATGATTGATTGATTGATCGTTGCTTCTAATGCTTCTAATGGTCATCAGGCTACAGAGTGGGACGGGCCCATTACTGCTGCTTCTAATGCTTCTAATGGTACATCAGGCTGCAGAGCGGGACGGGCCCGTTATCGTTGCTTCTAATGCTTCTAATGGTCATCAGGCTGCAGAGCGGGACAGGCCCGTTATCATTGCTTCTAATGCTTCTAATGGACATCAGACTGCAGAGCAGGACGGGCCTGTTATCGTTGCTTCTAACGGCCGGTTCACACACACGCCTACGCCTATGCCTACGCCTATGCCTACGCCTATGCCTAGGCATATAGGCATTGCTTCATGCACGCCTGGCGCCTATTTTCGTTCACACAGGACGCCACGCTCTGCGCTATGCTGAACACATGAGCAGCGGTTTTTTTACACTTTTCAGATCTGATTTATAGCATGGGTGAGTCCTCTTTTTTATTGTAATGTGCAAGTGAGGATGTCTGTCTATTTCTTGGCCCTTCCCTCGGGTAATCATGTGACTATGAGTCATCAACACCATGAGTGATATATGCATTGAGACAGGGGGGGTATATATACATCTGATAGAAAAGACGTTAATAGAGGAACACATGAAGGACAGCTTTCCTACTATGCACTCATTAATTTGCGCTCCACCCTCCCTTTTGGGCAAACTCGGTAGAAAATATGGCCCAAGTCCACCAGAAACAACAGCCAGCTTGACAGTTCAGCGCGCCTAGAGCTGAAAAATAGAACAGACGCCTAAACGATAAATGCAGCGCAGCGTAGGCACAGCGCGAGCATGGCTTCAGCACAGCTTGGCAGCGGTATGTGTGAACGCTCTCGTCTGTTAACAAGGACGCCTAAATTTTAGGCGTTGCTTAGGCGTTGCTTTAAGCGTCGCTCTAGGCGTGTGTGTGAACCCGGCGTAATGCTTCTAATGGTCATCAGGCCGCAGAGCAGGACGGGCCCGTTATCATTGCTTCTAATGCTTCTAATGGTTATCAGGCTGCAGAGCAGGATGTGCCCGTTATCGTTGCTTCTAATGCTTCTAATGGTCGTCAGGCTGCAGGTTGGGATGGGCCGGTTATCGTTGCTTCTAATGGTCCTTAGGCTGCAGAGCGGGACGGGCCCATTGTGGCCTGTGTGACTCTTTCATCTCATGCTGCTATTGACCGTTTTCACCAGCAGCCATTTTGTGTCTAAAAGGCAGGAAGTAAGACAGGGGAAAGCAAACATTAATGAGGGCTTCCAACTTCCAATCCATATAGGTGTTCCAATGCTGGGGCCCTGGTTAGTGTTTTGGCTGCACCTATGTTACATCCTGCCTTTTAGACACACAATGGATGAGATGAAAAATGCAAATTTCAGGATTTTCTCCCGGTGCATGTCTGTGTGATGTAATGGGATGAGCGTGGCTGTGCATGCATGGCTCTTGTTTGTTCCTTAGTACTACTGGTGTGTGTGTGTGTGTGTGTGTGTGTGTGTGTGTGTGTGTGTGTGTGTGTGTGTGTGTGTGTGTGTGTGTGTGTGTGTGTGTGTGTGTGTGTGTGTATGTGTGTGTGTGTGTGTGTGCATTTGTCAGTGTTGTGCCATTTACTGTGTAGTTACTTATTACTTTACTTGGTTTCAAAAGTAATTAGTTATGTTGCTCATTACATTAGTTTATTACTTACGCTACCCCCTTCCAAAAAGTGACATATAACCTGTTTAGCAAGCTCCTTTTAGAACTAATCCAATTTATTGAACAATAACCTTACAGGAGTCAACAATCAGCCAAACGGCATACTTTTTTTATTAATGTGTCAATAAACTAATTGCGTTCTGCTAACACAATAGTCTCACATAGCCAGACCTATCCCCACAGCCCTGTTCCAGTGCTGGAGAAAGTAATGCAGTAACTTGAAGGTACTTGGATTGGTAACTGCAATATAATTACTTTTTGGAAATTGTACTGGGAAAAGTAATACAATTACATTAACTAAATTACTGCCCAACACTGCCATTTATGAGTCTACAAAATGTAAGTGAAATATTCCTGATATTGAGTTGCACCCACTTTTTTTTTGTCCACATCTCAGTTTTCACAAAGCTTGAAAATCCGTCTCTATCTCGTCTGCTTCAATTTATCGACATCGCCTCATTTGTGATTGGCATGAATTTAATGAGGCAAATCATTAATGCATAATGGCTTTGACCTAGATTCACCTTATCAGTCTACTTCATATCCCGGAAAGCTGTATCCCTGATGTTTATACAGTTAGTGTACTTTAAGCCGCCTACAGACTAAGCTTTTAGCAATCTTATAAGTTGAATGTAGGCCACACCGTGCGACATTGGATCTAATAAACTTGGGGTTTTGACATCAGGTTTGATCTGTAGACTGCATGAGTATGTCAATACCAGCTATACGCATCAATGTGTTGTCTGGTAGAGATGTCACTAATGAAGCTTAGCAAAAACCCAGCCCTTGCAATAGTGGTATTTAAGTGTAGTAGAAATGGGCTTGCCTGCCCTGCAGCTCACACCTGCAAGTCACACTTGATGAAGGTCCAGGGAGACCGAAACGTCTGATAATGATCAATAAATTGTGACGCTGAGCAAGACCAGTGTGCGGGATCTGGATCCTCAAGTCTCAAGTGATACTTTCCAACCCACCTGCATCAGAGAGAACTGGATGTGCGAATATCTCCTTAGAAAAGATGGTCTGGAACAGCCCAAAATCGAACAGTGTGTCAGGGGCATCATGTGCGGTTGTGACTGTCTGCAGCTTATGCTAGTTGTCTGTGTGTGTGTCTGTGTGTGTGTGTGTGTGTGTGTGTGAGAGAGAGAGAGTGAGAGAGAGATAGGGAAAGAGAGAGAGAGTGTGTGTGTGTGTGTGTGTGTGTGTGTGTGTGTGTGTGTGTGTGTGTGTGTGTGTGTGTGTGTGTGTGTGTGTGTGTGCGCGTGCGTGCCGTGTGTGTGTCCAAACAAAACAAAGAACATTTATCACTGCTCTGCTGGCTACAACTTATAACTGATTAGTTGGATGAAGGACAACATGAACTTTCTGATGGTTCTTTACTCTTTAATTATGGCTGCCCTCACTGCTTGGCTGGCTCCCTCCCTCAAGGAGAAACACAGAGAGAGAGAGAGAGAGAGAGAGAGAGAGAGAGAGAGAGAGAGAGAGAGAGAGAGAGAGGGAGAGAGAGAGGCAGGGCCCAAATTTTGCTATTGGGACATTGTGATTGCTCATTGTGATTGCTCACCGTGATGGTGAGCGCAACCTACGTGCTTCTTCCATGAAGTGCAAGATTAAAGGGAACCCCCCCACGGGCCTACCCTCAATTTGCATGAGGCAAGCGGTAATTCGCGGCCACATACACCTTAAGAGACTGCGGAGACTGGCTTGCGTCGAGAAGGCCGCACACCACAGTTCACTGGATCTACTCCTTTGTCTGCGCACCCACGTGCAAAGACCCGCCACTTGTACGTGTACTGAGAACGGGTCGAAGTAGCCCTAGCACTCTGAATGGTGCAAACCACATTTTTTCTGGCAAAACCTGGGCTAGCAAATGGTCCCGTTCAGGAACCAGGCTGCTAGTTTCCACCCGCTGGGGGAGGGGTGGCGTACCTCCCCCTCCGCCTGGGATAGGAGATCCGCCCGTGATGGGAATGGCCAGGGCGGTCCCTGTGCCAAGGAGATCAGGTCCGCAAACCATATCCGCTTGGGCCAAAAGGGGGCCACAAAAAGAGAGCGGCAGGTGCCAAATTGTCCGAATGGATCAGAACATGGCGCCCATGTATCAGCCGTTAGAAGTGAAGCAGAGCCAGGCAATCGCCTCCAGCTCTAGCACGTTTATGTGGCGAAGCTCTTGAGCTCCCCACCGGCGGTTCACAGAGCGGCCTCCGCACACCGCGTCCCACCCCCAGAGGGAGGCGTCAGTGCAAATGACCAACCTGAGCAGGACACGGCCCAACAGAGTGCCTCTCTTGAGAGGTAATGGGGGTCCGCCGACCTGCTCAACGCCCGCCGGTCCGGGCACGTCAGAGGAATCCGATAACGGTCCCTGGCCTGGTCTAGGCGATGTCTGAGAAACCAGATCCAGAAGGGGCGCATGTGTAGCTGTCCCAATGGGAACACGTCCACCGCTGAGGCCATAAGTCCCAACATGACCGTGCACTGATGCACTGACACGGAGAGACCCAGACTTAACGCCCTTGGCGCCCACATGGTGCACGCCTGTCGCTCTGGCGAGATCACGCCAGCATGGCCCAAGAGTCCAGCTCGAGCCCCGGGAAGGTCGCAACCTGTCTTTCAGATCCACGGAAGTAAAGAAATCCCCCGGCTTCAACGGATTGAAAGGCGGGGAAGGGAAAGCATACATGGAACTTCCCTCAGCATCCCGTTGAGGCGCCAAAGGTCCAGAATCGGACGCAAGGAACCGTCCTTCTTAGGTAGGCAAGGTACCTGTGATAGAACCCTGAGTGCTCCTCCGCCTTGGGGACCGAGGGTATCGCCCCCTTAGCGAGCAGCACGGTTGGGGGGAGAATTCGGGGGGAGCAGGGTGTGAGAGGCTGCACCCACCTGTCACACGGCTAGCTCCGCAGATGCTAGGCATGCCGGGGGAAAGTCCTTCATGCAAACTCTGACTATAGACACGCCCCGGGGACGTGCCAGGTCGGGCTGGTCCTCACGCCGTGCGGCTTTCGCGGCCCGGGGGGACTGCAGGGATGAAGGCCTCCTTTAAGCCTGATACCGAAGACGGGCGTCATACGCCATGGCGTACGACGGCAGGCTCGCAACCCCACTCGGCGGCTTGAACCGCCGTGGAACACCCTGGAGGCCGCACACGGATCCCATGAAGGCTCCCAGCTGAAGTCGGGCCCTGGGCCCCGACGATGGTGAGCTGGTGTCCGGGGGCGTGGTCCACAGGAGAGCTCCCGACCGATGACGGGCGCACGGTGCCGTCGACGGTGGGATTGTCCTGGGTGCTACAAACCGAGGCCAGGCCGAGGCCATGGGTCAAGGTGAGCTGGGCGCCTTGCTCTGGCAGGGGCGCCACAACGAGGGGAATGGGACCCAAGGAGAGCTCCTAACCGAACTTGGGCCCTGGGCACCGAGGGCGGTGGGCTTGTCCCTAGAGCTACAAGCCGAAGACTGGCACTGAGCCCAGACCCTGGTGAGCTGACTGGTGGACTTGTCCTGAGCGCTGCAAACCGAGGCCAGGCCGTGGCCATGGACCAAGGTGCACTGGGCCTCCTGCCAGGCGCCTTGCGCTTGCCCCAATGAAGGGAATGGGACCCAAGGAGAGCTCCCAACCGAACTCGGGCCCTGGGCACCGAGGACGGTGGGCTTGTCCCCAGAGCTAGAAGCCGAAGGCTGGCACTGAGCCCCGACCTTGGCGAGCTGCCCGGTGGGCAGTGGTGGAAGAAGTACTGAAAGTTTGTACTCAAGTAGAAGTACTGTTACCTTACTGAAATATTACTCAATTACAAGTAAAAGTACTGGTCTTAAAAATATACTTAAGTAAAAGTAAAAAGTACTCTTCTAAAAAACTACTCAGAGTATTAGTTACTTTTTTAACCATCGATTTTTATTAGCAGGCTGTCACAGGCATTCACTCGAAACGGGAGATACACTTTCAACAAAGCATAGATAACCATTTTTCTCAAAGTTAAGGTATGTGTTGTTCTTCAATCCGCCACTGTTTCCACATCAAATTTAAGGACTTTCAACATCATAAATCATAATTCAAACAAACTGTTAAGTTATTTTACACCAGGCTACATGTCATTAGGCTACTCATATCAGTCCATGAAACTAAACCACCTCAGACTATCCATGAATGCAGGGCTGAACTACGAGTGGGAAACCACACACATTTAAATATTTGGAAGCCATATTTACTCTCTCCAGTGTGGTAGCAGCAGAGTTAAAGTTGATCATGCCTGACCAGAATACACACTGCCTATAGAATTAGGGCTGGTCATATGGAGCACTAACCAGCTGATGTGCTTTTAATGTGAAAACTATTGTCTGGTGGTAATTGTATGCAGAGACTAAATTTAGCGTAACCTAGGGGGATTCATGTAATGCAGAGTAAAAGTGGGGGTAAAAATGTACTTCAAACTGGAAAAAATGGCAGAGTAATTAAATTTATATTAGTAGACTATCAACAAATGTTTGGCAAGGGCTTCTGGGTAAAAAAGTATAAGTATGCGATTTGGAACATTGAAAGCATACTAAAATGTGTTTGAATTTTTTTTTACATTTCTTGAAGAACATGTACTTGGTATAAAGGTCTCCCAATGCACTGCGAACAAACAAACAGCCAATGCCAACACTATTGGACGTGACACAGTTCACGTTCGGAACCTTTTGTTCAGTTTCAGCAGGAGCTGATTTTCCAAGTTCACAGAGTCTATCCGGGCTCGTTTGGATGTGAAAAGTAGACCAGCACAGCTAAAAAGCCGTTCACATGCAGCAGAGGCGGGCAGACCTGTGTTCAGCTTGAGGGAGAGCTTCTTAATGGCTGGGAAGGAGTGGAGCAGCTCCATACCGTCTGTGGCACAAGCAAGATAACCGTCGAGCTCAGATGGACCTTGTGATCTTCTGGGGGCTGGTCTGGAGAAGAAATCGTCGTCATCAGATGACGATCTGGGCTGCTGCTCATCCTCAGGGGTCACGGTGGTGGTTTCAAGATGTTGTTTCACGTATGTCAAGCCTGTAATTGCAAGCAGACAACACAATTTTGGTGCTTTAGCTAATGTTATTTCAATTTCAGTGAATATCTCTCACACACACACACACACACACACACACACACACACACACACACACACCAGCTAAATCACAAAACAGATACTTTGGTATTATGGGAAGCTCAGCAAGTAACAACCTTATAGGTCCTCCTTGCACACCGAGCGTTTAATTTGCACGTCAATAATATCTTTCGAGCCTATTATCAGACAATGCAACTGTGCATACCAATGGCGTTGTTTTGCTGATCACTATTGCTGCGTTTATTTTTTCAAACCAAGGTCGATTTTTCACATAGCCATTTGGCCGGTGTACAAAAACATAAATTAAATTTTGCACACTTTTATAAAGTATATCCTCGTGTGCACAGTCAACAATACACACACAAATGGGATGATGCAAATCTTTGACAAAATGTCACCTTACCAGCTTCAATCACAGCTGCTCTGTCAGTCCAGGTGGTCTTGAACTTGGGTAAGAGGACTGCAGCCGCAGCCAACTCTGGATCGTCCATCATCTGTCCAAAACGCTTCTGTAGGCCATTTTGCAGGGCTCTGATGAGTGGCAGGCAGGTCTTGCTTGATCTCTCCAGCTTGGTAAGTTTGGATTGTAGCTGGTCGATTACTGGCAGCAGCCATCCCATGCAGGTGTTGAACTCTGATTGGAGGATGTTTAAAGCTTTCACCAGTGGCTTCATGGTCGTACAATACTCCCCGAGGCAACTTCGGCAGGACTGAACCTGTAAGATACAACATGTACAGTATATGACGTACAAGAACTAAAACTATCACCACTATTATAGAGCTGAACATTCAGTGACATCTTCCCCCGGAAGTGGGTTTCCCATTCATTTTCTCCATTGACACTTAGGGAAAAGTCTGAAAATGAATGGGGAAACTCACTTCTGGGGCAAGAGATTTCACTTGACTGTTCAGCACATTGTCTACATGTTTGTTTACATGATCTGTTTGCACCTTTTTCACTTTTTATATATTTTTCATCTTTATTATTATTTTTGATCTGTTATTCTTTAATTTTACCAGCTATGCGCTAATCTAGGAGGCCTTAACCCTAGAACACTAACGTCGGGTGATTTTCACCCGGACAATTGAATTCACGTGATTTTCATTGTCTTGCTGCTGTCTGAGGTGGGCGGGTCCTTAGGTACCTTCAGGATGCTCACTGACGTCATTGAATGTAGGTTTGTTTCCCTGCTCCCATTCATGGTTTTTTCTACCGGCTACGTGTTCGGGTGATTTTCACCCGACGTTAGTGATAGAGGGTAAAATATCTTCGGGTT
The DNA here is from genome assembly GCF_964638095.1 of Poromitra crassiceps. NCBI lineage: Eukaryota > Metazoa > Chordata > Actinopteri > Beryciformes > Melamphaidae > Poromitra > Poromitra crassiceps. The sequence goes on from NC_139623.1 coordinate 127,772,543, forward strand.
AGTTACAATGGTATTGTGGTGACTTTTTTTTTTTTTTCACCACACAAGTCCCATGAATGGGTGGACCGAAGGAGAAGTTGGGAGCTCCTGTTTTTTTGGGTTTATTTTTATTTTTATAACGATTACCTCATTTTTCCCGAATTTGACATATTTTTTATAGTGTCCCCCATAATAAACTTTTTTGTGTTTTTTGTGATATCTCACATTTAAAAACAAAAGAAGAGAACCTCAATTTGCCATGTATTGTTGTACTTTAAGATATTTTGATGAGAAGTATGTTTTATGGGGTATATTGCATCGGGTGAAATACACCCGACGTTAGTGATGGTGTGACTTTAAATCACGTTAGTGTTCTAGGGTTAAAAAGCATTTAACTGCACAATTGCATTGTATGCTTTGTATATGTGATGTGACAGCCATCTAATTTTACTCACATTTTCACCTTGAACTCCTCACACACCTCCCTGATGGCATTTTCCCCCTTCTCATCGATGATGCGCATCATTCTTTCAACTGCAAGGTAAGTTGAATTCCACCGTGTTGCATTGGGGCGAATGAGCTGTAGCTCACACTTGTCCTCTACCACTTCACTAGCCAAATGAGATCGGCCAGTTTTGTTCCAGATGCCCTGGCATTTTGCAAAGGCTGCACGGGAAAGCCTCTTGTAGGTGTCATTCATGCCGTCTGCCAGGGCAGCATCTGTTGTTGCTACAAGATTTAGCAGGTGACATGCACACCGTTGATGGGGGGGTAGTTGATATTCCAGACCAGAGTCCTCATCAAGGATCGCACTTGCATCCAGGTATTCAATATGGGGAAGAGCATCTGGTTCTTCATCCTCTTCTACCTCAGTATCATTCTGTGGCTGTGCCCCAAACACATGGAACGCTTTGATGAAATTAGATCCGCTATCAGTTGTGGTCCTCACAACTTTGCCTCTTAACTTGTATTGACAATGGATATCATCCAGAGCCCCAGCAAGCATGTCAAATGTGTGAGACCCTCTCAATCTTTTGCACGCTAGTGCTGCAGATCTTCTTTCCAGGGACTTTTCCTCGATCCAGTGGCATGTAACGCCAAGGTAGCTTTTCTGATGGGCTGACCAGCAATCGGTGGTGGTAGCAACAAATTTGACTTTATCCAATTCTGCAATCATCGTCTTCTTCAACTGATCAGCAGCATTACTGATCCGAGCACGGACAGTGGTTCTGGAGATGACTTTGGCATGAGGTTGCAATGTGGTAACTAATTCTTTGAAAGATGGCTGGTCCACTACTGCAAATGGCTGTAGACCTTCACATATGAAATTGATGACAAGCTTGTCAACAGTTCCTTGTGGGACCCGTTTCCTTGCAGCTGCAGCTGCCAACATCACATCTGGCAAGGTGGCTTGCTTACTTGATGAGAGCTTGTTTGGTGTGGCTGGTCGTTTACGTGTTGCCTCCATGGTGATGTCATTGTACTGGTCAATCTTCGATGGATGTTTCCTCTGTAAAGATAAATATTGTCTCAGTCAATGGCATGTTCAAGCATTACCTCACATCACTGCTATTATCACCCAAAAACCCAATGAAAAACTGAGTACCATTCAACCAGAGTAATTATTTAAGTTAATGACTAATTGTTTAACATGAAAGTGGGGGTAATGGTGGTTTAACCTATTGTAATTAATTGTGGTTATATAGTGGTTATTTTGAGATAGCATTTTAAAGCAGCTACGAGCAACTTTTTCGATTGTTATTAAACAGTATAAATTTAATATCAATGCATCACATCTTACCTCTAATAGTCGACGAGACCAAAGCCGTGTGTATCTGAGATTGCTCCCTTAGGTGATTATTAAGTCTATAGTCTGTCTAAACTCGCGCCAACAGGGGGCTCTCTAGAGCGACCGGACCGGGTAACCCGGAAGTGAAACGCGGAAGTGAAACCAGGAAGTGAAACGCAGCTGCCTTTTTACGCCGTTTGCGCTGCCTAGCAACATAACATAAACAATGTGAACGCCACGCATACTCGCGGGAACATCTCTCGTTATATTCTAACAGGTTTTTTGGAAGTTATTTTGTGGTTATGGCCGAAGTGGCTGCTGCAAACCGTTTCATTTCAATTCCTGATCTGCCCTGGCTACAGACACACTAACACTGGCCGATTCACTTGGGGTTCAAGCGAGACTACTCTGCGTTGGTATCGTCGACTATTAGAGGTGAGATGTGATGCATTGATTTATACTGTTTAATAACAATCGAAAAAGTTGCTCGTAGCTGCTTTAAGAGTTGCATTTTTTTTTATTCACGTGGCAAAATAAAAAGGTAAAAATACGTTTCACACACAATGGAATTTTGTGAGTAGGCTAAATCATCATCTGTAGCTCAGGTAGATTAGGTTATATCTATTTTTCTACAGTGACAATCTATGGGGGTGAGGCTCGAGGCATGGGGCACAGGTGCAACTGATGTAATCATGAATGAAGGGGACGGCTCATGGCTTTACTGCTCGTACGCTTGTACAATAACGTTAAATGACACTCCCCACAACCAAAGCCAGGCCACCCATCAATATATAACGCTAGCTAAGTTACATGCATGGCCACATGGCAGAGCCACACGTTAGCTAAATAGCTCTAGGCTAGCTCTGTAAACATTAGCGTGCTGCTGCATTAGCTAATCCCAGGCTAACCGAGTCGTATATCTCCCACCCAGCACATAGCCGCACCCCAAACACATTGCAATTTACGTTTACAATAACATACAAATAGCTGTTAATATTCTTGCCTGGAGGTGTTTTTTGAGATTGGAGGCTGAATTCTTGTAGGCCGATATTGTCACGTTACGTGGCAAACAAAGTTTGCATCCCATATGCAGGCTATCTCCTTTCCTCCCTCCATATGTGAAGAAAACTTCAAGGTGCGGCCAGGGGTTCTCATCTTCCCCCGCCTCTTCGTCTTCTTCAACCTCTTCCACTTCGACTTCGTCTCTGTTTTCAATGCTGTCGTCTGTCATTTCCTCCATTTTTAATTTTCTCCAAATACCAGCTCTCTGTTAATCAGCGTCAGCGTGGTTATCGACAATATAGCCTACGAGCGGTGCCGGCTTGACATCCCCGTTTCTGGCGTGGTCATCATGTCAGTCTGAGTCACCTCCAAGCCGGAAAACAACATCTAACCTGTGGGCGTCTCCCCCCCCCCATTTCATGGTTTTAATTGGCCTGTTTGCGATCACTTGATAAAGTTTATTGGCTGCGTAAAATGCCGATCATTCAAAGGTTTGGATGTTTAGGTTTAATTAATTAAAATTGTACTCCGTACTCAGTATGATTTAAAAAGTAACGAAGTAGATTACATGGTGCAATCCATACTCAAGTAAGAGTAAAATTACAGACTTGAAAAAATTACTTTTAAAAGTACAAGTACCCAAAAAAAGTACTTAATTACAGTAACGTGAGTACGGTAGTTGTAATTCGTTCCTTCCACCCCTGCCGGCGGGTTTGTCCTGGGCACTGCAAACCGAGACCAGGCCGTGGCCATAGACCAAGGTGCGCTGGGCCACCTGCCCGGCGCCTTGTGCTTGCAGGGAGCGCCTCAACGAAGGGAATGGGACCCAAGGAGAGCTCCCCACCGGCTTGTCCTTAGAGCTACAAGCCGAAGGCTGGCACTGAGCCCAGACCTTGGTGAGCTGACGCCCCTGTTGGATGTGTAGCGCCAGCAACGGGCGGTATGTCCAGCGTAGACCAAGGAGCCAAGTTAGTGCAAGCGGCTTGGCCTCCTGTGGCCTTTCCCACACCGTCTGCACAGTAAATAAATTTTAAATTTATTTCGGTCAGTTTGTCAATTTCACATGAATGCATTACAGTAATAATGTGCGTTTACATATAGGAGACCGAAAAGGTGTAGGCTGAAGCCGCAGCTTATGAATGCCTACCCTTTTTTACATTTCATTACATCAAAAATCAAAAACAAAAAATAAGATAGTTGCAAGAATCAGTTGACAGCGAGAAGGAAAGTTTTCAATAGATCTTAGAAGCCCTAATGATAGCTTTTAAGTACTTGATTGTACTAGGGTTTTGTATTTGTTAAGTACTCTTAGTTAAAAAAATTTTTTAATTTACATATAGAATTGCACAATTTTAACTCATCGCAGAGACTATTCCATAGTTGTACACCTTTGACAGAGATGCATCTACTTTTAAAGTTTGTTCTTACTCTCATTTGTTTGAACATGCAGGTTCCCCTTAGTTCGTACCGGCTGACTCGGGGTGAAAACAATTTCTGAATGCAGTTGGGAAGAAGGTTATTATGTGCCTTGTAAAGTATAATGGAGGTTCTGAGCTCAACTAAATCTTCAAATTTAAGGGTATTTAATTTAATAAAGAGTGGGTTTGTTGGGTCGCAGTATTTGGAATGGTTGACAATTCGGATGGCTCTCTTTTGTAGCTTGATAATTGGATCGATATTTGTTTTGTAGGTGTTCCCCCAAACTTCCACACAGTAGTTGATGTATGGAACTATGAGCGAGCAGTACAATAAATAAGATGATTTTTGGTTTAAAAGTTATTTTGTCTTGTGAAGGATTGCAGTAGTTTTGGCCAGTTTGGATTTAATATTATTGATGTGTGCTTTCCAATTGAGTTTATCTTCAATAATCACACCTAGGAATTTATTTTCAAAAACACGTTCAATCTCAACATCATTCATTTTTAACTTGACTTCACAATTTATTTTGCGGTTACCAAAGAGTATGAATTTTGTTTTGCTCAGATTTAAAGATAATTTATTGGCATCGAACCAGCTTTTAAGGACTTTTAACTCTCTTCCCATTGCAATCAAGAGCTGTTCCAGATGTTTCCCAGAGCAATATATACTGGTGTCATCGGCAAACAAAACAAATTTTAACAGATTTGACACATCACAAATATCATTTATATACAAAATAAACAGTATTGGGCCCAGTACAGATCCTTGTGGAACGCCGTGAGTCACTTTTAATAAATTTGAATCAACATTGTTCATATGGACATATTGAAATCGGTCTTCCAGGTAGCTATGTAGCCATGTCGAGGCTATTCCTCTGATGCCATATCGCTCATTTTTTTTATAGGGCAATGATTGTCATACAGTACTAGTAGAGTGGTTAGGAAGGCCTCGTAGGATTTATTTGGGTCGGTATTATTATAAACATCATTCCAGGTTTGGTTCCCAATGTCCACCTTGAGAGCAGCGATGGCCTCTGGTGTTTTGTGTCGGGACAAGTTACAAAAGTTAATAGTGCTTTCTTTTATTGTTTTGAAGAAGTGATGAAAGATCGCAAAGACAGGAAGGTGATCAGTAATGTCATTTATCAGTAGCCCAGCAGTTATTTCTGTTTCAAGTGTATTGCTAAATATGTTGTCTATCAGCGTGGCGGTGTCTAGTGTTATTCTACTTGGTTTTACGACGCACCAGCTATCATCTTGGGGGACTTGAACCACTGTTACTTGGACAGCACCTTGCCTGGTTTCTGTCAATACGTAAAAAATCCCACTAGAAAGGATAAAATCCTTGACAAATGCTATGTGAATGTGAAAGAAGCATATGAATCTAGAATAAGACCCCCTATTGCTAATTCTGACCATAACGTTGTGTACTTGATTCCTACCTACAAAACTAAGCTTAAAAGCAGTAAACCAGAAATGAGAGAAATTAAGAAATGGTCCCCTGAGAGCATTGATAAACTAAAAGCCTGTTTTGACTCCACAGTGTGGGAGACGTTTCATAGTAGCTCTGTAGATGAAACAACCACTGTAACCAGTGACTACATTAACTTCTGTGTGCAGGACAATATCCCTACTAAGAAAATAAAGATTTTCCCAAATAACAAACTGTATGTGACAAAGGACATTAAAATGGATATCAATGATAGGAAAATTGCCTTTAAGAACAAGGACGTGGCCAAACTCAGAGAGCTGGACAAGAATGTGAAGAAAAAACTTAGGGATGCCAAAAACACACACAGACAGCGACTGGAGGACTCTTTCAACGCGAACAACCCGAAAAGACTCTGGGACACAATGAAGAGAATGACTGGACAGTCATCCTCTAACAAACCGATTGTGACGGACAATGAACTGACATTTGCGAATGAACTTAACTCATTCATGGCCAAAGACGTCTTTGACGTGTTATCAGGAATAGCCCTCCCAGCCAATGACGTGTTTGACGTGTTTTTGTTTTTATTAGTGCAGCACGTAGTTCAAAGACTTCCCCAGCCTGTGACATGTTATCAGGTCCCTAGCCTCAAAGGCAAGCCGACAACACGTTATCAAACACATACCGCAGCTGTTGTTTTGAAATGGAAGAGGAGGAGAAAACGGAGAAACGCTGCCTGTTGCATAGAGGAGAAACGCCATTGAAACACCCCTCGGCGCGCTGCGCTGGTCGCCTCTGCTGCAGGGTGAACCTGGATTGAGTTGTTCGCGGTAGTCAAACCAACATGATCGATCCGGTTCCAGCGCCTGGTCCCAAAGCCAAGCCGACCCCGTTCCTGTGTCGCAGCATTCGTCCCAGCCCGAACGAGAGGAGGAAAACGATGCAGAGGCAGAGGAGGCTAGACGCTGATCTCAGACCAGTTTGGTGTTCCCCTCCTATGCTAATTTGCGGGGCGATCAGTAGTGTTCCCTGGGAAGAGGTGCGATCCAGCAGCAGCTGTGGACAGAACTCTCTCCCTGTGTGTGTGTGTGTGTGTGTGTGTGTGTGTGTGTGTGTGTGTGTGTGTGTGTCTGTCTGTCTGTCTGTCTGTCTGTCTGTCTGTGTGTCTGTCTGCACACACACTCACACTGAGTAAACTGTATTGTTGAATGTAAAAAAAGCACTTCATGTATATATATATATATATATATATATTTTTTTTTTTTTTGTCATTTGTGTCATAACGAATAATATTTACATGTCTGATGTCAATACAGTTCAAAATAAAAGAATTGAGAGCGAGTTCTGCCTGAGATTGTGTGCTTTACAAAAATGCCATTTTCTGCAATTTCTCTTCTCAGAGAGACCTTTTTGGTGAAAACAGGGTGTATATAAATGGCTATAAGTAGAGTACAGAACATGCTAAAAGCTCACTTTTTTTTGACTGGTGAACCCAGAGACGTACATCTTCATTTTGAGGTATTGCAAATCACTTTGGTGCTAATAGATAATTTACTGTGGGTCTTGAAAGATGACCAACAATTATGAAAATCTTTGGCCTGTGCTAAATATTGGCAGTCCTAAACTGGCCATGAATGAGTTAATAGATTCTTTTCCCGCTTTGAGTCAAATAAATCTGATAATTGTGATGATCTGCTGAAAGATGCCATGTTGTCTAGTGAAGACAGGATCATTATTACTGAGAGTGAAGTTAGACGCACTTTCCAGCATCTTAATGCTAGGAAAGCTATGGGCCCCGATTTGATCAGCCCCTTTGTCCTTAAAACCTTTGCTACAGAATTGGCCCTCGTCTGGCAACCAATTCTTCAATACATAGCCGACAATCCCCATACCACCCCACAACTCTGGTTGACAGCCCACATAAAACCACTCCCTAAGGAGAGAAACCCCAAAGAGCTAAATCATTACCGGCCAATAGCATTAACTTCTGTCATCATGAAATCACTGGAGAAAATTATGGTCCATCATCTCAACAGTGCCATACTAAACTCACAGGACCCTTTTTAATTTGCTTACAAGCAGGGTCGTAGTACAGAGGATGCAGTGGTCACAATCATACATCTCGGGCCCTATTCTCCCACAAGCCTTCGGCGCTAAAACGGGCCTTAAACGCAAAAAAACGTGCCTTGCGCCTGTTTTGGGACGATATCAATATGGCTTTAGGCTGCCAAATGCGCTTTAGGCCGAATGGGCGTGGCGCAGTCCCAGAATGGGCCAAAGTGGGCGTGTCAGCGCTAAATACCGGCGTACTGCTATCTTCCGAACTGGCGTTAATTTAGCGCCTTGCGCCTTTGAAAAGCAGGCCTATTCAGTGGGCCAGTTGCGCGGAGCGCTCCCCTCTGGCTCTCTCCCTCCCCTCTGGCTCTCTCCTCTGTCACCTGTGTCACTCTCTCCCTCTCTCCTCACAGTCTGACAGGCACAATACCGACTGTCTCTGACTCCCTCGCTCAGAGTCCCATAGAAAAAATAAGCTGTAACTTCACTGCAATGTGAATGTCCCAACATGCATTGTGTTTCTCCATTTCGCTACTAAATAGCAACCAAATGAGCCGAAAACCTATATTAAGGGAGGATCTAAATAATGTGTAATGGTAAGACAACCTCCAATTGTAGAACATTTCAATATTGGACCAAATAAAACATCGAAATGAAAACACCACCCTATTTGAAACATATATGTCCTACTGGGGCTATAAATATCCCTTGTCGATTTAACGTGATTTAGATAAGTGACAGCGGAACGCGCTTCGGAAGCTTCTACTGTCATCTGCTATACTGTGATGTCCACTCCAATAACTTGGCCCTACTCCACATTTAGTTTTACAATAAAAACACATTTATGCAATGACTTTACATAATGTAGGCTATATTTATGTGCATCATCCTTCCTGCAGCAGGCGAGAGAAAATGATATCTTTCTGGACAAACTTTCACCAATCTAATAGGCTATATTTTTCTAGCTGATGCGTTTAGAACATTATTTTCACTTTGATCTTGCTATAGTGTAGCGTTTTTACATGCTTGCAGTATTTCAACTGCAGTTATATTGGTTTGAGAAGCATCATAATATGGAATAATAGCCGATATATGGAGACAGACGGGATGAAGGTAGGTGGGGGGGGGGGGGGGGGGGGGGATCAGAGGCTTGGGTTTCGTCTGGTTTTGCTGGACCACTGGAATGGAGCTTAAAAGGCAAGCATGCGATTCGTTTATTGCACTTATCCAATGAACTGACGGTGCATAATTTTACGCTTAAAAGGCGTGGTTGTAATGGTTGAGGCTGCGTCTAGCGCCAAGACCAAGATATCAAGTGCGCTGGTCCACGCCCACTGATTTGCGCTGCGCCAGGCGCTCGGCCTAGAAACAGCGCCGATGCAACGATAGGGACCCTCATCTCCAAACACCTTGACAATCCGAAGTCATATGCCAGAGGTCTCTTCCTAGATTTTTCATTCGCTTTCAATACAATTCAGCCGGCTCTACTCATCTCTAAAATGCTGAAGTTACAGGTTAACCCATACATCATCTACTTCTATCACACCTTCCTTACTGCCAGAACTCAGTGTGTAAATGTGAATGGAACACTCTCCTCTCCCATCAGACCCAGGGTTGGTGCACCGCAGGGTTGCATCAGCTCGCCAGTACTGTTCACTCTCTACACGTCCGATTGTACCACCAGTGAGGCAAATCAGTTTCTCCTAAAATATTCAGATGACTCTACTCTGATATCCCTGCTGACGGAAAGTGACAACCGAAGCCAGTACCAGTTAAGTGTAGACCAGCTTGTGGAATGGTGCGACAAAAATGCTCTTGTAATCAACACCAGGAAGACAGAGGAGATAATTTTTGGCATTCCCCCTGTCAGCTACCCCCAGTCATCATTCATAATGAGAGTATCAAACAGGTCCCCTCTTATAAATATTTAGGAGTGATGATAGATGCTGCCCTGTCATGGATCCCTCACATAGAATTTATCTGTAAGAAGATTCAGAAGCGAATTTACTCGCTCCGTAGACTTAGATCCTTTGGTGCTAGTAGTCAGATTCTGTCACTTTTCTTTACCTCTGTTACTCAGAGCGTCATGTTGTACTGTAGTACGGCTTGGTTCAACAGCCTATCGGTTTCCCTGAAAACCAAGTTTTTTAGCCAGTTAAAAATCTGTGCTAAGATTATTGGCCAGCCTGTAGAGTCTGTGTTTCACTCTTTTAAAGAAGCTCAAATCAAAAGCATGCTTAGACTAGCTACCAGTATATCCTCGGACCCCTTGCATGTTCTGAATGGAGAATACCAACTGTTGCCCTCTAGGAGACGCTTTAGAGCCCCAAAACTTTGACGCAATAGACTGAAGAATTATTTTGTACACCAGTCTATTGGTCTGCTCAATCAGAACAGGTTAACTTCTTGAACTGCTTGCCTTCTGTAATTCTGTGGATTAGTTCTGGATGTCTTGTCTTTGTCTGTTGTGTCTTTCATGTGTAACTTTCATGTCTTCATGTTTTTCATCTTGAACGGAGAATGCCATTGGATGCAAAACAAATTTCAGCCTGCTGACAATAAAGTTGTATCGTATCGTATCGTATCGTATTACAGGAAAAAGACTGTTGCTATACATAGAGTTGATGAAATCTGTTGTTTTTATGTTTCCATGTGGGTTTAGTAAATCAATATTTAAAATGATCGCAGCACGAGTCACGCCCTTGCAGACAGGCATGTGGCCCAATCTAGTCGATGCTATTGGCATGGCGGCAAAAGCAATACTTAGCAGACAAGCAAAGCTAGCTAAGCTAGCGTAAGTACTGAGAGAAGCAGCTAACACACTCGTGTGAAAGCGAGCTGACCTAGCTAGCATATTCGCTAAATATCTCAGAGCGCTCCCCCAGTCCGGGGAGGGAAGCCAGTATTAGCTACACGGTGTTAGCCTACAAGCAGTATGTGGTAACACACACCAAGGCGAACACTCTTAGCTTAGAGGACGGGTCTCTTGCTAAGCAAGAGGGTAAGAAGGTAACAAGGAAGCTTATCATCCTCTGAAGTGAGCTAAAGCATCCTCCAAGCCATACCCTGAGAACAGGGCGAAGGCACCGAGCCTATCATCTAGCTACGGCTACTGTGAGAGGAGCTTACTAGCTAATCCGTGAATAGCTACAAGCAAACCCCATAGGCGTAAGCGTAAGCAGCTATAATGCCTACCCGAGTGGGAAGGCAAGCTAACACAGCCTGTCTAACCCAAAGGAAAGCAAGCATGACTAGTAGCAGACTAGCTGATGCTAGTGTAATGAACTGAGAGACAAGCGCAAGCTAACACATGCCTGTGAAGCGAGCCTCTACCCTGAATAACACACGGGGAAGCGAGCATAACCGTAAGCCGAAATCACATGGTCAACAAACGCCAATAAAAACCCTGTGGAAAAGTCTCCCCTGTGGGAGGTGTTTGAAAGAGATCGAGAGAGAAAGAGACCGAGACAGAGACATACCGACAGAGAGAGACAGTGAAAGTAGTAAGTAAGTAAGTAGTAGTTTAGTAATCTATTTAGCAGTAGCAGATGAAGAGAGAGGCGGTCGCTGCGGTGGCCGGCGTGGCCGCAGCCGCAGCGCTGCTGGGCGTCCTCAAGGCCCACACTTTGATTCCCCTGGGCCCAGTTCCAGCACGCACCCCGGTCCACGCCAGCGGACAATCGAAGAGACCATGGGGCTGCTGACCCTGCCCAGGGTCCAGATGGAGCCTGTGGTCGAAACAGAGTCCGACCCAGAGTTCTCGGATGGCGACGATGGCGAGGAAGACGCCGGCGTTTCTTTTGTTGTTGCTCCACGATGGAGCGCCAGGGCGACGAAGGCTCGGGAGGTCGCCGAGAGCCCATATAGTTCACAGCGTTCTGATCCGTCTGACACAGATGAATCGGAGGAGGAATGGGTGCCACTTCGAGAGAGCGATGACGATGGTGCCACTGGTAAGAAGTAGCCTATTTTTTGTATCGCGTTTGAGATGAAATGATCACACACAGCCGTCTGTGTAAACTTAGCGGCTCGACTAGCTCTGTGTTGTGCAACTTTGTGCAGAAGGTATGTACTGTTTTATTGTGATCGATACGTTAGTGACGATCATGTGCGGCCATTTGGGTGCCTGCAGCTGCCTGTGAGATGGCTAGTGGTAGTGGCTACATTGCGTCAAGGCTACAAGTGTCACATAAACATTTCAAAGTTTACAGCACTAACGTAGCTATTGTGTCATCTTCTGTGGTAACGTGACAGCAGGTAACGTTACAGCACTCGTTATTCCTGTGTGTGTGTGATTCCTGTGTGTGTGTGTGAGAGAGAGAGAGAGAGAGAGAGAGAGAACATAAGGGTTCATTTGGTTCCATTTGTTTATGCTTTTATCAAGCTAAGCTAAAAAGCCACATGGCAACTGTAAAAGTAAATTATTTATTTGATTTTGTGCACATATTTATCATACTTTGATATTTTGTGTTTTCAGACTCTGAGTCGATGGAGGCGCAGTCCAGTCCTAGTCCCAGTCCTGTGTGTAGTCCTACACCACCAGTTAGCAGTATAAAGCCAGGTAAGGACAAAAAGTTTCTCATCACACTTACCACATACAAAAAAGATGTTATTGTATTGTAAATACATGTATTGTAATATACGTATTTTATGATATGTATTTTATGGTAATTATGTATTTCTATTCTATAATTTACAGGTCACCCACATGGAAAGGGACGTGGCAAGCCAGATCCTCCTGTCTGGCATACTATGGAGGAAGAGGCTTGGGTGCCAGAGGACATTCCATTCACCGCCATTCCAGGCCTGCTCAACGGTGCTGCCGTTCTTGAATCAGACCAACCTGTGGACTTCCTGCAGTTGATCTTGACAGATGAGCTGCTCCAGCATCTTGTAGAGCAGACTAATATCTATGCTGAGCAGATCATCAGCCAGGTCACAGACAAGCCAGAGTCCAGGGTGAACGAATGGACGCCTCTCTCAGTGACTGAACTCAAAAGCTTCCTGGGCCTTCTTTTCCTGACCGGCATAATCCGTAAGCCAGAACTGGGCATGTATTGGTCCACTGACGAGGTTTACACCTCCCCCTATTTCGGAAAAGACCATGTCTCGAAATAGGTTCCAACTTATTCTGAGGTTCTTCCATTTTACTGACAATACTGTAGCAAACCCAGGTGACAGATTGTTCAAGGTCCGTCCAGTCTTGGACTATCTGGTAAATAAGTTCCAGGAACTGTACCAGCCAGATGAGAACATTTCAATTGACGAAGGCACCCTCATGTGGCGCGGAAGGCTGAGTTTCAAGGTTTACAACCCGCAAAAACTGATCCGCTATGGGATCAAATCATATATACTTTGTGACTCAGCAACTGGATTCTGTTTTAGTCTCCGTCCGTACTCAGGGGATCATGTAGCCTTGGCTGACACTGTTGTAAGTCTCCTTGGTAGACTAGAGGGTCAGGGCTACAGGGTGTTCATGGATAATTTCTATAACAGTGTGAAATTATGTGATCAGCTGCTTGATTTGAAAACCCATGTGTGTGGGACACTGCGAAAAAACCGAGGTGAACCAGCAGCCATTCACTCGGCTTCAAATTTAGACCTGCAGAGTGGGGAGAGAATGGCCTTTCACAATAACAGGGTAATGGTGTTGGCCTGGAAGGACACAAATGTGGTGAGGATGGTGTCCACGTTTCACCACAACGACATGGGCACAGCAGTGGTGTGGTCTAGGGTCCAGAGGGCTAGAGTCCCAAAACCCAAGCCGGTTAGTGTTATTGATTACAACCGCAACATGAATGGGGTCGACAAATTGGACCAAAACCTGTCGTACCACTCATTCATAAGAAAGTCCTACAAGTGGACAAACAAATTTGTCTTGTATATGTTTCAAATTTGCCTGTTCAATTCATTTGTCCTCTACAAGGCAAAGAATCCCCAGGGGAGCTGCAAAACCATGCTCTCCTTCATGGATAGCATTATCAAGGCCTGGACCTCCCCCACACTGCGTGCACCGAGGGCACCATGTACTGACCCACAGACCTGGCTGTCTGCCAACCTGGCTAGCCATGCCCCAGTGAAGGTTCCCAGCACCGGCCAAAAGAAAAAAAAAAGCAGCTAGGAAATGCAGGGTTTGTGCCAGGAATAACAAACGCCCTGAGACCACATTCATGTGTGGTAGCTGTGGTGTCCCCTTATGCAGGAACCCATGTTTTGCTGTCTACCACGACAGGGCAGACTATACCGACTGATTATTTTTTTATTTGAAGAGCACTATTGAGATGATTTAAACTGGTTTATTTTATGTAATATATTTGAAAAGCACTGAGACAATGTAAACTGTGATACCACTTGGCAGTAAAGTCAGTAAAAACTTTTTTTTTTTTTTTTTTTTTTGGGGGGGGAAAATAAATAAATAAATAAATACTGTATATGTATATATATGTATATGTCTGATGTGTCACTGAGGCAAAAAATAAAAGGCTCAAAAGAGAGTTCTGCTTGAAACGGTGTCCTTCACTAAAAACCTCTTTTTCTCCAATTTCTCTTCCAAGGAGGGCATTTTTAGTGAAAACAAGCTAACTTCCACTACTTGTAACTAAACAAGGAAACATGGTAGAGTTTCAGTTTTTTACAAGGGGTAAGGAGATAGTCTCTGCTTTATTGTGAGATATGTTGTGTAATTTTATTCCTAGCACAGAATATTCTGTGGGTCCTGGAAGATCAGGAAATATGCTCAAAATCCTGGCACTGGGAGCACACAGACCGAAATGACCCTGGCAGAGAATGAGTTAAGGCTAGGTATTTTTTTGGGGGTATTTGACAAAAATCAATCATATCTATCATCTTTCTACCATCCTAACGGCCGGTTCACACACACGCCTACGCCTATGCCTACGCCTATGCCTACGCATATAGGCATTGCTTCATGCACGCCTGGCGCCTATTTTCGTTCACACAGGACGCCACGCTCTGCGCTACGCTGAACACATGAGCAGCGGTTTTTTTACACTTTTCAGATCTGATTTATAGCATGGGTGAGTCCTCTTTTTTATTGTAATGTGCAAGTGAGGATGTCTGTCTATTTCTTGGCCCGCTGTAATTGTTATTTTCCCTCGGGTAATCATGTGACTATGAGTCATCAACACCATGAGTGATACATGCATTGAGACAGGGGGGGTATATATACATCTGACAGAAAAGACGTTAATAGAGGAACACATGAAGGACAGCTCTCTTACTATGCACTCGTTAATTCACGCTCCACCCTCCCTTTTGGGCAAACTCGGTAGAAAATATGGCCCAAGTCCACCAGAAACAACAGCCAGCTTGACAGTTCAGCGCGCCTAGAGCTGAAAAATAGAACAGACGGCTAAACGATAAATGCAGCGCAGCGTAGGCACAGCGCGAGCGTGGCTTCAGCACAGCGTGGCAGCGGTATGTGTGAACGCTCTCGTCTGTTAACAAGGACGCCTAAATTTTAGGCGTTGCTTAGGCGTTGCTTTAAGCGTCGCTCTAGGCGTGTGTGTGAACCGGCCGTAAGACCTTGTTTCAAAAGTACAACTTAATTTACTGTTAGTCCATCTGATGGACCCATTGACTTCCATTGAAAACGCTCTATTGGTACTCCCAGCAAATTTTTACAAAATTAATTTATTTCATTTGTTTCAGCGGGCATCCTGGACCAAATACCTTGAAATTTGACCTTAATATCTAACCTTGGAGTTGGTAGAAAATTTGGGGGAGTTACATGGTCTCAAAGTCCATTGCATAGTTGTCCCATTGGTTTCAATGTTAATTTTGCACAAAAACAAAAAAAATTTTTTGACTCCCAGCAAATTTTTCAAAAAATCATTATTTCCTTGATGTTACACATCTCACCTTGACTCAAGCGGTTAAAATTGTAGTTTCTACTGTGTTTGGCTATTTCCCCATATTCCCCCAGTTTTGGCATAGCAATCAATTCCATACAGTTTACATGAAATGTAAAAAAAACTGATTCCTATGCCAAAGATGGGAAAATATTAGAAAACTGAATTTGACAGTCCACACTACTGATTTGAAGCCTTTAGACCAGGATGGATGCTGGACTAAAGCTCGTTTGTGTGTTTTGGGGAAAATGGCTGGTAGTCCAAAACATGCGCTTTTTGGATTTTTGGCTCAAAATATGAAAAAATATTATTTTTACAAAAAATCACAAAAAATACAAAAACCCACTGATGATGTCTGTGAAATCATCAGTAATGTCATCAGTGACATATTATTGACCAAAAATCATCTCATGACATCACTGATGATGTCATAGGCTAGTGATGTCATAGGTATTGTGACATCATTCCTGCCAATCTTTGACACTAGGCATCTTGCAGTGGTGACTTTTGTAAAACACCCCAACCTGCCCATAATATCAGACCCAAATCCAGTTTGTCTTTATGGAAAGGAAAAAAAAAAATCACTTTTTCTTTTTTACTGTACTTTTTTTTTTTACTGTACTTACTGTACACTGGCATTTGAGGGGTTAAAATTCGAATAGGTATGAAATGTTGGTGTGAGGTATTAGGGAAGAAGTTACCAATGAATTATAAACAGTCAAAAATTTAAAAATTTAAATTAATATTTATAAATTAGTACAGTATTCCCCTTAAGGTCCATCAGATGGACTAACAGTAAGTTGAGGATTATTCGTAATTGGGGTACAAAGGTTAAGCAACAGGCGCAGCAGTTGCAAAAAGAGCTAAAAACTTGTAGAGGACTCATTGGGTTTGCATAATAGACCATATAAGAAACATGACTACACACACATAGTGATTGAGAAACAGCTGTCAGCAGTTAAAAGCGATGGTAAACATAAAAGTCTTTAGTCTATTTTTAAAAGTAAGTAAGGTTGGGGCAGATCTGAGGTCTTCAGGCAGTTTGTTCCAGCTAGCAGAAGCATAGTGGGTAAATGCGGCCTTCCCATGATTTGATTTGATCCTAGGGACAGTTAATAAGCTGGACCCTGCTGACCTAAGAGTTCTAGACGGTTCGTAGCATGGGAGCAATTCAGCTATGTATTTAGGGCCTAGGCCATTAAGTGATTTATAGACTAATAACAGTATTTTAAAATCTATTCTATGACACACTGGCAACCAGTGTAAGGACTTAAGAACTGGAGTGATATCAGCTTTCTTAGTCTTCGTTAGAACTCTAGCAGCAGCATTCTGAATGAGCTGAAGTTGCCTAAGTTCTTTTTTGGAGAGACCAGAGAAAAGGCTATTGCAGTAGTCTAACCTACTGTAGATGAAGGCGTGAATTAGTTTTTCTAGATCCTGTCTGGACATGTAGCCCCTAATTCTTGCTATATTTTTAAGATGATAAAAAGCTGATTTTCTGATTGACTTAATGTGGGAGTTAAAGTTGAGATTGGAATCAATAATAACGGCAAGATTTTTGACTTGATCCTTAGGCTTCAGGGATCGAGACTCAAGGCGTGCAGTGATTTTAAGCCTTTGTTCTTTGGGACCAAAGACGATCACCTCTGTTTTGTCTTTGTTTAGCTGTAGGAAATTCTGGCACATCCAGTTATTTATTTGATCAATGCACTGGCACAATGATTCTATGGGAGCATAGTCAGCTGAGGAAAGAGTTATATACAGCTGAGTGTCGTCTGCGTAGTTATGATAGGTTAGAGAACGGGCCCCATAATGGATCCTTGAGGCACCCCACAAGTCATCCTAGTTAGGTCAGATGTGTAATTGCCAATGGGGACGAAGTACTTCCTGTCTTGAAGATAGGACCTGAACCACTGGAGGACCGTACCCGATAGCCCCACCCAGTTTTCCAGTCTGTCCAATAAAATTGAGTGGTCAACAGTGTCAAATGCAGCGCTAAGATCCAGTAGCACTAGAATCGAATTTTTGCCTGAGTCTGTGTTCATTCTAATGTCATTTATGACTTTAGTAAGCGAGGTTTCTGTGCTGTGATGGGGGCGAAAGCCTGATTGGAGTTTATCTAGGAGATCATTTGAGGTTAGGAATCTATTGAGTTGTAGGTAAACAACCTTTTCAATTATTTTGGCTATAAAGGGGAGATTAGATATTGGTCTGTAATTACTGATTACCGATGCATCAAGGCTACTCTTTTTTAGTAGGGGTTTAATAACTGCCGTTTTCAGGGACTCAGGAAAAGTGCCCGTCAAAAGGGAGCTATTAACTATTTGCAATAGGTCCGACGACAGACAGTTATAAACGTTTTTAAAAAAGCTTGTTGGAAGGGTATCGAGACAGCATGAAGATGATTTAAGGCCTTGCACAGTTTCCTCTAAGATGTCGTGGTCGATAATGCTG
Source organism: Poromitra crassiceps (assembly GCF_964638095.1). Taxonomy (NCBI): domain Eukaryota; kingdom Metazoa; phylum Chordata; class Actinopteri; order Beryciformes; family Melamphaidae; genus Poromitra; species Poromitra crassiceps. Next base: position 127,790,543 of record NC_139623.1, read on the forward strand.
AACTGGGACAAATTGATCGAACTAGGGATCTGCGGGTAGGATGATGTCACAGCATTTCTTGGTGTGGAGCCACTAATAGCCTGCCTGATATTAATAATTTTGTCCGTAAAAAAGGCAGCAAACTCATTACATTTGACAGTAAAGAGAAACTCAGGTGCTACACAGAGAGGCGGGTTAGTCAGTCTATCAACTGTGGCAAATAGAGTGCATGCATTGTTCACATTTTTGTTAATGATATCGGAAAAGAACGATTGTCTCGACCTTTTCAGTTCGAGGTTGTAGGAGTGAAGGCTTTCTTTGTAAATATCATAGTGTGAATATGAAGATTAGTTTCCCGCCATTTACGCTCAGCTTTCCTGCAATCTTTCTTTTTGCATCTAACGGATGCAGAGTTTTGCCAGGGTGCTTTAATCTTGCCAGACAGCATTTTTAACCTAACAGGCGCCACGCTATCAATAGCATTCAGAATTGTTGAATTGAAGTTATCGAGAATGTCATTGACAGAAGCTGATGTGGGAGGAGATAAAGAAAATGTCTCCATAAACCGCATGCTGGTGCCTGCATTAATGTCTCGTCTTTTAACGGTTTGTGACCTATTAATGATCTCAGGGGAGATTTCCATTTCAAAAAAGATGCAAAGATGGTCAGACAACGCAACATCAATAGTCAACACAGAAGAGGACTTAAAGCCCCTAGTAATAACTAAATCCAGGGTATGGCCTCGGTTGTGAGTAGGCCCTGAAACATGTTGAGACAGATCAAAAGTGTCAAGTAAGATATTCAGTTCTTTGGCAAAATTATCATTTGCGTTAACAATATGAATATTGAAATCCCCAGCAATAGGGACAGTTAATAAGCAATCCCCAGCAATAGATATATGTAGATCAGCAAATTCAACGAGAAAGCTGCCTGAGTCTTTTGGTGGTCTATAGATATTCAGCAGTAGAACAGTAGTTGAGCATTTCAGAATAGCAGCAAGGTATGTTACCTGCTTACATTGAAACATATCAGAAAAGACAATCGCTACCCCCACCCCCCACCCCCCCCTCAGAGGGCTGACATTCCCTCTAGATGGACAGGGGGACTGGGGGATCATAGACAGTCCAGCGCTTAGGTGAAGAGGTGAAGAGGACAGGTTCGGAGCCCCGATGCCTGTCTGGGTCTTGTCCGCCGAACGCCTGTAGTTTGGTGGGCTGTTAAGACGGAGTTAGCTTCGGCTAAGAAAGCAACTTCAGTTAGCAATATAGGAGCAAATCACCAAGCGACCAACACAGTGCGCTGTGAGCGATGAGTGAGGAGCATGAGAGCTGGGCGGACGTGACGCAATCACAGCGATTGCTAATGGGTGCCGCGCCATTCTCATGCATACCATACCATACCTGGTGGATGGTTGGTTTTATGAAAAGGTCATTTTTGGAGTAAAAATGAGTTCATCCAGTTGCGCTGCTGTGGCAGCGATATGGCAATAGTGAGAGCTTGAGTTGGAAACAAAGTAAAACTATGGCTATAATTTTGAGCAGTTTATTTGTTTTCTGTTCTTTTTTCTCTTCTTGCCAACAACTATGTTTGGCAACTGCTGAAGTTTTTTTCTTCTGAGGTATGTACGGGAGGTGTATGCATGTGTGCGTGCATGCGTGTGTGTGTGTGCGTGTGTGTGTGTGTGTGTGTGTGTGTGTGTGTGCGTGTGCGCGCGCGTGTCTGTACATCCATGGGTTGAGCATCACATTATCATTCACCGGGAGCTTTGGCGTGTTGTGATATGGTTGATTTATTGGCTGTAGCTTTGCTGAATGCTTAAAGGCACAGAGTTGTTAAGATGGTACAAGCGTGATAGGGGGAAATAGGGACAAAGTTATTACATAGTTTCTAACCTTCCTGTGACTTGCCATTGAGTGAGTGAGAAACCTTGAAACTTGAGGTAGCGCATGGTACGAAAATGCTGCTTGTGCTTAAAGTGATGTTGAATTTTGATAGTAGGTTTGTGTTGCTTCCTGGGCAAAGATATAACAATAAAATCAGAGATTCTCTCTTATCTGTTGCTCCAGTAGAGATGATGGGAAAGTTGTGTTTTCTCTCTCTCTCTCTCTCTCTCTCTCTCTCTCTCTCTCTCTCTCTCTCTCTCTCTCTCTCTCTCTCTCTCTCTCTCTCTCTCTCTCTCTCTCTCCATTCACTGCCATTATATGGTGGAACATCTAAAAGTCCACCCTTCACACTTGTAGCATGTAAATGAATGGGGAAAAAAAGCATAATTCTGACAATTTACTGCATAAAAAAACTAATCATTCTGCCGTTCTTTTTTTGGGGTGAATTGCTTTCTTTATGTAATTAATTTAAGTGCAACAGTGAAATTCCATAATTAAGCATATACCAAAGTTCAACATTACTTTAACCAACAAAGTGACTCTTTTCAAGCAAGTGTCTGAGAGGTGATGAAATGCGCTTTACACTATTTTCGGCATTCGGCTGACACTAAACAGAGCAAATAAAAATGAGTGAGAAAGTTTAGTGTTTCGTTCAAGGACACTTTTTTAAAGATGATTTATTTAGACTTTTTTCAGCTTTGTTCGACAGGACAGCAGGTATACAGGAAAGGTATAGGGAGAGAGAGGGGATGACATGTCACGAGAAAGACTAACTTTGGAATACGCGGTCTATCTCGGGGTCTCGTTCAAGAAAACTTTCAGCAGATATACAGCTGTTGATTGACACACTGGCTGTTGTGGATATTTAACCTGTGACCTTCAAGTTATAGGACAGTCTCTCCAAGCAGCCTACCAGTTGACTTCCATCCACACTGGATCTTCCTCAAGGATGCATGTACATCACTGAGCTATATAAATATGGAGACAGGCTGGCTATCTCCGCCCAGTAGGGTCGAGTGAAGCCAAAATCCTGCCAGTTCAGTGAACCAGATTCTGCGCAGTAGCTCAATTGAGTTAGAACCTCTGTAAGGTCGCCGCCCCTCTGAATCTTCTAGCTGCTGTTTCTAGATTTGTGCACAGTGCGTTGTGTATTTATATACACTCTAGCTCTGTATGGCACTTTAAGTTGTAATATTTTTTGTCTCACCAAAAGTAACCAGGAAGATTCCCACTATGAGATCAGTTTATCAAAATGTACGAAAATCTGATTTTCGTTGTTGGAGATTGAGCTCGTATCAGCCAGACAAGTCAGACCTCCGGGCTGCTCTCACTGAGCTATAAGGGGGAAATGATCCGATGAACTGATCTTTGCAGGTCTGTGTTGATTAGCCTAATGTTTCCGTGACATTTTGATTAACTTTATGATTTAATTCCCTTTGGAGCAAATGTTGGTATAACAAATCTAACCGTGACGCTTTAGGCTACGTTGTTTACTGATATAGTGTGGGGTAGGGCAGCCAAACCTAACGTTAGCCCAGTGCGTTAGCCAGGCTGCCTGGTCTCTTCTCTGACTCTGTATATCCCACTGAGCTATATATCTTATTTATGTCCATGGTATATCCTTACAACAGCTAAGAGAGGAGCTTGTGAAGAATGAACATCCCCACAGTCAAAGCATTTCCCTGAGATATCATATAAAAACGTTTATTTCTTTAACACCAAAACTAAAACCTCATGGCTGGTGGTTGTGTAGGCCCCATCATATACCCGGGAGTTAATGTTATAAAACACATTTCCTGGCAGTTGGACAACCTGATAAGTTCTGAAAATATGTGTCTATTGTGTTATTCCAGCTATCGTTATCAGTTGTTAGGTTATAGTAATATTAAGCCAACAAATAATGCAAAACAGACGGCTAACACAAGCGGCTAATGCTAGCCTGCATCCGTTAAAACCATTGTGTCTTAAAATAACCGATAACGTAGCATGGAGCAACTAATAAAACACATATTTTCTGAACTCACTACTTCAGTCCCCAACCAACGTTACTTCCTCGCACACCTTTCTCAACACAATGTCCTTTTTATTGTGGTCTATTGATATGTCTGGTAGATAACAGATCAAGCCGTTTTACCAAGCAATACTGTGTCTTGTCTATGTAAAACTAACGCTAGATCTATAATATCAAGAGCATGTCCAGCCAATGACGGCTTGAGAGTGGCTGCCACAGCTGTCAATCATCCCTTTTTATATAGTCAAATAACTAATTAAAACAAATGGATCAGAATATTATCAGAATAATTATTATTATAATCAGAATAATGACCACTTGCACAGACATTAGCATGATAATAACTATCTAAAATGATACAAACCACGTTTGGGAGAAAAATATTTGACGTGTACTTTGATTGTTTAGTTGGGTTCATTTTCCCATCCACTAACATGGCGGAGGCGGGCCTTGTGACCTATACTGGTACCTGCCTCCAGAGCGGCGATCTAAGATGCAACAGCTTCACTAAAGGGGACCAGGCCTACACCCCTGGTGTACATGCATACTTTGCAGTGTTTCCCCTATATTTCTTTCCAGCCTAAAAATAAACAGTAAACCGACGAGGCGCAATGGCATAATTGGCAGGGTCGGCTTCAGTCAAATGGCGTAGCAGGCAGTCTGCAATTTATATTTGCGTGCACATTTTTGTTTGCTCTGTATATTCAAGACTTAAAACAAAATGATCATAAGGAGAGGATAACGCCTTAACAAACTGCATTTACTGCAGAAAAAATAAGCTGTGTTACTTGACCTTTGCAAAACATTACTGTGATGCAAACTCATGGAGAGTAAAAACTGTGACAGATACGAATCTACTAAGGAATCACTATTTGGGATCAAAAAGGTGACTGTCACCGAAAAGTAGTGTTGTGGTCAAGACCACCTAAACTGAGAGTTAAGACCAAGAGTGAGGGGTGGCGAGACTGAGACCAATACCAAGACTGTATAATTATAGGGGAAACACTGCCTTGGTTATCATATGTGAGAATGCTGTTCGTGGACTACAGCTCAGCATTCAACTCAGTGTATTTCTTTCCGCAACTCAGCTCAGTATTCAACACCATAGTGCCCTCCAGGTTGGTCAGCAAGCTCAGGGATCTGGGCCTGAACACAGCAGTGACTGGATCCTGGACTTTCTGACAGACCGCCGCCAGGTGGTGAGAGTGGACAACCACACCTCCTGCCCACTGACCATCAGCATAGAAGCGCCGCAGGGCTGTGTCTCCAGCCCCTTCTGGTACGGCCTTTACACCCACGACTGCGTGGCATCAGACTTCAATGGTGACAGACTTCAAATACCATCGTGAGTTTGCAGATGACACAATAGTTGTTGGGCTGATCTCCAATGGCAATGAGACGGTGTCACAGAGTGATATGTTTCAAGATTCAAGATTCAAGATTCAAGAATGGGATTGACATACATGTGATTGTCAGGGAGCCCTTTTGTTTACTTATAATATTGTAATTTACGTCTTTGCATCAGAGGGATCAAACAGGAAGTGGGAGTGGCTTAGAGTTTATAGCAGTGGCATTTCAGGTGCACAGCCTCTCTGCCATTTTGGTCTGCGAGTCTGATCAGGAGGCCATGTATCGCCCCTGTTCTCCAATTCTCTAGTGATCCCTTCGTTTCCACGTGTATGGGTGTGACTGTGTGTGTGAGATATTATTTTATAACTAGTGTCCCCAATCTACTAAACGGGAGCTGCCTGAATCTGGCCTCCACACTACCGACTGACCTGTCCCTTCTATCCAGGCCATCTAGCTGGCATCGCCCCAACCTGTTCAGAGGTAAGCCGCTCTCGTTCTGAGTGTCTTCTTGTTTGATTATTCTGTGCAAAGACGTTTTGTGTTGTTGTGGCAGGTTTGGACTGACTAGACACGAGCTTGATCCTATTTTGAGAGCCAGACCCTGTCACAGACGGCCTACAGGAAAGAGCTGGATGCCCTGGAACAGTGGTGCCTGGATAACCACCTCTCCCTGAATGTCTCTAAGACCAAGGAGGTCATTGTGGATTACAGGAAGGGGAGGGAGACTCACCCCCCAATCACCATCAATGGCACAGTGGTGGAAAGGGTGGACAGCTTCAAGTACCTGGGAGTCAACATCCACCAGGACCTGACGTGGGCCAGCCACACCACCACTGTTGTCAAAAAGGCCCAACAGCGACTGCACGGACACAGATGCCTAAAGAAATTTGGCCTGAGGCCCAAAATCCTCAGGGACTTCTACAGAGGCATTGAGAGTCTGCTGACTGGCTGTTTCACTACCTGGTACGGGAGCTGTACCACCATGGACTGCAAGGCGCTGAGAAGGGTGAGGCGTACGGCCCAGCACCTGACAGGATGTGACATACACTGTTTACATTGTTTGCCTATTTAACTAACATTGCCCTATTGTTGTTGTGATGTTGTGATTGTCTATTTGTTGTTTGCTGTGATTTTGTACCTATTTACCTACTCCACCTTGTCTGTAACGGAGCCCACAGCATACGAATTTCACACGTGCGTACTTGTAGGCTACTACGGAGAGACAATAAAAAAATCTTTAATATCCTGTACAGCTGATGAAAAATCATAAACGAGAGTGAGGAAAGCTTCAAACTATATCTGCATTGATGCGTTTGACAGGGACTTTGCTGAAAAAGGAGAGAAAGTTAACTCCTGGAAATAATATTTTACTGTCGTATATCCGGAAGCGGGGTGAAGCAATCACTGCAAAAGGCCTTTAAGCTCCGGACCTGAATATTCAAATTTGAACCTCCCGTCTTTGCACTCAGACTGTGCATCCCATGCCCACATCACCCTTGTTCCTCTCCTGCACCCCCTACTCACTTCTGCCATCCTGTTCCCTCCCTTCTCCTACTTTACTTCGCCCTTCCCTCAAGATGAGTTTAATTAACAGACTTCAGCTCCACAGGCAAAAGCAGGAGAGAGAGAGAGAGAGAGAGAGAGAGAGAGAGGTGGATGAGATATATGCTTTGTCAAATTCCCTGGCTTTCTCTCTCTGCCTTTCTCTCATTTTGTCTGTTTTTTTAACTGTCTGACATCAGTAGTCACCATTTCAAACTAACAAACTTCTCAAACTCCTCTCTAACTGGTAACCGCAAGGCCATATGTTTGATCCTTATCTGTGTGTCCTGCTGTGTATTGCCATGGCTCGGTCTGCATGGATTTTCGGACTTACTCTGCTGATTTTAAGCGCGTATTTTACTCATGGACTTAATCACGGTAACGCTGCGGGCAGCGTCGTGATCCAATACACTAGAGACTTCCTAACTCAGTGCAAACAAAAACAATACCGAGCTTTCTGCGCACTCATCCTCACACAGAATCCAAACGTAAACGTGCGCCTCATTCGCCTGAGGCGCACATGTGCACAAGCACCTCAGGTAAACGAGGAAGTAATTTTCATTGCAGAGGGAACCCTCCTTGCTAGTTATTTTCTCCGTGGATTTATTTGCAGTTTGTGACAACAAGCATCACGTGCGGCTCGCGTTGTGTTTTCATGTCTTCTCAGATCTACTCGAGTATTACACATAAGGATAAACAGACCTGTGGTGATAGAATCAGACCCGACCTGGACCCTAATTGAAACATAAGAAATATGGACCGGGGGCCGTACGGGTCTCGGGTCGGGTCCCGGGTCCTAGTAGACCCATGAAGACCTCTAACGTATGGACAGACAAGCTGAAAACATAATGCCTAAGGCCCCGCAGAGGCATACAAACTTTGGAAAAGAAGAATCCCCCCCAGCCAGACGGTTGATACCGTGCAATAGGTGCCAGGCAATTTTCCCATTCAATCTTCCCCTGGATTTTGAACTGGCAACTCTGGAACCTCTAGGCTGCTGCCACCCCTGATAATTATTTGACATGCCATATATGCTGGAGTGATGTGCTGTGCTGATTTTCATATTATCAGTGTGTTCTCTGCCTTCCAGGCTGGAATCCGCCTGCTGTAAGCTCCATGTATAACAGTGCAAAGATGTTTGGCTAAAGAGCTCCCCTTCCAGATGACACACAACACGTGGCAAAATAAATAAAAAAACACTTGCACATGCATCCGGTGGTTGTGCAAGGGGGAGATAAAAGAAAACAGCCACCTGCACATGCTCAGAAGGTACTTGTATGTAACCTATTCACCACACACACAGTCGCACACGCAAACACATACAGGCAAATATGCACAGATGCACGCACACAGACAGACACACACCACAATCACGTGAACCGGCATGTGAGTTAGAAGACACAAGGGGGAGAAAAATGCAAATGCGCCTCTCTTGAAGTCAGTGGCACCCATGGGGAGATGGATGTGTATGTGAGAGAATGAGGGAGTGAGATAGGGGAACAGAGAAAGATTTAGGGAGAGAGAGATGGCGCTGATTCACTGTGTATTCACCATGTGTCTTCCCCTGTCTGACGCATGACGCTGTGAAAGAACATGCTTGTCAGGGAGTGAAAAATAGATGACAGTCTCTGGAGGATGCAGCGATGCCTGATGTTTCTTACATTCTTACTTATGTTTCTTATTTCCTCTGTCTCTCTTTCTGTCTGGATGCAACATGCCTGTGCCTCACCCCCTCCTTGAATTTGCTATGTATTTCTCCCTTCTTCTTCTCTCTATTCCCCCTTCCTCCTTGGTGTCTGTCTCTCCCATGCTGGTTTCCCAGCGTAGTCAGGTTGCAAGTTGTGTGAGAGCAGGATTTGCGGGGCGGACCTGCTGGTGAGCCAAGATTCAAGATTCAAGATTCAAGATTTTTATTGTCACTCCATGGTACAAGTACCACGTGTGAAATTCTTGTGCAGTGGACTCCGTTTACGACATAGTACAAATAGGCAACAAGCAATAAGTAATAGGCAATAAGAAATAGGCATCAATAAGCAATAAGACAAGTCGGTGGCTTATACGACAGTGGCATATTCATTGCACATAGGTGCACATGTCATGTGCATACGTTAGACGTGTTCAGACATTCCAAATTCGACGTTTTATACATACATGTGCAAATAGCATGTACCTTATTAAACATACACTTAAATTTACAATTAAACGTTAGGCACCTTATTAAACATACACTTAAATTTACAATTAAACGTTAGGCATCCGTAATAGTAGCAGCTGCAGTACGGTACGGTACGACTACTGCACTATTTTGTGCATATTAAGGAGTCTCGTGGCCTGCGGGAAGAAACTGTTCCTCAAGCGATTTGTGCGTGTTTTTGGAACCCTGTATCTCCTCCCTGAGGGTAGCAGGGAGAACAGGCTGTTGTGGGGATGGTTTGTGTCTTTGATGATCTTCAGGGACCTCCTGAGGCACCGCTGGTTGTACAGTTCGTGCAGTTCTGGCAGTTCACCTCCTGTTACGTGCTGGGCCGCGCGCCTCACCCTCCGTAGCGCTCTGCGATCCATGGTGGTACAGTTCCCGTACCAGGCAGTGAAGCCGCCTGTCAGCAGGCTTTCAATGGTGCCTCTGTAGAAGTCCCCGAGGATTTCTTTCCTCAGCCCGAATTTCTTCAGGCGCCTGAGTCCGTGTAGTCGCTGTTGGGCCTTTTTGACAACAGTGGCGGTGTGGCCGGCCCAGGTCAGGTCCTGGTGGATGTTGACTCCCAGGTACTTGAAGCTGTCCACCCTTTCCACCACTGTGCCGTTGATGGTGATTGGGGGGTGTGCGCCCCCCCCTCTCCTGTAGTCTACAATGATCTCCTTGGTCTTGGAGACGTTCAGAGAGAGGTGGTTGTCCTGGCACCATTGTTCCAGTACCCTCACCTCCTCTCTGTAGGCCGTCTCGTCGCCCCCCGAGATCAGCCCCACGACCGCTGTGTCATCTGCAAACTTCACAATTGTGTTTGAAGTTTGAGTCGCCACGCAGTCGTGGGTGTAGAGGTCGTACCAGAAGGGGCTGGAGACGCACCCCTGGGGCGCTCCTATGCTAATGGTCAGTGGGGAGGAGGTGAGGTTGCCCACCCTCACCACCTGGCGGCGGTCTGTCAGGAAATCCAGGATCCAGTCGCACATTGCCATGTTTAGTCCCAGATCCCTGAGTTTGCTTACCAGCCTGGAGGGTACTATGGTGTTGAATGCTGAGCTGTAGTCCACGAACACCATTCTTACATAGGTGTCCTTCCCCTCCAGGTGGGACAGGGCGGTGTGGAGCACGTGTGCTACTGCATCCGCTGTGCTCCTGTTGGGGCGGTATGCAAATTGTAGCGGGTCGTGGGCCATCGTGGCTGACCTGATTGTTGAGAAGGAGACACAGACAGAGAGTGCCGGAAATAGGAAAAAGACCAAGATAACACATGACACGATATGAGAATACTTCTTCTGAAATATATTTGTTCATCTGCTCCATGTACTTTATAGGACATTTCGCACGACATCATCGCGCGATACATTATCGCAATTTTACTTCTTATCGTTCTTCGCATTCCCTGTTCAACGACAACACCAAAGCGCAAAAAAACTAAAATCAAAGCCTCCCTCCAAGGTGCGTGACAAAACACAAATAAAACTATAAGGGACCGTTCGTTATTTAGGGAAGGGGCCACTGGAGGAAAATAGGGGAGGGTAATCTTGTTTTAAATTTAGTTTGAGGGAGGGTACACTCTCTTTAATTTGAGTCCAGGGGAGGGGTATACAATTTTGATTAGATAAAAATATATAAACTTTTTGTTTGTGTGTAATGTTTGCTTGTTTGGTATGTCCCGGTGCATTGTTTCTCTTTGGCGGTCTGATCTGTCGATCTTTGTGCTTGGCCTATCCAGACAGTAGGCGTGTACAGTATCTGGCCAATCAGTGGCGCTTTTCTGGTGATTCCACGGCTGCTGGGCTCTAGGGCTCTGTTTGCCTCGACGGAGGGCTGGGGTCTTGTACGCACCGCTGGGGTAACCTATACGTTCATACCAGCGAGGCTGCGACAGGCTGGTGTGCATTTGCTGCTTTCTTTCGGGAGCGCGAGCCCCAGAGGTGTCTTTCGTAACGAGTGGCCGACTCATTGTGATACATTAGTTTGATTTGATTGTATAACTTACTGTGTAAGACCACCATCCTGCGGGAGCCCTTACACGTAATTATTGTTGCTGCCTGCTATCATGACGTGGTGATATGTAACAAGTGTCAACCAACCTGTGCTGTGATGCTATGAGCTGTTTTAATTAAAACATATAGCCTATATATATTTTTGTCGATAATAAAGATTCCTATTTTAATATTAAGCTGCCTCTTGGTGTGTGTGCCTTAACGGCGTTGGAGCCTGGCTGTATGTGGTCTCTAGGTGCCACAATATGGATTTCCAGCACGAAAAGTCGAGCAAACAAACAGACATGGCATCACAAAATATATATGGACTCTATCATTGCGCCAGATAAGTTGTCTAGGAAGTCACGGTAGAGCCGAGTTACGGCTCACTCATCTCCTAAATTATGTTAAGTCTGCAAGGGATATTTATACCACCAGGATGACATATATGTTTCACATAGGGTTGTGTTTTGATTTCGAGATTTTATTTTGCCCAATATTGAAATGTTCTACAATTGCATGTTGTGTTAACATTATTTCTATCTACCTTTCTATCTATTTAGGCTAATTTGGATGCTATTTGTTATCGAAATGTACCTCAATGGATGCTGGGAGATTTTACATGTGTGGCTTTGTGCCTGTCTGCTGAGGGAGAGAGAGAGAGAGAGAGAGAGGGGGGACAGAGAGTGGAGAGTCCGCCACAATAATATAACCGGCTAACTTTTTTCCGTCAGTCATTGACTGATATTTAAACACAAATATTGATATACACAGACTGAAGATGGTTTCACAAGCGAAAATAGCATTATGTAGCACCGGAGGAGGCGGTCGCTCTGATTGGTGACAGTTCTGTTCTATTAAGCGCAAAGGATTATGGGAGTTCATGTTCTTGTGGGTAGCTTGTTACTGTACAGTTAAAAACATGGTTTAGTGATGTTGTGCTCATGTTTTGATTGCATTATGTGGTAAATGGCAATGTTTGTGTGGCCAGGATATGTTTAGTTTTACTATCAATGTAGCCACCGCGACTGAGACTGTTAGTGTGTTCGATGACCTCTGGCCGGAGTTCTGCAAATGTTTGGTTAAAAGTAAGATATCTGTGTCAGTCTGCATTCTTCCACGCAAGCTTGCCACAATTGTTTTGGGAGGGTCAATTAGATTTTTCAGATCGCTTTGGGAGGGTCAAGGAAAAATATATTTTGATCAGGGAAGGGGCACATCTTTTTATTTCAGAGCACACCTAATCCCTCCAGTGACCCCCCTTCTAAATAACGAACGGTCCCTAACGTGATATACTGTATGGGATTTCATGCGTCGGCGGGGAAGCATATTGGTGAAGCAGAGAGCAACTAGACTGAACAATGAGCACAGGAGTTCCATTAAGAGAGAGGAAGTCAGACAATCCTGTTGCACGCCACTTTAAAGAGGCATCCGTGTCTGCTTTTTCTTTTGCATGTATGGAGACGGTCTGTCTCAACTCTGGGCTCAAGTGGAGGCAATTTAAATTTACTGAGAGAATGAAGACTGGCCTTTTGGATCTTTGGATATTACGTTTCCTTTAGATGTTTTAATATGCTATATCAGTCATTCTCAACCTATGGTACACGTATCACCGGTGGTACTTGCGCCCCCTGCTGGTGGTACTTAGAGGGATCCCTGGAATCTCAATGTTTCTTATGTGAAATAAACCCCTACTTTAAAACATGTAGCCTACAGTAATGCTATCAAAATACTATAGGCTACTATTAATGAAAATAAGCTTGAGAATTTAAATGGGGTTTAACATAACTTCCACATTGTTGTTTTTAGATTTAGGAACAAAATAAAAAAATATTTCTGACGTTTCTGACGGACACTACTACCTGTTGAACGTACACAATTAGCTGCTAACGTTACAAGCGAGAAGCTATTGATTACAAGAAAGCAGGCATGTTGCAAAATTGGCTGAAAACGAACTGGAAAGAGACGTGTGGAGACATGGATGACAGGTAGGGCCAGGCCCGATTTTAGCCTGCTACATTAGGGTGGGCTGGTAGGGGGTAACTTTGGCAGTAGGTTGCCAGAGGTTGTGGGTTGTGGGATGGGGATTAAGTTGCATTATATTCTAATGAGTTAAGTGTAATGAGTGCACCAAATTGTTCCAGTAGGACTCAGCCACCTACTTGTGACAGGTTGACAGATATGGGAAGATGTCATTATAATGTTTATGTTTACTATGGGGGACCAACAACTTATTTTATTTACCTTATTGCACTGACAGATAATTTTATAATTATACTAGTTTGAAATATTTGGGTTTTCAGGATGATATAACTTGTCGCAGAACATCAATTTTGGTTTATTTGGTAAAAGTGGAACTGTATTCCTTCTGGTTTTCTTCATTGTTCATGGTTTTTTGGAAAGCATTCACTATAGATAGTGAATGTTGCTATTAACTTGTGTTTACTTTTGCTACTAAACCAACATCAGGACATCCAAGCAAGTTCTGACAGAGAGCAATTTGGACGCATTGGACAAATACATTTGCATATCCCCCAGCATGCATTGTTCCTTCCAAACTTTTGACAAGAAAGTAACCACATTAAATAAGTGGTGGGTGGAAATAATCATTAGCCTATTCTTAGTTAAACATGCAGTTTTGGAACATTCAATAAAGACAAATAAAAAATAGACTGAGTGGACACCTAAGTGACTGGACACCCTAAGGGCTCTATCTTCCCGACTTGCGTTAGCGCCCCGTTTTGCGCTGGAATAGCGCCGCGCAAAGCCCTAATTGTGGGCGTGTCGGGCCGCTGCACTTCACATCTCAGCGCAAATCCCGATTAATCCCGTATTTATGCCCATATTAACAGGATTCACCACAAATTGAGATCACTCCCCTCAAAAGCCACACACCGCCTGCATGTCTGTGACAGGCAGCAGCTTCGTTCTTGCTTAGTGCAAGCAGAGTGACAGTGTGAGAGAGAGAAAAGAAATGAATTAATGAATGAATGGTTTATTTTCGGTCATAGGTTAATGAACCACAAACAAAATGTAACAATTTGTGTGAATATACAGCAAGAGAACATCATCATACCAAACCATTTCACACAAATACAATTTATACAATCAATGACCGAAATAAGGAATAGGCTGAAGCCAAGGCTTATTTTTTGCCTATCCTGCAAGAAAGAGGGAGAGAGTCACGCCACGTTCACACACACGCCTAGAGCATGGACAGTACAATATATGGACCAACTGAGCTATATGTTTTTGACACGGCAAAATGAAGCTCACTTCCCGATATTGTTTGATTTCGTTTGATTGGATGAATGGATTTTCCTGTTGCATTGTGGGAAATCTGTTCAAACCTGGAGCCGGGAAAACAGGAAAGGGCGTGAGCGTGGACGGGACTCGGGGGAGGGTTTCCTCCGCCACGGCATCCATCTTGTTCATGTTATTTTCCCTGCTAGCCGTTAGCTTGGCTAACAAATGTTGCTAACGTTAGTTGCTATTGCTAGCCTTGCTCCATTGCTGTCACAGTGAATACAATAGCCCGAAGAAAAACCAGAGTATTATTTCCTCCAGACCTCGCGCGGCGTCACCAGCCTGCCGCTTGCATCTTCCACAAAATCGAGGTAATCTTATTTTCTAACGTAACGCTAATTGCATAGCATGACATTAACGCTAGCTACATGTCCATTTGTCATTACAGGAGGACGTTAGACTAGAGTAGCATAAGTTAACGTTATACAACGTTAAACAGTATTGCATGCTGCACAGATTCGGACGTAGACAGAAAACAAACGCAGTTCTGTTTACCTAGGTTACCTCTTTGAGATGAGGCAGACTCAAAGCATACTCATATGATCTACCAGCTATAGCGTTATATATCTAGCTAACGTTAGATGAGGGGGAACAAGCTGGGGGTTCAACTCCTCTGGATAGTTTATCCACCTCTGCATTTACAGTATTTACCAATCGCACGTAGTGTTGGGTAAGCAAACGTTAACGTTATACAGTGATTAACAGTGTCTAATTCGTTTCTTCCAGGGGTAGCTGCTGTCCAGTACCAGATGGGACACACAACAGAGGATCATGATTTGTGAAGATCAAAGCTATAATATTCTGTTCTCCTGAGATTAACGCTAAACTATACACGTTACTGCCGATCAGTTGTTTCAACATAGGAAATTGCAATAACACACAAGCCAAATGCTGACATGAGAGATTTGCTTTGAACAATTGTAGCTAGTATCTGCCAGTGACCGGAGAATATTGTTATATTTGCTTGTTTTAATGCTTTTGTCAATAAACATTGTCAACAAAGATAGCCTTGTTGTATATTATCATGTATAAGATTGTTGATGTCGAGTGAACACAAACCGAAGATTGGACCAGAGGACAGGACGACGGAGAAACTTAACCGACCAGCAGTCTGAGTCTGCTTCAATCAACGAATGCTTTATATTTATTGAAATGAAATATGGTGATATCTGGTGGTCTGAAATTACTCTCTCTAGCTAGGCTAACTGGCTCATATTATGTCATATTATTGTAACGTCTGAATCAGCGTTTCATAACAGCCTTACGTTTATAGCCTGGATGACGTTAGCTAATGCTACCCATCCTTCCATTGGTGTTACACGTTATATTTTTAACTGAGCTTTGCGGAATTACCTCAACACAATTGTGTATCAGCTTTAAATGTCCAATATATACAGCGTTACACAAACGACCAGCAGCATTCAAATGTGCAAAAACGTTATATTTATTGAAATGTGGTGATCATGTCACAAGTCACATTACATAACGATATAGCGTTAGGTGTTCTTTTGATCAACAGACCTCGGGGGCTCTATACTGTTGCTACGTTGCTAGCTAGCTAGCCGCAGATCAGCTCTGAAGCCCCAACTTCAGAGCTGCCCGTCCACTAAAACCCGATTTTGATATAGCGTTTTAGGTGTTCTTTTGATCAACATACCTCATCACGGGGATCTATACTGTTACGTGTGTCTACTAACATCATTAAAATATCATAAGGGTAACGCTGTTTCTGTTATTTTACTTTTAATATCTGGCTACGTTGCTAGCTAGCTAGCTAGCCTGCCTTGGCAACTGGTTGGAATCATCTGGTTTCCTGTGGCTGGTGTAAATCAAAGAAAATCCCGCCCCCAAAGTTATAATTTTTATCGGCTCTTTTACTCGAAATGGGACCATAATTTAGAAAACGGAGCCCAGGAGAGCATGAAAAAGACTTGAATTGTTTATTCAGACCATAAGCTCATTCGGAAAATGTTTATTTAAGACACAGAACGAGAGAGAAGTCAGCTCATTTTTACATTGGAGCCAATGTACGTGTCGTCACTTCCGGACCTGACGTGCGCCCCCCTGCGGACTTTTCGAATTAATGGAATTCCAGAACTGGCTTCATACATTCCCTAGTTCACTTGCCCACTGGCCTAGAGCGACGATTTAAGCAACGCCTAAGCAACGCCTAAAATTTAGGCGTCCTTGTTAACAGACGAGAGCGTTCACACATACCGCTGCCAGAGTTTGCCCAAAAGGGAGGGTGGAGCGCGAATTAACGAGTGCATAGTAGGAGAGCTGTCCTTCATGTGTTCCTCTATTAACGTCTTTTCTGTCAGATGTATATATACCCCCCCTGTCTCAATGCATGTAGCACTCATGGTGTTGATGACTCATAGTCACATGATTACCCGAGGGAAAATAACAATTACAGCGGGCCAGGAAATAGACAGACATCCTCACTTGCACATTACAATAAAAAAGAGGACTCACCCATGCTATAAATCAGATCTGAAAAGTGTAAAAAAACCGCTGCTCATGTGATCAGTGTAGTGCAGAGCGGGGCTTCAGTGTGGCGTCCTGTGTGAACGAAAATAGGCGCCAGGCGTGCATGAAGCAATGCCTGTATGCGTAGGCGTAGCTTAAAGCGTTGCTTAAAGCGTCGCTCTAGGCGTGTGTGTGAACCGGCCGTCAGAGAGAGAGAGGGGGGAGAGAACGAGAGAGGGAAGAGATAATTGGAGGATGAACCAGTTCGGATTGTAATGAAAATTGATGCTTTTGTAATTAGTAGCCTTTTAATTAGCCGTTTCGCTCATATAGGCTATAACATACACATTTAAAAATAGCCTATTCGTTTCTTTAATAGGGTAGGGATGTGTGAGATTTTATTTCAATAGCCTATATACCATTATTGTCCACTCGGGTTAACCTATTGTTGCATAGTGCAATTGTGCAGGGAGAGAGGTTACTGTATACTATTACTGGTTACTATACTGGCTGGTGTTGTGCCAGAAACTGATTTCGATCTGCGGGACCACCACGCACAGCACAGCACAGCGCTGCCTCGGTGCCTGGGCAGTGACAAACCATGACAAACGAATTCTCATTGTTAAATCAAGGTGTGTTTTTTTCTGCAGTGTAGGTTAGTTGAAAATCAACATGGCATTCTGAGGAGGGAATTGTGTGTCCGCGTGCGAGCCGTGCGTAATGGCCCTATCCAAGCGAGGATTTCCTGCACTGCGCCGGAGAATACTGTCTGCGCTCAGGCGTACGTCTGCGTTTGCGCTAAGACCAGCTATTTCCTGGCGTTAAAATTGAGAGCACCCAAGGCGATTTTTTCTAACACATTGCGCTGAACCGCCTATTTTGGAACGGGCAACTCCCAAACCTCTCTTTGCGCTCGCCACATACCGACGGTATCTTCCCCACAGCGCTAAATGACACTTGCGCGAGACACATGATAGGCTAGAGGCCCAACGACACGCCAGGGGCACGCCTACACCTGTGTCATCACAGCGCAAAACTGGATGGTGCGCTGGGAAGATAGCAATAAGAGGCACGCAAACGCAGCGCAAAGGCAGCGCAAACGATAGCACCGTACAAAGATAGGGCCCTAATGCCTGGTTCAGACTACACGAATTCAGCCCGATATTAGACAGATTTGGTCGTGCGCGACAGATTTTCAGCGTCGGGCCCGAATATGACCGTCGGGGACGACGATCGGCCGTCTTCACCTCTTGTAGTGTGACATAATCAAAGACCAGCGTCGGGACGTCTAGGACGCCTCACGACGCCCTGACGAAAAGACTGGCATGTCAGTCTTTTTGACATGGTTTCGCCTAGTGTGACACCCCGGAAGACAGGTATCAGGTCCTGGGGAGACCGCTCCCCGCTCGATACAGATTTCACCCGCTCGCACTCACCGCTCCGCTCCGCTCAAAAGAATAAAAGAGATAAAAAGGCCAGGGTGTTTTAATTTGCGTTTAAATGCCTGGGCAATGGGCATTGCTCACTACAAATAACATGAGCTCAGCAGAGTCGGCTGCATGTTCGTTTCTCTTCCTTCTCGTCTTGCAGCAGCTGGCAAGAAAATAGTGGGCGTGCACATGAAGTAAGTTGGAGGCTGGAGCGGACATCACAGTGCATCACAGTAGAGCCTGTCACTCATCCAAATAACGTTAATTCTGCAAGGGATATATATAGCACCTGGATTACATACATGTTTCACATAGGGTTGTGTTTGGATTTCAATGTTTTATTTTGCCCAATATTGAAATGTTCTACAATTGCATGTTGTGCTAATGTAACCCAGGTTACCAGAACCATATATGTTTAACATAATAAATTATACTGTGAATATAACATAATATAAACAGTGAATATAATAGAAGTAATGGGAGGACTCTTATTTTGAACGCACATCAGAAGGTGAAAAGATGAATTTGGTTGGAGGACTCTTATTTTGAAAGCATATCAGACACTACGCAGCATCCGCCCGCCTAGCTGAGATGACGGTGAAAATACCTAGCGCTTCCTTTTCCTACCTGGACGACATGTTGACACCGGAGAACAGAAATACGTGTTGAGAGACAAAGAACACAGAGACACATGTAAGTAATATATGTGTGCTTACCGATAATTAACTGTATCTCTCTGAAACCGTCAGTAAAGAAAATGATTGTCCCCGACCAGATTCACTGATGCTAAATAGCGACCTGTGGTAGTGACCATCACACTGCCATTTGCCGAAAGCAGATTCTTGGTGAGTTTCCCCCGACATGAAAAAGTGCTATTGCAGCTTGCTGTAATGATAATATGAAACTAGCAGACTGAAAACATGCTGACTCGATGCAATAGTGCTACAAACATTAGCAACACGGATTAGCATCCACCACGCTACCGTGGCTAGCACATTAACGTGCTGAACGTGCCCTCTGCTAACATGGGTGAGTCACCCGGTGGTTTTAATGGATGCGTAGAGCAGCCATGACGCATCGCGTGTAGCATTATTCTTTTGATTACCTCAGTGTTTATTTCTGCAGTGTAAAGCCTGCTAGTGTTAAGCTTATTAGTAGCTGTTGCAGTGTGTTTAATGCACACCAGTGGTGATACAGTATACTGTAGCTTTTAGGTCAAGGAAATGGAGTTACTGAAATGAATGCACTTGAACTGATGTCACTTTGTATATTCTGTTAGCCATACTGCATTCTGTTAGCCATACTGTAATACTATGTTTCATGTAATTGCTATAGAAAATGTATTTTGATGCTGAATGGAAAAGAAAAGAGAAAATGACATGACAGATGGTTAAAGGAGTAATGACAATTTTATTTGTTTGATGTAACGTTTTATTTGGCTTAATGGTTACACATTGCACATTAGAGTCCACACAGGAGAGAATTTGATCCGTTAAGTGACACTTTTCTTGGTTTTGTGGGTACAAGGCCAGGTCCTTCCCGCTCCCCCTTGGCTCTTGGTCCTTGTTCCTGTTTCCTATCCGTCCTTGTTGTCAGCGTCTGAATCCACCAGACCCCGGATTCCCCAGCCCGGCTTGCTTCCCGTGGAGAGAGGTGCAGCTGGTTCTTGGGGTGGCGAGCCTGGTGCCGCGTCTATGTGCCGACAGGCCGCAGTGCCGACAGGTCGCAATGCCGATAGCCCACAAGCAGAACCAGCTGAGCGAGGCGGCGTGCAGCGTGTCGGTGGAGCTATACCTCTCCCAGCCCCCACGCCAAACTTAACCTCCCCCCATGCATAAACCTAACCTCCCCCAGACCCTAACCCAAAACCTAACCTCTCCCAGCCCCCACGCCAAACCTAACCTCCCCCCATGCCATGCCTAAACCTAACCTCCCCCAGACTCTAACCCAAAACCTAACCTCTCCCACCCCCACGCCTAAACCTAAGGTCGGCATTGCGGGTGGTCGGCATAGCAGGTGGTCGGCATAGCGGGTGGACCCCGGCGAGCCTAAGCCCTGAACCGGATCGAGAGAAAGGAGAGATGATCGAATTATCCCTTGTCAACTAAGTGGTAGGACAATCGTATCTATTGCCCCACGGATTTCATGGAGTTTCTAACACAGTGGTAGGACAATCGTTCCATTGCCCCACATTGCCCCACACATTCAAACCCATGGAGCTTCCATCACAGTGGGAAGACAATATCCCCCTTGCACTTTTCCGTTCAAAGGATATAACTCTCCGAGTCGAACTGATCTCGTGGATCCAAACTAGAGCACATGTTGAATGTTTTTGTTGTTGTTCTGAATCTAGATAATTGTTTATAATAATTGTGATTTATTTCTATTGTCCATTGTGAGTATTGCTCTGTGTGCATTTGATAGTGCTCACCTGATTTGAACGTGAGTTATTGATTTGTTTATCATAAAGAAAGAAAAACATCGCATGGATGCATAACTGGGACGTATCCTCAGTGATGTACCCTGGGGTCATAGGATGTTTCGGGTCTCGCAACATCATACACCCTCGCCCAGGTGACCCAGCCGGGGCTGGCCAAGCCCCAACTTACGTCCCAGTAGCTACCCACGGTCAGCCCTATAGGGAGGGTCGAAGGTGGTCATGTGGTCAGGGCCACTCAATCCGCTGCTCCGGAACTACTCTGCCGGGACCGGGGGAGGGGGAGGGCTCTGGTACGTAGAGGGACCGGGCTCTGTGGGTTGCCACCCGGCCGGGTTCCTCCCTCGTCTCACCAGGTCTACGACCTGTGCGCTGCACCAGACTCCCCCGCTCCAAACATCTCATTCCGAGGTGATGGTATCTTAGTGGACACCATGCAGTACCAGTACTTGGTGGCACTGCAGTCTCCACTTGCGGCTTGAATGGCCCTCCTAAAAGGCCTCTTGTGGGTTTTTGGGCTTCTTCCTCAAGGAAGACGCAGGCTGGGGAGCTAACCCATACTGCTACCCGGGTGCCGTCCCTGTTCCGGCTGTCAACTGACTCTCCAGTAGTCACCAGTCTTTCCTGGTTGTCACGTAGTCTATTCCTATGAGTCACTGGCTAGGCCAGGCTAACTAATAAAGAAAGAAAAACATCGCATGGATGCATAACTGGGACGTATCCTCAGTGATGTACCCTGGGGTCATAGGATGTTTCGGGTCTCGCAACATCATACACCCTCGCCCAGGTGACCCAGCCGGGGCTGGCCAAGCCCCAACTTACGTCCCAGTAGCTACCCACGGTCAGCCCTATAGGGAGGGTCGAAAGTGGTCATGTGGTCAGGGCCACTCAATCCGCTGCTCCGGAACTACTCTGCCGGGACCGGGGGAGGGGGAGGGCTCTGGTACGTAGAGGGACCGGGCTCTGTGGGTTGCCACCCGGCCGGGTTCCTCCCTCGTCTCACCAGGTCTACGACCTGTGCGCTGCACCAGACTCCCCCGCTCCAAACATCTCATTCCGAGGTGATGGTATCTTAGTGGACACCATGCAGTACCAGTACTTGGTGGCACTGCAGTCTCCACTTGCGGCTTGAATGGCCCTCCTAAAAGGCCTCTCGTGGGTTTTTGGGCTTCTTCCTCACGGAAGACGCAGGCTGGGGAGCTAACCCATACTGCTACCCGGGTGCCGTCCCTGTTCCGGCTGTCAACTGACTCTCCAGTAGTCACCAGTCTTTCCTGGTTGTCACGTAGTCTATTCCTATGAGTCACTGGCTAGGCCAGGCTAACTAATAAAGAAAGAAAAACATCGCATGGATGCATAACTGGGACGTATCCTCAGTGATGTACCCTGGGGTCATAGGATGTTTCGGGTCTCGCAACATCATACACCCTCGCCCAGGTGACCCAGCCGGGGCTGGCCAAGCCCCAACTTACGTCCCAGTAGCTACCCACGGTCAGCCCTATAGGGAGGGTCGAAGGTGGTCATGTGGTCAGGGCCACTCAATCCGCTGCTCCGGAACTACTCTGCCGGGACCGGGGGAGGGGGAGGGCTCTGGTACGTAGAGGGACCAGGCTCTGTGGGTTGCCACCCGGCCGGGTTCCTCCCTCGTCTCACCAGGTCTACGACCTGTGCGCTGCACCAGACTCCCCCGCTCCAAACATCTCATTCCGAGGTGATGGTATCTTAGTGGACACCATGCAGTACCAGTACTTGGTGGCACTGCAGTCTCCACTTGCGGCTTGAATGGCCCTCCTAAAAGGCCTCTCGTGGGTTTTTGGGCTTCTTCCTCACGGAAGACGCAGGCTGGGGAGCTAACCCATACTGCTACCCGGGTGCCGGCGGTGGTTCACAGGCCTCTGGGAAAACCCTCATACCCGCTGCGTCATTCCCCAGGGTAAGATCTACTGTCCCCCAGGGAAGAGTATGCATCACTGCCACTGTGATGTACCCACGCAGGAGGTCCGAGTCCAAGTAGATACAATGGAGAGGCACTCGTTCAATGCCCCCACATACACCTCAGACCACTGCAAACTGGCCTGTAAACGTGTCCCCTGACAGTTCCACCACTCCTTTACGCAGCAGTGTCTACATTGCTCCCGTGTCTCTGAGTATAATTACTGGTGCCTCCAAGCCGCTCCTCACATGGCACTCCTCTGTGTCTGCCACTGTACCATGGGAGATGAACCCCTGCGCACAACTCGGTAGGTTACTCACCCCATCCTGCATCATTGCTACTAACCCCACAGGCTTTCCACTCGGACAGTGTTCCTTTTTGTGTCCCAGCTTGTTACAGCGGAAACACCGGATCTCACTAACGTCCACAGGACGGCGTCCAAAAGCCAGGCATAGGCCACCTGGCCTGGTCTGTGGAGATCCCCTGGGAGGCCCATACGGTTGGAAAGGACCACCCCCTCACGAGGGTTGGGGACGCCATGCGCCAGTATCAGGCGGCCAGCCTTCCTGCAGCCTGACATCCTGCGGCTCCTCAAAGGGACGCTTCCTCCCTATGAACCCACCGGACCGTCCACCATGAGCCACCTCATAGCCGTCCGCCAGCTCTGCTGCACGCCGAGAACTCACCAGCTCTCGCTCATTAAGATAAATCTCCAGCTCCCGAGTGACACTAATCTTAAACTGCTCCAAAAGCAACAAATCCCTGAGCGCCACAAACTCATTAGCCTTACATGCATTAACCCAGCGGTCAAACTGGATTTCCTGTCTACGCCATAAATCTAGATAAGACTCATCTTTGTTACGTTTTAACTCACGGAACTGGCCACGATACGCTTCCGGCACGCTACCGTATGCCTCCAGCACAGCTTTCTTCAAGTGTTCATACTTCAAGCCTGTGCGCATATCAAGAGCAGCTACTGCTCTCTGAGCTTTGCCCTTGAGGACACTCTGCACTAACAAAGGCCACTTCTCTGTCAGCCAATTTAATTCTGCTGCCACTACCTCAAACATCTCAAAAAATACATCTACTGCATCCTCATCAAATTTTGGCATGCTGCTCCGGGCTCGACTAATCTCGAACCTCCGTGAAACTTGTTGTTCCACGTCCAGTACTTTTCTTCGTTCCAGTTCAGCTAGCTCCTTTTGTAGCTCACGGTCCTTCTCTGCTTCTTTTTCTGCTTCAATACGGTCCCTATCCTCTTTCTCCCTAGCTTCACTGTGGTCTTTTTCCTCTCTCTCTCTAGCTTCACTGCAGTCTTTTTCCTCTCTCTCTCTAGCTTCACTGCAGTCTTTTTCCTATCTCTCTAGCTTCACTGCAGTCTTTCTCTGGCCTGTCCAACTGCAACTGTCTATCTTTTTCGTCCCTGTTCTCTCGGTCTGCCCGTTCTCTCTCTTCCCTTTTATCTCGCTCTGCCTGTTCTCTCTCTTCCTTTCTCAATTCCTTTTGCTCCTCCCAAATCTCATTTAGGTCCAAATCTGCCGCAATTGCAATCTGTATCTCCCTCTTTATCATCTCTGGGGTTAACCTTACTTCCTCCGCTCCAGCCATCTCTTTCACCTGCTCCACTGTCAACCTGCTGAATGCGTCCTTGGTCATTTGACGTACATCCGCCATGTTACGATACTATGAGAAATAGCGCTACACTACCTATGCCAGCCTGTTATTCCAAGATGTGTCCAAGCGTCCAGCTCTCAATGACATTACACCACCTGAGCGAACTACTCACCACTCGCCCTCAACAGCACACAACACAACAGCAGCAGTCACATAACACTCAAATCTCACACCTACCGCACACCACACATACAGTACAAACAACCACAGAGACACAGTCACACTAATGTATTTATCTAGTCTACATTTCCCTAGCCTGCCCCCAAGCTCTGCACTCCTGGCCGTGCAAACTTTTTAATGGGCTAAATATAACCCTGAAGCCTCCCTCTAATTAACCAGAGACCTCCAAACTAAACTCCCTATTGTCACACCAATCAACTAACGCTTGGCGCAACAATAGCCCTATGCTAATCTAATAGAAACATACAAATCACAAAACAGCAGATCTGATTTATTTATTTTGTATTAATTAATTAATTCCAATTATCAAAGGGTTTATTAATCCAATCCAATTATTAATCGCTCATGCGGTCGTTTGTGGAAACCCCGTGCAACAACGATGTAACTCACTGCCAGCACTGCAAGCCTGCACTCGGTAGTTTCCACAAAACACACACCAAGCTGCATCAAACGCGCTTTACGTTGTTGTTTGGAGATAGTGAGACAGCAATAGTAAATAAACACATGTGGCATTGCGTTCCGTTTTTATCAATGAACTATTAATAGCGCGAGGCGCAACCTACTTCGTCAGTTAAGACAGCCAACACACCTGGCTGCTGTTAGCTGCTAATCGTTAGCAACAAACATTTCACCCCGATTCATATCTCGGCGAGTTCCCCAAATGTGACAGAGTCTGGCTCTCAAAATAGGATCAAGCTTGTGTCTAGTCAATCCAAACCTGCCACTACAACACAGAACGTCACACAGATACATCAAACAAGAAGTCCCAAAATGAATGGGAGCAGCTCACCTGTTAGGGACCGTTCGTTATTTAGGGAAGGGTCCACTGGAGGAAAATAGGAGGGTCATCTAGTTTTAAATTTAGTCTGAGGGAGGGTACACTCTCTTTAATTTGAGTCCAGGGGAGGGGTATCCAATTTTGATTCGATACAAATATATAAACTTTTTTTGTTGTTGTCATGTTTGCTTTTCGGACTTCAACAACTACTGAGTTGCTTCATTTACACCCCTCCTGTTCAAACTGTTTGGTATGTCCCGGTGCATTGTTTCTCTTTGGCGGTCCTATCTGTCAATCTTTGTGCTTGGCCTATCCAGACAGTAGGCGTGTACAGTATCTGGCGAATCAGTGGTGCTTTTCTGGTGATAATATGGAAGTACATTTCCAGCGCCAATAACCCACTGGAACAAAGTCGAGCAATGGAACAGAAACGATAATAAGGCTGTTACTAGTTGTCAGCTGCAGCGCTGTGTGCACGCAGGACGGTATGTCAACAATATGGTGCGTCCAGGGTTAGCGAATAAGGTCTATTGCTGTCTTTCTCTTCCATGCCTGCACAGACAGGAAACAGCTGCAAACGGCTTGACTACAAGTACGGGTGCGACGAAGGGACAAAATAGCGGCATGCGATTAATGCGATTAAAAAAAAACGCGTTATGGTCGGCCCTCCTGGTTCTTCTCCCTCTTCACTAATCAACTCACCTCCCTGGACAACTCAGTAAAAATGTACAAATACGCAGACGACACCACCATCCTCGGCCTCATCACAAATAATAACGAATCAGCATACAGACGAGAAGTAGAGAGTTGCAACATGGTGCTCTATCAACAACCTCCTGCTCAACACCTCCAAAACAACTGAAATAGCCCTAGACTTCAGGACTGCAAAAATGACACCCAAACTCCCACTGACAATATCCGACCAGCACATAACCCTCACAGACTCTTTCAAATTTCTCGAAACACACATCAGCAATAACTTCAAATGGGACCACAACATCACCACCATCACCAAGAAAGCACATCAACGTCTATACTTCCTCAGGCAACTGAAGAGGTACAGGATAAAACAACGCCTACTGCTCCGCTTCTACTCCGCCATCATTCAAAGCATCATCACCTCATCCATCATTGTCTGGTACGGTTCAGCTGATAAAATCTCCAAATCCAAATTACAGCGCATTATTAACAAAGCAGACCTCCCCACCCTGGACTCCATATACACCTCCCGAACCATCACCCGTGCCTGTAAGATCATTAAGGACCCCTCCCACCCAGCCCACCCCCTGTTCCTGCCCCTACCCTCAAGGAGACGCTACAGATCAATTCCAACCAAAACCACCCGCTTCAAAGACAGTTTCTTTCCCACAGCCATACGGACTCTGAACTCCCTCAGCAGCCCTCTCCCTCTCCCCCCTCCCCCTAACTATACGTCTGTTGGTCTTGTATCCTGTATTTATGTATTTATTGTTGGAAGTGGGAATGGTGTAACTGTCTAATTGTCTAAATGTATCAATGTCCTGTTTCCATGTTATGTCAGATAGGGCTGTGAATCTTCACTGGCCTCACGATTCGATTCGATTACGATTCAGAGGGCTACGATTCGATTCGAGTACGATTATCGATGCATCTCGATGCATCTTAAATCGATGCATCACTTTTTTCCGCAATACATGATTTATTATTTCTCACTTTCTTTTTTCTCACTGTGTTTTAAAATAAAAGTGCA